>NC_056727.1:622640826-622908326 GCF_019279795.1 Protopterus annectens | reverse complement strand
GATAGTCCGATTGGATACATGTCCATTTTCAGTGGAGGCCCAGGGAGAAAACCACCAAATAGACAAACTTACATAGATTACACAAGAAGTTAGATAACATTAGAAAATATAAAACAAAGTGATTATGTACAATGGTTTAGTAGTGTTCCCTAGTAGGGACTCACAATTCTCATGGACAGGCACAGTTAAAAGCAAGAGACGTCAGATTGGAGATAGAGCTTGGTGATGTAGTTGCATGTTATGATATTTACAGATTATTCTTTCAGCTTATAACTTAATCAGGGTTAGTACATGGGCAAAGCCAGTTCATTTTGAGATACTGTTTGAGGTTTTTTTTGAAGAGACTTTTGGAGGATTGTAGGGTTATATAGTTTGGCAACGAATTCCAGGTTTTGCCAACAAAGTTGACAAACAGGGATTCACCAGCAGAGTTATTAGCTTTGTGGGTTTGGACCAGTAGTTTGTTGGCTGACCGTAAGGATCTCAGGTTGCTATATGGCTTAATAATATTTATAAGTGAGGGGGTATCCTCAGGGTGGTACAGAATTTTATGCGCTATTAAGAGCTGACTGAATTGAATTAAGCTGGGCAGTTCTAGACATTCTATTTGTTTCAGGTTCTGGCAGTGGTGGGTTCTATAGGTGGAACCAGTGACGAATCTGGCAATATGGTTGTAGCTATGGCACAGCTTACCTAGTTCAAATTTGTTGAGGTTTGACAGTACAGGCAAGGCATATAAAAGAGTAAAGAGTAGGTGTGACCGGGTGATTGCAGTCCTAGCTAGTGGGGTTAAAAATGTTTTATTTCTATACAGTGACCCAAGCTTTTTATTGATGGTCTGTATGGTTTTGTTGACCTGTAGGTCAAATTTAAGATTATTGTCTATGATAACCCCTAGAAATTTGGTGTGTTGATCTGGGGAGATAGTGTTGTCATTGTTAGACATGACAGAGAATGAAAATGTGGTAGATCTACTAGTGGGAGTAGTGACTCCAAGTATTTCCTTAGGCTTTTGGTATGTATGGTTGTATGTTTGGCTGTATTTTTAATTTGTTCTTTGCACCAATTTATAGACTATGTTTAAGCTGTATTTTATACACTTGCAGGTTAATTTTATAGCTGCAGGGTATAATTTTCAGGGCTATATGAGGGAGAGCAGAGTGAAATTGCTGTGTTCAGTGTATTATTTTAGCTGTAAGAAAGAAGATACTGGGGGAAAACTATCTAATTATAACAATATGGAGGGAGCCAAATTGCTTTTTATTGGATATTTAAGTGTGCTCCTCTTTTATGGCTGAATTATTTATTGTATTTCCACACTTTATCATTGTATTTCACTGTTCTTCTCTGCTGGGTTTCTGCACTGTAGCCATCTTCTTTAAGGAAGTTTTTGCTGGTTAACTTGTTATTTGTTGTGCAGATTCTGTACTTTGGGCTTACTCTTGTGTGATTTTGCATGAAGAAAGGTTAAGTCTGCACTCCAGCAGCAGTAGAGGATATCCTGACCTGTTCAGATCTTGGGATGCACAGATGAATGCTTCAAGTGTGTTTTTGCAGTTGGCCAAGGGACCATTTTGTCTGCTTTGTCAGTTTCTCTGCCTGTAAAGTTGTGACACGTGGGCGATGCTGCTTATCACACGGTGGTTTTTAGCAGTGCTCTTTATAGACACAGATGATTAGAATCTCAATTTCCCTGGAAAACCTAAGAATTCCTGAGTATGTACTTGTATGACGAGTACCAGGTTTGTGTGAAGAGGGGCTTTGCTTCATGAGATTATACTGAGATTGTACTTCTTACTCAACTAGTGCCTAAACAAATTTGTGCTCTCTTACAATGGTTACACAAAGGCGAGTATAGAATCTTTTAGTACTACTTATCTTTTTTGCCCACTTTATAAATGCCTGAAACCATGTTTCTGCACATTCCTGCTGTTTCTGTAGCAAGCTTGGTAGAAATGGGCATACCAAGACAATATAGAAATTGTCTCAAGTTTTCTGACAACAACCACATTCTCAAACAACCTGATACTGTATGTGAGAGATTCACTTACACACTGTCTCTGGAGGCAAAGCTCTCATATACAATTACTGCAAATGCTAATCAGGTTGTGAGAAACACACAACACAGTACCTACTGCACACACTGCTGGCCAAACACATAGACCCACATATGTTGTGGCTCTTAAAAATATTCTACCCAAACAAAAATGTCAAGGGCCCCCAGGATGTTGTAATTACAAGAAGTACCCTCAGCATCCTCCAAATCACAGTACAAAGGCAATACCCACCATGATACATTCAGCCTCAATTTACAGTTTATCAACGTCTAACCCATAAGTCAGACCACCACACAATCCAACATTCTGGTAATGAAAGACACCATTGAGAGGCACACCAATGTCCCACTCACCAAGCTGAGCAACAAGAGGGTTACAGTTAGTTGCTTATCTGAGCTAGGATCTGCCAGATCATGCACACACTCAGGTTAATAAGTACCAGTATGACTCAGTCATAATTCATGTAGAAAAAAAAATAATGAGACATACCTCCTTGGAGCTCTTAGACTTGACTATTTTTCCAGGCTGGTATGAGCCTAGCACTGAGCAACATTCTACTTTCACCAAGGCTAATGCCACAATATGAATTAAAGATAATTATCTTTAATAACTGGCTTAGTTATTAGTGTCATTCATAGGGGGTACAGTATTTGTCAGCCTGGAAGGATATAGTAGACAGACCACGCAACTTCACCTGGGATGGACTGCACTGTCTCTGCTAGGCTTTCAACTATTAGCTAAAATCTTATACACCCTCATAGTGCCTTTTTAGGTATTGCAGGCCTGATACACTATCTAACATAGCTAAACCAACCCAGTATAAAATAAAGTGATACTGCTCAATACCAGGAGTCTAAACAAGAAATCCCACTCCCTGCAAGCACTCCTCACTCCAGGGAATGTAGCTGTCTGTATAATTATTGAGACATGGTTTAAAGCCATAGCGAGCACCCCAGCAATGCAGGGCTACAGTGACATCCACACATTTAGATAAGCTACTGCACAGAAAGGGGAAAAAAGGTGCAGCTGCCTCTGTTTACATAAAGAAACAAACATACCTAAAAGCTGGTCAAACAGTACAAAACACTTGAGCTTCTTCACATACATCTCACCATAAGCAAAGTCCCATATCACATCCTTGATAGCTTTAGGTTCCCCCTTTGTGACCCAGGAAATTTCATATCACTAGCATAAATGAAGCCACCAAAGAAATCATGCATTAAAGCTTGTAGGCCACCGTATTTCAAGTCTGCAAACTGTTTAGTTAAAGCAAAAAATAAAAATAAAATAAAATAAATAAATAATGGGAAAAAAAATGAATGTACTTACAACAAAATGCTTTAGAATGATTTATGTGGAAATGTTGCTCACTTTTCTGGTACAGAGAGAACTTTTTGTTGTTTAAAAAATGTAGCCAAGTAATGTTTTCAATCCACAAAAAACACAATGCAAGCAACAAATTCAAGGCACAGTAATATATATAGAATTAAGGAAAAAAAGATTAGGATAAAGCAATACACTCTCCATTCAACCCAACACCATGATCATGGGTCCCTTCAACTACACCAGTGTAAGCTGGGAATCATACATGATCTTTAACTTGCAGGCCCAAAGATTCCTGGACTTTGTTAACATGAATGCCGTGGCCAACCTGTCTATATACCAACCAGAATCCTTGATCTAGTTCTCATGAACATGGGGGAATATTGCATCATCTGATTACATCAGAAGTACACACACACACACACACACACACACATATATATATATATATATATATATATATATATATATATATATTTTTTTTTTTTTTTTTTTTTTTTTCAGAGAAGCAATATTTTTCCATTTGTAGCATGTGTTCAATATGTCATTATCTGAAGCAGCTAACTGGTATGGTTATATTCAATGTAAAACTACACTAACTACCTAAGGGTACAAAAACATTCTTGGGTGTATTTTATAGCTTAGTAACCTATTGTTGCTACCTGCGTGTTTTATAATGACATAGTAAAGGTGCTAAGCTTTAGCCTTTTTACATATGTACGAAATACAGATTGTCATAGGCTTTCACTGTTACAGACTGACATTTTACATTGTACCCGGCTTCCATTGGGGTGTTGACTTCTTCAGTATTGAGACTGTAGTAATAATATAGAATATACATTTTTTTAAGTTTTTTTTATCAGGAGTAAAACATTTTATGTAATTCTCTTGAATATAGAGTTTTTTGTCCTTGGAATAATGTTCTCCCTTTCCAGTTCAGACTCATATGCAGTAAAGTGCATTACATGGAATTAAAATTGTGTATGTGATCAAATAAGTGCATTCTGCAGCTGAGGATCAAGGCAAATTATTTTGCAAAGTTTACTGGGGACACATTCAGATATAAGCAATGGATAATGTTCTGATTTAACAACTTTAGTCATACAGTTTGTAACAACTAAAATGCAATGTAGCTATCATTCTAAGTTTTTTGGATTAAGCAGTTGGGCTTCAGACCAGTTGTTTTACATTAGGAAGGTTTGTGGCCTGCACTGTGGTGGCAGGACAGATAGCTTACATCCTTCTAAGTTGTGAACTGCTGATTGAGGGCTCAATGTCTGTTATTCTAAAAGTGTATTAGTTCTGGTTTAAGCACTTGGGCTTCAGGCCAGTTATTTTACATTAAGAAGGTTCGTGGTCTGCACTCTTGTGGGAGGAGAGGCTGGACTCTGCCCTTCTGAGCTGGGAATTTCTGGTTAAAGGCTTATAGTGCCTGCATATTTGAACTGTTTCTTACTGAAATTGGTACACCTTGTTTGCTGTAGCATAGACTAGATCCAGGCCTGCTGAATCTAGCTTTATTTGTATGCTGCTTGTTTGTTTGCTTGTTATTTCCCTGAAACACTAATTCCACCTAAAACGCGGCTTTTCAGCACTTCTGTGGATCCCTAGTGATATCTGCATTGCTTACTGTACTTATTTCCTTGTTTCACTTGAAAGAAAGTTACTGTTTGTCATTTTTGCATTTAAGTTACCTGAAACACATTGCATTTAAGTTACCTGGCACTTGCTCACTAAAGCAATTATATAAGTCAGCACTAAAATATTAAAAGCACTACACCCCCACAAACTCCCCTTGAGTACCTCGTTCCCCATTGGCCCTTTTTTTCAATTATAAAGGAATTCCCAATACTATTCTAGCATGTCCAAAGGTCAGTTGTCAATCTCCTCTCCGGTCCAGCTGGTGAATCTTGGAATCTTGAAGCAATGTTACAACTGCCTCATGTACACAGACAGCCCTCTCCTCCTCCCAACAAATTACAACACATGTGAGAGATGCAACCATATAGCCATACTGGAGGCTAAGCTCTCTCAACTCAGTACTGGCGAAACCAGTCAGGAGAAGGAAACCACACTCACTACAATTCCAATCTCACATAGATCTACCACGACAGCAAACCAAACACATAAACACACAAAAACATACTCGGAGGCTCTAAATAAAAATCTGCCTAAGCAGCAGAGACCTCCAAAGCAGACACCCAAGCAACTGCTATCCCAAAACAAAACTCGTGCAACACATAGCTCACAAAGCCAGTGTGCTGAACAGTCACAGCCCTTAAGGCTAAACAGCACACCTGATACACTTGTAATAGGTGACTCTATCGTCAGGCACACTGACGTCCCGCTCACCAGGCTGAACAAGGAGAAGGTCACGGTGAGCTGCCTGTCGGGCGCTAGGATCCGCCACATAACATAAGCACTCAGGTCACTCTAAGGCAAGTACAAATATGACTCAGTCATTGTCCATGCTGGTGTGAATGACCTGAGACGTACCTCCCTGGACTACATGAAAAGAGACATAGAGGAGCTCTCTGAGCATGTAGCCCAGGCCGGTATGACCCTGACCTTGAGTAGCATCTTACCCTCACCAAGAATGATGCCACAATATGAAGACAAGATGATCAATTTCAACAATTGGCTTAAGTATTGGTGTCATTCAAAGGGGATCCAATGCCTGTCAGCCTGGGATGACATGCTCGACAAGCCACAATGCTTCGCTAGGGACGGCTTGCACCTGTCACCCTTGGGCTTTTGGATATTGGCAAAGGCTCTTGCTACCCCCATAGTGCCTTTTTTAGGCAAGGCTCAAAAGACAAACCCACCTCCATAGGTATCACAAGGGATAAGAAACTAAGAGTAATGCTACTCAATGCCAGAAGTCTAAACCTCAAGATGCACGCACTCAAAACTCTCCTTAGCATGGAGAACATCGATATCTGTGCAGTAACAGAAACCTGGTTCAAGGCTCCCGAGAGCACCCCTGCACTACCAGGTTATACCTCATACCATACTTTTCGGCCCCAAAACTTGGACCGTACTACAAAAGGAGGGGGAGTATCAATATTCGTCAAAGATACCCACACCTCCAGGTTGGTGGCACAGCACAAAGCATCAGAGACTATCCATGTGCAACTAACAGTGGGTAAAACTGCCTTCCAGTTTATAGCCTGCTACAGACCACCCTCCCAAACCCAGGAACCCCACTCGGCCTTCCTGAGAACACTGGAAAATATGAAGGTCTCTCCAAACATCATTATATTGGGCGACTTCAACTACCCAAACATAGACTGGGAGCATTACTCTAGCTCCAACACCCTAGCCCAAAGGTTCCTAGAATTTATAAACTCAAATGCTATGGAACAACTTGTTACTACTCCCACAAGAGGGGAAAACATACTGGACCTGATCATCACCAACATGGGGACTCTATGCTTCAGACCAGAAGTGTATCCCTCACTGGTAAGATCAGACCATAAACTAATCTCACTGGATATTCACATCCCGACTCCACCCCCTGTCCTGAAAACCACAGTGAAAAAGTCTCTAAAGTAAATTTCACACTCCTCAAAACTGAGGTGGAATCCTTCAAAGCCCCCGGGCCTGTGAAAAATATGGCCCAGACCGCAGAATCCTTTATAAACGCATTCTATGAACACCTTCAGGAATGCATGGATCATGCAATCCCAAATAAAACCAAGACCCAATCCTCCAAAGGCAGACATCCTGTCTGGTGGACCCTAGCCATAAACAAACTATACAATAGAAGGAGGAAGCTATTACATGATAGAGCAAAATCCCAAAAAGGGAAGGCATCTCTGATCAGTATTAGCAAAAAACTATGGGCACTCATAAAAATCGTCTAAGGCCAGCTTCGAGAGAAAAATTGCACAGGACACTAAGGATAATCACAAGGCTTTCTTTAGTTATGTTAGGAACCTGGGTGGGAATTCCCAGATATGCTCAGAATTAGTCCAAAATGACAAAAAATACACCGAACCCACAGACATTGCCAACATCCTAGCTGACAGGTTCAGCGCAAACTTCTCCCCTCCCCACCAAAAGGGCAAATATTTATCCCAGCAGAGTGCTGCCCCCCTGACATCTCAGATGCTCAGGTAAGAGCTGCCCTCTCCAAAGCAAAAAACACAGCATCAATGGGACCAGACGGTGTCCCGGGCTGCGTCTTACATGAACTCCAAGAAGAGCTAAACCCAAACATAAAACTACTGTTCAATCTCAGCCTTACTACAGGATATGTACCCAAAGAGTGGCGTACAGCAACAGTGGTCCCTCTCCACAAAGGTGGTGCCTCAACGGATCCTGGAAACTATCTCCCCATAAGCCTGACTAGCTTGGTCTGCAAAGCTATGGAAAGGATCATCATGGACCTCATAAATAAAGATATTGGGGACCTACAGACACTGGATCCTACCCAGTTCGGCTTTGTTAAGGGCAGATCCTGCCTCTTAAACCTGGTTGATTTCTTTGAAACAGTCACCAAGGCCATTGACGAGGGAAGGTGGTCCACACAGCCTACCTGGACCTCGCAAAAGCCTTCGATACAATACCCCACTCGGGCATTATAGATAAGCTCACCAGCTTAAATATAAACCCCTATGTCACTAGATGGGTTGCAAACTGGCTCAAGGACAGAACCCACATGGTTAGAATTGCTGGAGCCATGTCAGACTCCAAACCAGTTACAAGTGGCGTCCCCCAAGGCTCAGTCCTGGGACCTCTCTTGTTCGGTATATATTTCTCGGAGGTACAGGCCAACACGGAAGGACTGTGGCTGACTAAGTTCGCAGATGACTGCAAACTGGGTGCCATAATCGACTCTCCAGCTGACACAAGCATCCTCCAAAAGGGCCTCATAGAAACAGACAACTGGTGCCAGATCCATGGCCTCAAGCTAAACGCCAAAAAGTGTATAGTCATCCCCTTTGGGAAAAACAAAGTGCCCACAAATTACCACATAGGTGGTAATCCATTAAGTACAGAAGAAGTAATTAGGGACCTGGGGACCCAAGTTGATAGCAATCTCTCATTTGACAACCACGTGGCCAAAGTGGTTAGAAAAACATTTTATATAGCCCACCTAATCATGAAGGGATCCACATCTAGATCAGGGGAGGTCATTGTGCCTCTTTACTCATCCCCCATCAGGCCCATAATTGAGTACAATGCCCCTTTTGGGATGTACCTTACCAGACACCTGCAGCAACTGGAAAGACCCCAAACGTACCTCACCAAGAGGATCATAGAGCTCAAACAGATGCCATATGCTGCCCGGTTAAAGAAACTCCAGCTCTACTCAGTGGCATACCGCCTGCTCAGAGGCGATCTGTGCCTGACGTATAAAGCCATGTCCAACCCGGAATTAATGGACATGCTGCACCTCAGAAAATCCAAATCCCATCGAGCTACGCACTCGAGAGACTTGAACCTCAGCACTGAAATAAATAGGACACGCTGGAGGGACAGATTCATAACCCAGAGGCTCCCTTCACTCTGGAATAAAATCCCAGTCCAGGTTAGGCAGAGTCCCTCATTGACTCTCTTCAAGAGGAATTTGATGAGTGGATGGGAGATCGTAGGTTTACCCTGGGTATCACTTCTGTGTCACTGTTAGACAGAGGCACAGTATACTAACCTCGAAAAAGGGCATAGCAAAATTAATTTAAAACGGGTGGCGAAAGCCAAACACACTCTGGCTAGGCTTATAAATGCCCTAGGGCAGATAGACTAGTATGAACCTATGAACCTATGAAATATTGCCAAGCTGCAGGATTGTAACCATACAATTCACCAATTATGTTTCCTGTAATTACTTCTTAATGGTACCTACATTTTCCACTCATTTCAATTCTTACTCCATTCTTCTCCTGAAAACCAGTGGTGCTTTGCTTGAACTATATATCAATGACATAGCATCAGGTTTTATTTTTACGACATCCTATTGGTAAATTTCCTAAGCTTCTAAATAAATCCCCATAGTCATAGCCGATATACATTTTTACTATGGGCCTCCAGAGCACAGAATGTCTGCGTGACAGCTTCTGTACCCATGCACTTTTTGGTTTTAGACTGCACATTTATTTTACTATTCATAAATTCTCACAGCCTAAACTACAATAAATATTAGGATAATCCACTTTGACTGATACAATATTAGTTTTTATGGCCTAATTACTATAATGTTTAATCCAATATCTCTAGCCTCTGGTCAAAAATTGTTAGCAATGGGAACATTACTCTTTAATGCCTTCTAAGCCTAAGTATATTTAGAGCAACATTACATTTTGCACTTGAGTATAGTTTAAAATGAATATATTATTAATCAGCATTTGTTACCAATAGCTTATCTTGAACCCCTGTTTCCTCACCTCTGATACTTTTCCAGGCTTCATTGTATGAAATCTTTTTCATTAAGTAATATTTATTAGCACTACTAGTTTTTATTACTCTGTTCAGAAATGTGTAATTTTATTTACTTTTGACATTTTAGAGAACTAATCTTTGTTGGTACAAATTTTATAAGATGTATTTAAAAACAGGATAGCTGTTTCTTTCAGGCTTACATCCACACTTAATTTGTGAGGCTTGAATTTCCACTGCATGATCTTTTTTCTGGCATCTATTACCATTACAGTACTTTGCCTTTTTTTCATAGTCATATTATTTTTTATTTATTTTTTATCTGACTTACATTTATGTTACAGACATCTCTTTTTTCATTTAATTCTTTTAAATGTGTACTAGCAGTTTTACTTGGATCTGTACAAGATTCACAATTTTTAATAAGGTTAGATACATGTCTTAAAAGTCAGACCCTTTTTCATCATTTATTATACCACAAAGTATTTTGACTGTTCTTAATAAATTATGCAGCCCACTAAATTCATATCCTTTGGCTAAACATAAGCATCTACATCTGGTTTTGGACTTAGTGTCCCTGTAAAAAAAATGGTCATATTAATTCCTGATTTTCTCCCTCATTGCTGCTGTTTTGAATTTCTTCTCTGCAAGATAATTAAAACACATAAATGTATCTAAGACTTCTTCCTCAGTGACATGCAGAAATGTGGGATACTATCCTTCTTTAGCCTTCCTGGCTACTCCTTTCACAGTGAGGAATAAACACATTTTTTTGGGGGGGATTTGAAGGGTCAGGTGTCCTGCTAAATTTCTGTGAAGTGAGAGGACTCATAGTTGCTGCAGATGTCCATCTTTCCTTTGAAGGTTGTACGTCTTTACCTTCAAACATATAAATTCTTGACAACAAGTATACTTCTTCACATTTCTAGGTACATTTGTCCATTATAACATTATGTGAGATATTTGAGTTTATCAGGAAGGTGAGAAAACAGCACAGATATACTGAAATGCGGTTTAACTCCCATTAAGTTTTCAGCCCTAGTGGGATATCTAGAAAAGCATTTACAATATGACATATAGTTACTATCTCAACAGCATGTAAACTATATGCCCCATATATGACAAAAAGTGGTCACCTGACTGACCAATGTTCTTTTGCTACTTATAAAGAAACTATTATGTCTAGTGGACATTGTTCAGCAATTGCAAGATATAAATGATAAACTATAATTAGAGATGGTCATCTAAAATCTGAGAATTACTTAAAATGAATGAAATAGTGTGTGTTCATGGTTACACTTCAGAATCTTGAGTTACTGAAATCTAGACTTTCAGTAACCCGAGACCATGAAGACTAAAACCAGAATGCCGAAAGTTCATAAGAGCGAATTTGAATATCTCGAATCCACACTTATGCATTTCCTGTGCGTCGCGTGTAGTGTTATGGTGCCTGAGATTGCACTTGAGTGAGTTTTTGTGTGTTTTTGTATATTGTATGTGTGGGTAAGGGCAGAGAGGTGTAAGTGTGAGTGTGAGTGCTGGATTTGTTGGTGTTTGTTTGTGTGTGTGTGATGTGTATTCGTGTGTGGGCAAGTGGAGGATGGCATGGTGTGAGTTTTTTTTTTATGTTATGTGTGACCTCGGAGTTGGTATATATAAGTAGGGGGGCTTGCCCCCCTGCTTATCTGTAGTGTAGGGTTGTGTGGTTTGTGTGCTGTGGGTGGAATGGTGTGTGTAGTATATGGTGTATGTATGTTCGTGATTGTGTGATTCGGGGATTGTGGGCTTAGGTTTTGTGAATGGTTTGACTTTATAGTCTCGGGTTACTGAAATTCGTGATTTCAGTAATTCGAGATTATGAAGTGAAACTGTGTTTATATAACCCCTTCCTACCTTACTTCCCTCTACATAGCTTAACCTAACTTTACTTTTCGTTGTGATTTTTTTCAGCATATCAACTCTGATAGTCACTCTGAACATAATACATGTGTGTATTATACTTTGTCAGTCTGCATATAATGTCATGTATCTATTGTCTTTATACTTTAAAGCTAACTCATATTCACTTTGTAAATCAAAACATGCATATACTGCAATTTTTTCTTTCACTTTGTATATAATGTCACATATCTATTGTGTTTACTCCCAGGTTGAGACTGGAATAGGTCCCATGAGATCAGTTGCTCTACCCTGGTTAACAAGTTTAAAATAAATAAATAAAAGTAAATTGGGAATATGATGCAGGACCTTGTTAGTAGTCTTCTTAATATTGGACAACCAGACAAAAAAAGTCAAGACTACAAATACAGGAGCAATTTGTAGTGCATGGAGTGCCATGAGTACTCTCTAAAATTGGAAAAAATATAAACCTGTTATGCCCTTCTGTAGTGTGAGATCCAACTGTAACAGCAATTTCAAGGTATGTAACAAATGTTATACACCCACTAACTCTGTTACAGTCTGGTATAAGAAAAGGAATATTCCTTCACTGTTAATGGTCCTTGACAATCTTTCCTCCTATGGCGACATAAGCAACATTTAAATTAGGGCAGTATTTAGAAACTGTCCCTGATTTTATTTCTTACTCGATGCCTATACAACAGCACTCACTTAGTGCTTTACCGGGTTTTAAAACTGGTAAAACACTTTTTTTTTTTGTAACAGGTAGTAAGTGCATGGAGTAGATAAGTCTCCATGCATTTCAAGGAGTTATGATTGTGTCTTGTCAATCATAACCAATATTATGTGTTCTTGACAAGGATACCAGGCTTCACTTCTCAAGCTTTGCTCTTGAGGTAAATTTCTTGTCATCCGGATCTTGAACACTTAATAACATGGTTACAATCAGAGACCCAATCATAACCCTCTTTGTTGATGCTGTTATTATTGTTATTATTCGCATGTAGCCAAAACATCAGATCAATGCAGCAGTGCATTTTGCAGATAGGAAGAATCCAGAGAAGCCGGAGGAAAAAAACTAATGTTGAGACAGGGAATTCTTGCAATTTGGTGGCACTTCCATTTTTAAGACTGCAAAGCAATCATTTGCTGCAACTATTCTAGCTCTCTCCTTCTGGCCAGTTAAGTGCTATGCAATTTGATTCTTAATGTTATAGCTAAATTTTTCTGATTGAAAGGTGCTAATGATATATTCATAGGTTAGGTTAGTACTAGGCTAACCGCCCTTGTGAGCCATTGTAAGCCTAGCCAATTATCCCTTGTGAGACTCAAACCCTGCACCTTGTGTTTGTAAGGCAAACACCTTAACCTTGTGTTTGTATAGAAGAATGTTTACTAAAGAAGACAATGTATGAGACTTCTATTATCCTTTTCTTAAGATGCATTTTTTCCACTTTAATGTGTCTTTTAGACCTATTAGTTCCATCTGCCATAGCTGATGGCCTAAATGAAAATATTCACTTGTAATAAGTGACTCTATACTCTTATTACAATAAAATGAAAAGATGTTAGACATCTTCTATTCAGCCCTACTGTATCAGCCTCTTACCATGCATGTTGATGAAAAACTCCACAGTATTGTAAAATGAATTCTGCCTTCAAGGATTCTTGGATCTAGTTATGTGTTATTGTCTGGGTGATGGTATAGACGATTAAGGCTCTGAATTGTTAATGAGTTGCTTCTTGCAACCAAAAGTATGTGGTATGATTCCTGCCAACTTCATTTGCCTGCTGTGTGAATCTGAGCAATTCACTTTAATAGACAATGTTCCAGGTTGTTCCTGAAAAAGAATGTTTGTTCACTGGGTTTACCTTGTTAACAAATGTATGTAAAATGTAAAATAATGGAGATTTTCAACAAGACATCTGTATATACCACCAATCCCAAAGAGAAAGCACTGAGATGGTCAAGAAGTTTTTATATTGCAACTCTGATATGCCCACTTTTAATGATAGCACTGAATTGTTCCCTTTTAGACATAATTTCCACTTTTAATGATAGAACTGAATTGTACCCTTTTAGACATGATTTTATCGAATATAGTTTTCTTTTTGAGAGTAAACATTTTCAGCAGCTTAAGGGAATGACCATGAGGCTCAAATGGCTTAGACTCAGCAGAGTGGGAACATGATTTTATTTATAAGTCCATCTATTAGAATATTGTTTTTGTATGTAAGATACATATATGATTTATATTTAGATTGGAGAGGAAATGGTTTAAACATACTTGCATGGCTTCTTACAATATTTTACTCAACTAGTACATTTTATCTTTTTGTAACAATCTTATAACCCCATTACTTCCTTGAATGGTATTATTACTGATGATCTGTTAATAGTATCTTTCCTTCCAATACTTTCAGAATACTGTCCTTTACAAACAACTAATTATGTTCTCATAGTGGTCATCCAGGTCACATTAAAACCAATGTCATCAAAAAATAGGCAGTCAGCCTGTTGAGATTAATTTCATCAAGCTATGTTTTCGAACAAGCACTCTTTAGACCTGACAAAATGTTTAAGAGGGGATGTAAAACAGATCTTTTAGTGACATTTGTAAAGGGGCACTTGACAGAAGCTCTACCAGATATCTCCCAATATTGAAAGGCACTAATAGCCCAGTAAAATAAAAGGTTCAGTCACCTATGGAATCTGAGTATAAGAATGCATGTAATATTACCTACAGTGTTGATGTTGCTGAAATAAAGAAACACATTTGTGATGTGGAAAATCACATCAGATGACAGTAACCTTGCCAATGTTTTCGATAATGGATGTTTATTTGTTAATAAAAATGTAACAGTTTGAAATCCATACTACAGTATGGCATGGGGTTAGATAACAACCTTGCAAATAAATGCTGATAACATATTCATGTGGATTGCAGATATATTTTGGAAGGTCCTAATTTGGTGTTACCACATATAAATGAATATCTGTGTAGCAACCAGCACTTTTTAAAATATGTTTTATGTCCCAGTAGACCTGCCTGATAGCGCTACAATTTTTATCCAGTTGGCCCAGAATATTCTACTTCGAGGTGAGAGACAGGTATCTAACTAGAGAGTGCTATGACCCATTCGGTTCTGCCTCGGGGTGCCTCATCAATTAATCAATTCTCCTTTTGGCCAGAATGAGGTGGTAAGGAGAAGGCCAGGTTCCAGGTTCAGTGGGGTGGCCTCTGCGGATTCCTCCCATGTTGCAGATCTTTGAGAATCACTACTTCTGCCTGACACAGATTCTGCTTGAGATGCTTCATCACTACAACCATTCTCCCAGGGGCTAGAGTGAGGTGATAAGGAGAAGGCCAGCTTCCCGACTCAATGGGATTGCCTATGCCTCCCCTAGTTGACCACCCCTCCCTCCCTCATGACAGCTGTGAGAGCATCACTACTGTTGTGCCATAGGAAGTGTGCCTCTATTTGCTTTCTTGACTACTTGATAATGCACATGGGCAATGTGAACTCACAGTCTCATGCTTCATGGGTACAATACCATGTTATCCCACTACGTGTCACTCAAATGATAAATCGCGGCCTCATCCCACAATCCCAGAATGGAAAGCCAGCAGTGGAAATCCACCTCCATCCCCCCGACAGCTATTTCAGGTTCCTAAGCCACTAAATGATCAGTAATCAGGACTTTGAATGCAATTCTGTCATGGTAGTTTATATTGCTATGTGGCACTTGGGATGCCTGTTTATTTCGCAACACAGCAAGACGGTTATCATAAAATACATATGACTATAACTATGCTAGCAAAATGAAACTGATTGTCCTTGTTGTTTACAGACCTACTTTGCAATATGTTGGCTTTAGGAAATTTAGATTTTTTTAGTTTTAGACTGTGTAAAACAAGATCCCAGATGTGTTTGCTTAATGCTGCCCTTAGAAGAAGGATATTCAGTGGTAGCACAGATGGAAAACCAGCCACCCCCCCCCCCCCAACCTCCCCGGATCACTGACAATATTAGCTCTGAAGCTATTTTAAACTTACTCTCCATTTGATAAAGTTATCATTGGTTTTGCATCTAACTTTTTAATCATTAGTTCTGAAGGTTCTTGATTGATTAATACTGTTTTTAAAAATCATCATATGCGTATAAACCAGTTACAGCTAGGTATGCAACTATTTTAGTGTTCTGTTAAATGTTGGTGTTTCTATGCTACTACTTTACTCTGAAAAGTCTCATGATTACTTGAGGTGATCAAGGTGTCTTGTGGATTTAATTTTAGCATCCTTGTCTTATTTATAAATAAATGAATGAATACATATATTCATACATGCATACATTTTTGCACAAATACATCAGGCAAAGGAGTTTCTGGGATGTGTTTACTTTCTTTGGAGTATGCCTATAGTGCACAGTCTAAGGAAGTTGAATTATATTTTTTATTTAAATATGCACACATGGGATATCTCACTAATTTCTGAGATGTGCAGAAGTACTTTTTGGCATTTTCAAAGAAGTTTGTTGAGGATGTTATATTGTTATGATTCACTATCCAGTTCAATGTACATCATCATTATTTTGCCTGCATTGGGATTGTATGCTGACAGCTTGTATTTTCAATGTTTTGTATTGTTTTTTTTTTTTAGTACATTCTATCTGTTGACAGAGCAAATTTAAATCGAGAACTTTTAACTGGTAAGATGAAATTTATGTTTTATTTTCTTATAGCTGTGTTAATGCTATGCATCCATATCTCTCCAGACATTATGAGGTAAAATACTACTTTAACTATCATAAGTCTTTGCAGTAAAGAAAAAAAATATTTTCTACACTGTCCAATGAAATTTTAAAATAACATATTTGCATGTATGTATGTATATATATATATATATATATATATATATATGGATCTAGGACTGTTGAACGAAAATTCAACAGTCCGAATCCACTATCCCTGAACACACAAGCCCCCCTGCACCCCCCACCTCCTACTTTTATATTCTCACTTCGAGGTTGCACTACAGTGGGGAAAAGGGAATTTTCCCTTATCCCCACTGTAGTGCGATCTCCGCAACAGGCATACGCTTCTTCGGTGAAAAGCACTTTCACGTAAGTATGCCCGGCTGTTTCACATTTGGTGAAACGGCCGCTCGAGCATTAGTCCTGGACCCATACATATATATATATATATATATTATATATATATATATATATGAGATGCTTTCTATTCTATATACTGTATATAGACATTGGTGTTATTGGTTCCTCTATATTTTGGACTTTTTTACATCAGTTTTAACAACATGCCACACATTTGCTCAGTGATTATGCTCTGTGCCTTATGTCTTCATGAGGAGATCTTACATTTAACAGCTCATAAGTCACCAGGACTTAGTGACTATGTTTCCCTTAAACCAGTCCTCAGAGACAGAAAACTTAGAAAATAGGTTTGATTAAATTATACATTCACTTTTTTACAAAAATTTTTATATATGCAATTTAATAGTGTAGTATAGATGCATATATTGATAGTTCTCACACACCTTTTATATTTTCCATATTTTTGTGTTTTTTACACATACATATTCGTTATTATTGAAAAGATGTTTATATGCGCCTTCTTGTTTTGTCTTTTCAAGGTTGAATTTCATCGTCAGTTAATTAGTTCAATTATTTTCAAGGTTATTGGATGTTTGCCCTTGACCATGAATATTTAATTATATGTGATGTTTGAAAAAATTTATATGGTCTGAAGAAGCCATCCAGAGGGATTGTGAAAGCGCTTACCTATTCGTATTTAATAAAAAATGTGTGATTTTACTGTTATCTTTTGATTTCAGTTCCTTCTTACATGGTTCGGTGATTGAAGCAATTGGCTTCTTTACTTTAATATAAGCACTAGACTACAAAGAAACAATAAATACAATAAACGACAAATAATTTTAATAGTAAAAACTTGTATTTATTCTCATAGTACCTTGGCATATGCCAGTCAATGTCAGTGGAGCAGCAAGTAGCATACTTGCTTTTGGTGAAGAAGACTATGGGTTATTTTCCCACACCAGGTAGATCAATTGCTGACAGTATAGTGCAGTATAAAGGGATTGCAGTACTCCTGTGTGTGCCGTCCTTTGGCTGAAATGCTAA
Source organism: Protopterus annectens (assembly GCF_019279795.1). NCBI lineage: Eukaryota > Metazoa > Chordata > Ceratodontiformes > Protopteridae > Protopterus > Protopterus annectens. The sequence continues at coordinate 622,890,504 of NC_056727.1, read as the reverse complement.
ACCCAGGTCCCATCTGCTTGAGTTGGTGGTAGCTGAGGTGGATATTAAAGATCCCACAGCACCTACTGAACAGAGTAAGTGAAGTTCCCTGATGCCCTGGTTAAATTTCCCCTAGTAGTATAAATATTATCTTGGGTCTCCCCCCTGAAAAGAGGTTACTAGCCTAGTAGGACTAACCTGGTCAACAAATAAATAAAATATGTTTAGGTGCAAATAGAATAAGTACTATTTTTCTATTGCTGGAAATCTTTTTCATTTATTATATTCAATTTTACTGTCTGCTCTCCCTGCTGTTTTTGGATGTATAATGTTTCTGCTAGCAGATTCTACCCTTTTTCCAAAAATAACTAGTCAATAACAGTTAAATGATTCATCAAAAGGGTAGTTTTGAACATCTGATTTAATGAAAACATACTTTTGCTAGTATATTTTTCTGAATTCTAATACTAAGGCGAAAACACTACATTTTATTTTCCTGCACATATTTATTATTTAATAAACTTTGAAACTATTGCCTAAGAAAGTGTTTTTTTTTTAGTATGAGGAAGTACATACCCTCATCAAAAATGTGTTTGTAAGTGTGTGTGTGTGTGTGTGTGTGTGTGTGTGTGTGTGTGTGTGTGTGTCTGTGTGTGTGTGTGTGTGTGTGTGTGTGTGTGTGTGTCTGTGTGTGTGTGTGTGTGTGTGTGTGTGTGTGTGTGTGTGTGTGTGTGTGTGTGTGTGTGTGACAGCGCACCCGTGTACTATATATATATATATATATATATATATATATATATATATATATATATATAGTTCCCATTCATACCATCAAAGAACCACAGTGTTGACTTGCTAAACAGTGAGACAACAACATCATAAGCTCAAAACAGTGAACACCAACAGCAAATACCCGGAATGGCGAATTTTGCCTCTGGGAAACTAACCACTTGCCCACCACTGAAGACCTTTGCTTTTTTCTCCACTGTAGTGCAATCTCGAAGTTGGAATATTTAAGTAGGGGGGAACATCCCCCCCACTTCTGTGGGTTTTATTTATTTAGTATTTTTGTTATTGTCAGTGGTGGCCAAGTGGTTAGTTTCCTGGAGGAGAAATTCACTGTTCCAGGTGTTCGCTGTTGGTGTTCGCTGTTTTGAGCTTTGTCATCTCACTGTTTAGCAAGTTGATGTTGTGGTTCTTCAGTGATGTAAAGTAGAAGCCTATACATATATATATATATATATATATATATATATATATATATATATATATTATATGTGTGTGTGTGTGTGTATGTATATATGGGTCTAGTTCACATGACTGGAATTTCATTTGATTGACTTTCATTTGACCGAGACCAAAATACCTGATTTTCAAAAACTGAAACCTCACTTGACTGAAACTCATAATACTGAAACCTCATAATGCTAAAGTTCAAAATACTAAGTTGTATACCGTAGTCATGCACACTTACAACACCAATGACTAACTCTTTCCAGAACTTAAAAACTACTTATGTACCCTCTTAACAGAAACTGTATGATATAAAACCAAACTAGGTGGGGGCTATGCCCTTCACATCAGCCAATGTGGGGAGCTCTGCCACCCACATCCCCCCTAACTATATATACTAACTCCAGGATTGCACTACAGTGGGGAAAAGGGCATATACCTTTTACTTACCTTACAGTGGTCTACACGCTGCTACTACTGCTGGGAATGCACAAAACACCTGCCATATTACTTGAGATACTGCCCATAAAAATGATTAACAGACGTACTCACATTTAGAAACACTACAACACTACTTTCTACATGACTGTTGGTATTCTGACAATCAACACTATAAGTTACATTAATTCTTTTTATGACAAGCAAGTCACAAGAGAAGAGAAACCCACATCATGTTTATGGCTTACAGTTCAGTATAATGAGATTCAATCAAATGAGTTTTCAAAATTTTGAATATTCGGTATTATGTTCTCGATCAAGTGAATTTCAATCAAATGAAATTTCAGTCATATGAAGTAGACCCCTATTTATATATATATACATATATATATATATATATATATATATATATTATATTTATATAGATATATGTGTGTGTGTGTGTGCATCAAATGCAGATGGCTGACAAAGTCATTCTTCAAGGCAGGGCCTAAGTGCTGTATACTGTGCCAGGTAAATCTCATCTGCTAACAAGATGAAAGAAAGGAACACAAGAACACATTTTCAAAAGAATACCTATGGTTGTCTCAAGCTATTCAACTTCTACAGCCCTTTAGCAGCTGCCCATGTTCATCATTCTCACTGCCTCAGTGGGATTTTGGGTTATCTGCTATTGTAACCTAGTACTGGCATCTTTCAAAAGCTCAGACTCCCTTCCCTTTCTCTTCTTGTGACAGCTAATTGGCTGAGCAAATCCTGAGAGGGAAGCCTTCAGTTTTCGCAGGAAGTAAGTGTTCATTCTTTTTCTGCCATCAAAAGAAGAAAGTCCTCTGATTTTTCACAGGATCGAGTGCTGATTTTTTCTGGCTTATCGTGTGGATAAGCTCCATTTGTGGACCTCCTTCCTCTTATTTTATTATTAAATGTATTATTTTTACGTCTATTTTTAAGCTTTTTAAAAATATTCATTTTAATGTGTTGTTGCTGTCAGTGTTTAAAGTAATTCCTGTGGAATTTCTGCTTGTAGTAATGTTTATTTGGCTAGTAACTTTGCAAATGCTTGTTTTTACTGTTTCTGAGGAAACTTTTAGTATTTCTGTCAGACGTGCAGTGTGTATATGTGCTCTTACACACTAGGGCCTGTCTTGTGCAGTCAGAATCATGCCTGTCTTTATTGTTACTTTGCTTTTTTTTTATCTTTTGACAGCAAATTATTGTAGAACTTGGATTTTTTTCAACATTTATATATTAACTATTTGTACAATTCTGCTATCTGTGTTTTTAACAATTGATAATGATTTTACCACAAATTAAATTATTTAAATGTACTGTGGAGAGTGTGTTCCCTCAGACAATAAAACATAGTTTAAATTGCTATTAAACATTATTTTATAGCAATTTAATATGGTTAATGTGTGCGGACCTAATTTTAACACTGGTTGCTTTAGTGTCTGGACTTTGTGCAATGGAAATTCTTTAACTTCCATCAGTTATAAAAGGATTCTGAACACATTTCCAACTTTTCTTTTTTATGATAACAGTATAGTTTGACAGAGTTGAGTTGTGTGGGAACATACTTATTACTAGAAACTTTTAAGACCTTATTTTGATACATTATCTAGTACCATCAGTTTATTATTCTGGCTGGTATTTTCTCCCCTGACTTGATGAATCCTAACTCTTCTACTGTCCTCCATCAAATCTGAATGCATGTAAAAAGAAAAAACAAAATAAAAATACACCTCAGTCTACAGTTAGTGAGTCTGTCGAGGCCACTGTTTGGCCAACAGACCACACCCTTTTGCCTCATCTCACTGTAGTGTAGCTTTTCTGGCCAATATAAAATAGGGTTTATTTACATCCTCTAGGGCTATTCTAGTACCAGGCACAGATACGGGAGTACCAAACCATAAATATATATATATATATATATATATATATATATATATATATATATATATATATATTTATATATATAGTGAAAATAGTAGTGCATGTACACTTCTGTTTGCTAGTTAGATGCATATACATGTCTGTTTGCTAGAATATATGTAGGATAATATAGTCAGTTAGATGCATGCATTTCTATTTGCTAAAATATATATTGAAGGGTTAAACTGTTCTTAGCTAAAAATCAAATAAAAACGGCATCCATCTGTAATGTAACATGAAACAGAACACAAAGTACAGCTTGAACAAGAATGCTAATAAGAATAACTCCTTAAAAAGGCATTCAGTTGTGTGTAACAGTGTTTGGTACAAGCTTAAAGGAGAATTACAGATAAAGAATTCCCTGAGACGCAGGTGCAAGGAATAAACAAATTCCTACTGGGTTTGAGGCAAGGATGACTCACTAACTGTCATGTAAGCCACCTTGAAACAGAACACAAAGTACCTTAACAACAGATTGCACGACATTAGAGATATTTGGAATTCCAAAGATATTAACAACAGACTGTTCTCATGGACAGAATCCAAATTTCTGAAGAAAAAAGTGTATATAAGGCAGTTAAAGTCTATGATGTTAGATCTGATTTCTTGTTAGATCTGAGTACTGGAGATGGAGATCATCTTTCATGCTGTCTCGAAAACTTAACCTGAGACATTAAAGCTGTAAACTGTACAGTATTGTACGTGTTGTCTGTTATATAGACAAGTTATTTATTTAGTACTGTGCATGATATGCTATTAAAAAGGTTAATAGTCTGCAAAGTTTAGTGCAGTGATCAGACTTTGGTTTTCTACAAGGCAGTAGCATTTAGCACAGCCATATGTGTTTAATTTTTCACTCCTCAGATGATTTCTAGATTTAGTGAAGTTTTTGCTTGGGAGGAATCAAGAACTACTCCAGAGCTAGGCAGGGTATATGACCTTATAGAGGATGAGATGATCAATTCTGTGGATATCCCCCTCTCTTACCAGCCTTGGAAGATGCTCATAAAGTGGCTTGCAAGACACAAGTATATATTCCAGCAGTCCTGAAAAAATGTGGAAAGAATATATAGGGTTTCCTCAGATATGACAGATCTCATTCATTTGATTGCTGACCCAGCTGCACTTTATCCAGCTGCCTGCTCAAATCAAATGTTCTTAGCTCCATCTAATGCAACACTCCATGATGAAGAGGGGAATATGGTTAAATCTAGGGGGCAAACATATGTCTCTAGTACTCTAGCCTTTAGAATATTAAATTATCAAAGCTATATGTGGAAATTTATTTTACAGTGCGCTTACAGTATAGATGATTTTGCTGCTTCCTTACCTGTGGAGCCAAAGACTTATACAGATGAAATTGTTTCTAATTTGAATCAGGTTTGTGAACATGATTTGAGAGGTGTGCTTGACTGTGCAGATATACTCACAAAAATGCTGCTTTTTCTGTTGTTTTAAGATGGTATGCTTGCTTACATAATCAGAACTTCTCTGAAGATTTAAAAGTAAAATTTCGAAGGCACCTCTAAGTTATGAATTGGTGTTTGGGCCCACTGTTGCACAGATTCTCAAACAGTAGGATGATAGAGGTAAATTAATGCATGGGGTATCTAGGATGTGTCATGTACCCAAGTTCTCGGCAAACAAGGCATCTTCCTTCAAGAGCCAGAAAAAATATCCCATCTAAACAAAAGTCAGGGATTGAAAAGGAAATGGCAGGAAGATAATTTTTGAAACCAAAAACTTGCTTCCTGTGACAGCTAAAGGCTTCCCTCTCAGGAAATCTCCACCAATCAGTTGTGAAAGGAAGAGAGAGTTAGGAGAGTCTAAGTTTTTGAAAAGTTGGTAAGTAGTGGGTTACTTAGGCAGATAAGCCAAAATACCTCAAGGGCAATGCAGAATTCAAATGTCTACTATAATTACAGGTACATAGGACTTATTCAACTGTATGTTTCCCTTCACACTTTACCTATATTGAACTTGGTTGATTTATCCTGTATAACGTTGCTTCAACTTTACATGGTTTATGGTCACATATCTTATTGAGATAGAGAATATTACAAGTTGCTGCAGGGTTTGTATTGGAAAGTTGCTGATGACCAGTTGCCTTGGATTGTATAACATTCTAATTTATTTATATGAGCTTCCACTTCATACTATACCCAATATAGCACTGATTTTACTTTTTAGACATTATCTGGTTACAGATATAACTTTTATTTGCTTTGATAAGTACATCTGGTTGTCTCTGCACTGATCCTACTTGCTCTGCCTAGTTTTACCTATTAGAATTGTAATGTTGTTGGTGACTTTGCTTTACCAGACTTGTGGCAATCATTTGATTAAAGGTCAGGGTATCATTCTTTGTTTGAGAGACCTCATTCTGGTGCTATAGCATATTTTTTCTTTCAGACTTTTTATCAGTGCATTTGGCTCCTATTGGCTGAATTATATTATGAGATGGCATAAGGAGAGGTGTCTCGGTGTAGCAGATGACCAAAGCTTTTCTGTACTGTTTTGTAATTTGACATTGTCCAGAAGTAAAGAAAAATGATAATGGTTCTGTCTTATGTCCTAAATCAAGTACTCAGAATTCTCTCTGGTCATCTAGAAAAAATTCAAAGACTTAGACAGCACTGGCCCTCTCAAAGACACTATGTTGCAGTGCCTGGTTTATCTGCAGCAAGCCTAGTGTTTATTATGTAAACATGGCTGGACAAAAATATCAGTCCTTGTGTGGCAACTGCGGTATCCCCTAACCCCATGCTTTCAATAACTGAGTGCTGTGACACAGAGAGGGTTGGGAAAGGAAGATGACCTGCTTTTGGCTGTTCACCCATCCCTCATCTGATAAAGATTAAAACAGAAGCACCAACCTTTTAGACTATGCCCTCAGTAAAGAAGCAACTGGTTTGTTCCTCCTTATCTACTGTCCATAAAGTAGTTTGGGGTTATTCTTCCAAGAGTTTATGGCCTTTATTATCTGCTTTGTGTTGGGTTCTGTGAACTGATTGATTCTGGATGACTTCAACATCTGGGTCAAGGAACAATTTATTATTCTATTGCAGAATTCCTCTGTGTTATAGAGGGATTCAGCTTCATTCAGGTTGTTCACTCTATAACTTATCATTCAGCACACATCCTAAAACTGATGTTCCAAATTTATCATATTGCTGTGACAGCCTCCAAGATGGTAGTGGAGTCACACCCTTGATCATGTTGCTATCTCATGTGATTCACACTGAAGCTGTCACAACAATCAGCCCCTGGTCTTGAGTGGTGGAATACAAACATACAAATACTCTAACTACAGAGGAATTTATTTTGGTTTTCCACTCATTCCTTTTTGTTTCCCATTTAAGCAATCCACATGAGCATTTTTACAGCCATGCCTATGAGATCCATCATGGATATTCTTGCCCTGTTTCATGTATGTTTGATCCATCTGAAAACCTTCCAGCAATAAATGTGGCCTGATGCCTAATTCAATGGGGTTATAAGACTTTGTGGAGGGATGAGTGTAAATAGGAGTGTACTGGCCTGTTGGACACTATGCTTGTTTGAATGAATACCCTAATCTGATGCCTCTTCCATCCTCCTTAGCCTGTGGGTTGTCAGATCCAAGATCATTTGGTGCCAGCGCTTTTGAGTCTTGGGTCCAAAGCTCTTGCCCTGCACTACCTAATCTCTTCAGATCTTGTTTGCCACACTTGAACTCAGACATGGTCTCTGAAGCTCCATGCAGATAACTGCTTATCACATTTTTTTAAAGCATTTTTTGTGCTAGGACTGTTATTTCCATCTTCAGAATCATCTGCTCTGATCTGCTCCCTACTTAGTGTTCGAGACATGTGTGTGTGTGTGTGTGTGTGTGTGTGTGTGTGTGTGTGTGTGTGTGTGTGTGTGTGTGTGTGTGTGTGTGTGTGTGTGTGTGTGTGCAATATTTTGAGCATTTTATGTCTTGATTTTTGTGTTTGGGTTTTGGGCCTTTCTTGACCTGTTCTCATCTGTCACTTGTACCCTGTACTTTATACTATTTCCTTATTATAAGGGTCTTTGATCATTATGCTTCTGCTGTATAACTGTTGTAGCTGATCTTCTGACATGGCTGAAAAGACTTCAGGATTCTGAAAATATACAAAATGTAGCCACAGGCTGTCCCAGGAAGACTCACATGACCACTGTGTGTACTGTCTAGGTGTGGCTCATCTCAATCATGATTGTGTTTGTGAAGTCTTTGCCTCCTTTAGGGCTAGGGTCTTGGTGGGTAGATAGGCCAAGTTCATGGTAAAAGGCTTCTTCCTGTCCCAGCCCTTTCTGCATCTCCTTCCTCTGCAGCGGCTGCAAATAGATCAAAGGAAGGAAGATAAGGATAGGTCTAAAGAGAAAGAGAAAAAAATAGAGAAGAAATCAAATAAAAGACTTCTGATATTCCTATTTGCATGAACCAGTTCAGAAGACCCCAAAACCTTGTTTCTTTCGCTATTTCTACAGATCTGACATTGGCATCACCCTGGTCCTGATCACCTGGATCCTTTGCACTGGTTTCTGACCCATAATGTTCCTGAATTTTAGAAGTGTCGAGCCCCTTCCTGGCTGCAGATCCTCAACATAACTGTACGGTTCTCACACTAACCCTGTAGCCAGTGTTTTCCCTAGAGCTGTCTTCTTCTCCACTTAGATCCCTGTTAGACAGGCTTCGGGACACAGACATGCCCCTACAGTGACCTGCTAAAGCGATTCTCAATGGTGTCCTCTAGATCTGCAAGGTCCTCTTGGTGAGTGAGAGAGTTAGATCTGGAAAAGATGATGCAGATCTTCCTGTAGGTGAAGATTAACCTGGGGATCATTCCCTATCCTCTATTTGGAGGGTTTAGAGGGTTGCCCAACCTGCCCTTTTTCTGGTTGCTCCTTCACTAGTCTGCCATTTAGATCCCATGATTTTGGATCTGACTCCTTCTCACATGGGTACTCCATCAACACTGATAACTTAGATGTCTTTGGCTCCAACTTTCTTGGTTTTCATAGATTAGTACTAGGCTAACTGCCCTTGTGGGACATTTTAAGCCTAGCCAGTTACCTTATGTGAGAATCAAACCCTGCATCTTATGTTTGTAATATAAACAACTTAACCATTATGCCAACCTCCCACCCTAATTTGTTCTTTATACATTCTGGTACTCTGGTAGTTTAAAAGCTGTCTGCATGGGCAAGCAGCATGATGTTGAGATCAATTTGGAGGGTTTAGAAACTATCCCTACCCCTGGGGGCCTCAGCTCAACTACAGTCTTGGCCTTGGATCTGGCCAGGTCCGTGTCTGATATGGGACTTCCCTGAGGTCCTTCCTCAGTCATCAGGCTTAAGCATTTGATGTTGTGGAAAGGAGTCTGCTCTATTCAGAGTATAGTATTGACACTATGGATCAGATGCAACATTATCCTCTAGTATTCCTGCTACTTCTGTGTTTCATTAACTTCTTTTTATTTGCAGCCTCCATTTTGTGGTCTTGAGCAGCCCAGATCCAGGGTTTCCATATTGTTTTCTTGTTTCCTTCAGAGTCTTTTCCCCAAAGGAGCTTAGGAAGCACCAATGCAAGATGAGGTATCTTGACTCCCCCAGGAGTCCCTGAATGAAGAAAATTACCTCAATGAAGGGGAAGGTTCCGCAAAATCTCCCTCTGATGCCTCCTTTGGGGACTGTAGATCAGTGTGTGTGATATACCTTTAATAAGCTTTCCAGTGAGTCAGCACATGCATGTAAGTACTAAGCATGTGCAAACAAGAGTGTCATTTAAAGTGAACAGCCAGAGTGTGACCATGCAAGTATGTAGTTAGACAGTTTTTTTAAGTTCAGTGTTCCTGTCATCCATCCTGATGTGTTTGTATTCAATAAAATACTTAAACGAACACCCAAGCCTCAACATCTTCTTTATGTATATAAGAAGAGCGACATGCTGTCAGGTGAGTGCTACAGAATCATGAAAGCCCAAAATCCTGAAGACCAAAATCCTGAGAACAAAATCTCGAAAGTTCAAAATACTGAAAACTCAAAATACTGAAAACACACAGGATACCAACACTTATATATTCCAGCACAAGTACATACAGAAACAAATAAAACACAAACCATATTACTCTTCTCCAAGTATGCGCCCCCACACCCCCTGCTACTTAAATATATTAACTCCAAGATTGCACTTAGTGTAGTGAAGTGCAATCTCAGAGTTGATATATTTGAGTAGCAGGGGGTGTGGGGGGCACAGCCCCCCACATGGGGTGTGCAGGGGGGCTTGCCTCCCCTGCATATAGTTGAAGGGTAATATGTTTCTGTATGTACTTGTGTTGGTATCTTGTGTGTTTTCAGTATTTTGAACTTTCGAGATTTTGGTCTCAGGATTTTGGGCTTTCAGGATTCTGTAGCACTCCCAGTATAAGAATGGGATACAGAGTTACAGCCATGAGGCAACCAGTTAAAGTTGGGGGAATATATAGGAGTGGATCATCCCTACTGCTCAAATGACTCACAAAACCAATTAGAAACAAATTCCAGGTACTAAAACTTGCTTAAACTATTTCTTTTGTTGCAAATATAAACAGAAGCACTCAGAATTCTCAAAACAAATTTCTTATTAAATGAAATGTCTAAAACTGAGAAATGTTGATAAAAATATTCAAAATAATTGCGAAAACATTTGAAACAATATTCGAATCACATACAATTTACAAAAAAGGGAAGACAACTGTATTTTTTTGCTATGTGCTTCTTTTTTGTATTAACTAAAGCTACTCAAAATATCCAGTGTGCAAAGTGTTTACAAGTGTGTGCAGTATTACAGTGCAGTTATTTTGCAAAGTACAGTCATTTCAAAGAATGTTTCACAAAATATAGTTTTTTCAAGGCATATTTCACAGAGTACAGTATTTTGAAGAGTTTATTGTGCATGTGATTCTTATTACAAGTACATTGTATGTGTAAATGTTCATACATAATTACAAGGCCCATTTTGCATTGTGTTTTATTAAAATCTGTGGGCATGGCAGAAAGTTTTTACAGACCTGCATCTCTTGTGTCTGATAATAATATTGCAGAAAACTGGAGAGTGTTTGAGCAGGAATATGATATTTTCATACAGGCTGCTTTTTCTGACAAAGACACATCTACAAAAGCATTTATTCTGCTTAACTTAGCTGGTTCAGAGGCCATTGAAAGCGAGCATTCATTTGTGTATGTACCTGCTGTGTTTGCAGGGGTGGAGGAAGACCATGATACAGGGGTACTGGCTGAAACAAGGGAAAACACAGAGTGCTTATAATGTAAATTTAGAGAAACGTGTAACCCCCAAATGAATATTACAGTGGAAAGGCACTTATTTTACACAGTGGAACAAAAGTCTAATGAAACTTTTGCAGCATATATAACTGACTTAAGAAATAAGGCTAAAATGTGCAGATTTGATGATTTGAGAAATGAGTTGATAAAAGACAGGTGTGTGTGGTATTAATAATGACACAGTGAGAAAGATTTTGCTTCGAGACAATGATTTAACATTAAATAAGGCCATTGAGATTTGTCAGATATACGAGCTTACTGAAAAGCACAGAAGTATGCTTACAAATGAGAATAGCAGTGGAAGGCACAGTGAGAAAGCTCATATTGATAATATGCAGCACATGGTTAAAAGAAACAGGCCCAAGCACATGGCAGCTACTGCAGGTCCTGTAACAGTCCCTGGGAAACCTCGAGTCTTTCCAGCAAATTCTGGAGCATGCTCTGTGAAGTGGATTTGCTCAGTGAAGCACAAGGGTGAATCAGCAAAGTCAAAACATGTGTCCCCACCCAGTTTTATAGTCAACTGTTGTAAATGTGGTGGAAATCACAAAGCCAAAAGAGAAAAGTGCTTAGCTTTTGGTCAGCAGTGTCATTCTTGCAATAAGTGGGATCATTTCAAAAGGTTTTGTAGATTAAATAAGGCGCATTCTTTTATCAAAAGAGGGCATTCCAAGAGGCAAGTTAATCAATTAGAAAGCTATGACCCTACTTTTTATGTTGATGGTGTGTCTGTGCTTGGTGAAACAGATAATGCAGTAGATTTGTGGGCAAAGAATGAGATCTTTTTGTACTGTTTGGATTAATGGGAGTCCTGTAGAGCTCAAAGTGCAATGTTATGTCAGCAGAAACATTTGCTAGGGTAAAAGCTGCAGAACAACTTGATTTGACAAAGTGTGCCAAGCTTGTTGCTTATGGTGGTGAAGAGATTCAAACCAAAGGCTCAGTAGTTCTTTCATGTTACTATGCTGAGAGAAACTATGACTTGGAATTTTTCACAGTCAAGAGACATGTGCAGTCATTATTAGGCTTCAGAGAGAGTTTGAAAATAGGACTGCTTTCAACTAATAAAGAAGTCCACCATGTACGCTTGAATGACAACAGCTCAAATTTCACCCAAACTGTTATTTCTGAGTATGCTGATATTTTTGCAGACAAACTAGGCGAACTACCAGTTGTGTACTCTATGAAGTTAGACCCAGATATCAGCCCAGTTATCAGACCAGCACAGAAAGTTCCAGTAGCTATGCAAAGCAGAGTCAAAGCCGAGCTAGACAAAATGATGCAGCTAGGAGTAATTTGTCCAGTAGAAGATCCCACTGAATGGGTATCCTCCATGGTGGTAGCTCATAATAAAATCTCAGATGATATCAGAATATGTATTGATACAAGAGATTTAAGTAAAGCATTAAAAATACCTCTTTGTCCTATAGGCACAGCCCTCATGCCACTGTTTTTTCCATCTTAGATGCAAAAAGTTAATTTTGGCAAATTTTGCTTGACCAAAAATTTTCATTGCTAACCAAATTCGGCATGCCATTTGGAAGATACAGATTTCTGAGAATGCCATTTGGAATAAATTCTGCCAGTAAAGTCTTTTAGCATGCGATGGAGCAAATTTTTTCAGGCTATCCGTGTGCTATTATAGTAGATGATATTCTAGTAGGAGGCAGTGGTGAAGCTGAAACTACAAGAAAGTTCAAGAAAGAGCACATGAAGTGAATCTTAAGCTGAATCCTCAGAAGTGCAAGTTCAGGCTATGAGAAGTTACTTATGTTGGTCACTATACGTCCCCCTCTATGACTCAGGAAACCCACACCATGTATTTAAACTTATTAGAAAAACTAATGAATATGAATGAACACAGTCCACAGGATAAAGAGCGTCACTGACAAACAAGAGTCATTTGTAGTAGTTAATATGGTCTTTAAATAGTAAATTATTTATCACATGAGTGTATTCCCAATAGGCCATGACAATATTTGCATAGGAATTAGCACTGGGTGTGCCCATCGCTACGCCATTGATTTGAAGATAATATTTGTCACCATATGTAAAAACATTCCTGTTTAAAATCACTTCTAATAGTATCATAACGCTCATGATCAAATCCCTGGATATGCTTTTACTGATCAAAAATAATCTGACATAATCCATTTCTGTATTGTTGGGTATTGCTGTGAACAAAGATGGCACATCTAGTGTCACTAAATAATATGAAATATCATTGCCTGTGAAAACATATTCAGAGAAAGTTTCAAGAAATTGTTGTGGGTCTCTAATAATAGTCTCTGTTTGTTCTACGATAGGTCTTAGCTGTTTTTCTACATAGATTGGCATAGTTTCTGTGAGCCAGCCTTTACTCAAGACTATCGGCCTCAGAGGTGGATTCCGTCTATCTTTATGTATCTTGGGTAGTCCCCTGAAAGTGGGGACCATGGGGGTTTCAACAAGAAAGTATTTATACAGATCACTATCAATAATATTGTGGACAATATTTTTCTTGCATGGGGAGGTAATGTAGAAACCCTACAAGAATTTGTATCACACATTAATGGTACAACTAGTTTTTTATCATTCACAGCTGATTGGTCAGCAAATAAGATAGAATTTCTGGATGTCCTAGTCAACAAGGACATTGATGAGATACAAACTGAGGTTTATAGGAAAAGTTGTAGGAAAAAACACTCTCCTACATCGCAACAGCATGCATCCACCACACATCTACGAAAATGTAGTTAAAAGTCAAGGACTCAGAGCATCCATATTAACAGGTCATGATACAGTTTTCTTCGAAACACTAAACACTTTGAAAAATGAATTCACTGATATAGGATATAAGAATAAAGAATGTGAAGACCTGTTGAAAAACGTAGTGGCAGAGAGACAAGGTAGAGGCAAACACTTCTTCCATAAGGATAGACAACACGGACAAGGGAGAAGGGATACCCCTACACAAACAAGTAGACTCACCATTCCTTATACCAATAATAAGAATAAAATTAGAGAAATAGTGAGGAAACACTTGAATATACTCACAGTAGATGACTCTATTCTTGAAATAGTAGGTACTCAACCTAGATATTCATACAAAAACACCAAGTCATTAAAAGGGATGCTATGCAATGACAAGAACAAGACATGTAGGATACAATCAGACAGGATAGTTACTCTTGCCTGTAGGAGCTGCAATCAGTACCCACATATGGCCAGTACACACATATTTAGACACCCAGCCACAGGGAATATATACACATTCAAACATTATGCTGACTGTAAATCACGAGACCTCGTCTACCTGGCTCAATGCCAGAAATGTAATGCATTCTGTATAGGAAAGACAAACAGAACTCTACGTGAAAAAGTAAGGGAGCATGTGTATGCTATACACAGAGAGGACGAACGCAGTGCACTAGCTAAACATACTATCAATAACAACTTAAGTCACAAGTTTGTCTTCCTAGTAATAGAATTCATAACAAAGAATATGAGGCTAGGTGATATTAAAAATCACACTGAAAAAGAGGAAAACAAATGGCTCTTGAGATTATAAGCAAAGGACATGGATTGAATGAAAAAGTGTAATTAAAACATTTTTTTAAAAGACAGACCATACACACATTGAATTAACAGCTGTTATGTTGGAATGTATTAACCATTGTAGTCTACATTTTAGTACGTATTTCTTATCTTTCCATTTTTTGATAACATATACGATTTAAATATTTTAAGATGCATTTTTAGGTATACACATAAGTATTTAAATATTTTATTAATGTTATTATATTTCTGTAGATATTAGACTGCACAGAGCAATTTTGCACATGCAATGTATATACATACTGTTTTGCACATAGGTTCAATCTATAACTATGACTTAGATATTTAACTGTGTTTTTAGACACATAAGCATCAGCTACATCATCATTTTACACCATTTTCCTTCCCTTCCATTATTTTAGCTCATTTTTAAACATGCATCTGACATATATCCATTGACATATACATCTCCACATTTAGTGATGTATACCACTCAAATAGTTTGAACATCATTTCATAATACTTTTTATAGGAAAATGTATGTTTCTGAACCATACGTTACCATTGAATGATAGGTTTTTTTATATATCATTTTATATTTAACCTAGTTATTTGTATTTATTATCATATGCTTTGATGAAGAATAACATTATGTCATTTTAAGTTTTAATTTATGTAATTTATGTAATGAGTTGTACTTTTTTGAATATTTATCTATCAGTGATTGGCCAAACAGATAATGAATGTGATACCAGGATGTATTTAACAGACTGTCACAGAGATGAGTTTACTAAGTCTGAAGAAGCGTTCCTCTGAACGCGAAAGCACTTACTACCTTTATATCTTCATTTATTTTAACTATACATTAATAAAGTCTCCTTCGCTTTTTATGGTGTTGCCTCTGGACCTTTTTTGGATTATTAGAAAAACTAACCATCCAACCCAATACCATATTCATGGGTGACTTTAATTGCCTCACTATAAACTGGGAATCCTATACGACATCAAAAGTACATGCACAGAGATTCCTGAATATTTGTAAACACAAACTCCCTGGACCAGATAGTCAATACACCAACCAGGGGTGCAGCCATACTGGATCTGGTCCACACTAATATGGGAGAGTGCTGCACACCCGCTACTGTAATACTACATGATAGAGCAAAATCCCAAAAAGGGAAGGCATCTCTGATCAGTATTAGCAAAAAACTAGAGGCACTCATAAAATCGTCTAAGGCCAGCTTTGAGAGAAAAATTTCACAGGACACTAAGGATAATCACAAGGCTTTCTTTAGTTATGTTAGGAACCTGGGTGGGAATTCCCAGATATGCTCAGAATTAGTCCAAAATGACATAAAATACACCAAACCCACAGACATTGCCAACATCCTAGCTGACAGTTTCAGCGCAAACGTCTCCCCCCCCTCCCCACCAAAAGGGCAAATATCTATCCCAGCAGAGTGCTGCCCCCCTGACATCTCAGATGCTCAGGTAAGAGCCACCCTCTCCAAAGCAAAAAACACAGTATCAATGGGACCAGACGGTGTCCTGGGCTGCGTCCTACATGAACTCCAAGAAGAGCTAAACCCAAACATAAAACTACTGTTCAATCTCAGCCTTAATACAGGATATGTACCCAAAGAGTGGCGTACAGCAACGGTGGTCCCTCTCCACAAAGGTGGTGCCTCAACGGATCCTGGAAACTATCGCCCCATAAGCCTGACTAGCTTGGTCTGCAAAGCTATGGAAAGGATCATCATGGACCTTATAAATAAAGATATTGGGGACCTACAGACACTGGATCCTACCCAGTTCGGCTTTGTTAAGGGCAGTTCCTGCCTCTTAAACCTGGTCGATTTCTTTGAAACAGTCACCAAGGCCATTGACGAGGGGAAGGTGGTCCACACAGCCTACCTGGACCTCGCAAAAGCCTTTGATACAATACCCCACTCGGGCATTATAGAAAAGCTCACCAGCTTAAATATAAACCCCTACGTCACTAGATGGGTTGCAAACTGGCTCAAGGACAGAACCCACATGGTTAGAATTGCAGGAGCCATGTCAGACTCCAAACCAGTTACAAGTGGCGTCCCACAAGGCTCAGTCCTGGGACCTCTCTTGTTCGGTATATATTTCTCAGAGGTACAGGCCAACACGGAAGGACTGTGGCTGACCAAGTTCGCAGGTGAGTGCAAACTGGGCGCCATAATCGACTCTCCAGCCGACACAAGCATCCTCCAAAAGGGCCTCATAGAAACAGACAACTGGTACCAGAGCCATGGCCTCAAGCTAAACGCCAAAAAGTGTATAGTCATCCCCTTTGGCAAAAACAAAGTGCCCACAAATTACCACATAAGTGGTAATCCATTAAGTACGGAAGAAGTAATTAGAGACGTGGGGACCCAAGTTGATAGCAATCTCTCATTTGACAACCACGTGGCCAAAGTGGTTAGAAAAACATTTTATATAGCCCACCTAATCATGAAGGGATTCACATCTAGATCAGGGGAGGTCATCGTGCCTCTTTACTCATCCCTCATCAGGCCCTTAATTGAGTACAATGCCCCTTTTGGGATGTACCTTACCAGACACCTGCAGCAACTGGAAAGACCCCAAAAGTACCACACCAAGAAGATCAAAGGGCTCAAACAGATGCCATATGCTGCCCGGTTAAAGAAACTCCAGCTCTACTCAGTGGCATACCGCCTGCTCAGACGGGATCTGTGCCTGACGTATAAAGCCATGTCCAACCCGGAATTAATGGACATGCTGCACCTCAGAAAATCCAAATCCCATCGAGCTACGAGATGGAGAGACTTGAACCTCAGCACTGAAATAAATAGGACATGCTGGAGGGACAGATTCATAACCCAGAGGCTCCCTTCACTCTGGAATAAAATCCCAGTCCAGGTTAGGCAGAGTCCCTCAATGACTCTCTTCAAGAGGAATCTTGATGAGTGGATGGGGGATCGTAGGTTTACCCTGGGTATCACTTCTGTGTCACCGTTAGACAGAGGCACAGTATACTAACCTCGAAAAAGGGCATAGCAAAATTAATTTAAAATGGGTGGCGAAAGCCAAACACACTCTGGCTAGGCTTATAAATGCCCTAGGGCAGATAGCCTAGTATGAACCTATGAACCTATACCTTTCCTGGTGAGGTAAGACCACACAATTGTCTCCTTTGATGTAAAAATAAAATCTGGACCCCCCCTTAGCTCAACCAGAAATATTCAGGAACTATTCTAAGTCTAACCTCCTGCTATTAGGTGAGAACCTGGCAAACTTTCAAGCTGATATAAACCCTGAGAACACTTCTGCCTATGCAGAACTGTTCACAGAAACCCTGTACAAGCATGTTAATAGCTGCATAGAAGCAGCTGTACCCACGAGGAAGAAGTACAGAACAAACTCAAAAAACAAGCCACCCTAGTGGAATCACAAAATCAATCGGATTTATAACAGGAGGAAGAAAATCATGTCAAAAATTAGGAGGTGCAGCACCCTGCAGGATAAAAGCACTCTCATCAAACTAAACAAAGAACTTGGAGGAAAAATAAAGTCTATCAAAGCCACATTTGAGATAAGTTTTTGCCTTTCGGGCCAAGGGCAACCACAAAGCATTCTTTAGCTATGTCTGCAACCTCAAAGGCAATACACAGTTGTGTGCAGAGCTCATTGTAAATTGAGCCACCTATACAGCAGACATACCCCACATCCTGGCTGATAAATTTAGCTGCAGCTTTACTCCTCTCTCCCCCTCAACCTTCCCTCAGGAAATATCATCAACTATAACTCCCCCTACTATCACTAGGGAACAGATCCTTAATGCTCTCTCTAAGACCAAGAACACTACATCAATGGGCCCAGGCAATATCCCAGGATGCCTTCTAAATAGTATGAAACATGACCTATCAGGGCCTCTGGAATTACTATTTAACTATAGTCTCCAAACAGGCTTCGTGCCTCATGAATGGAGAAAGGCAACAGTCATCCCTCTGCAAAAGGTGGGCCATCTACAGACCCTGGAAACTACAGACCCATAAGTCTCACTAGTCTTATATGTATAGCCATGGAAAGAATTATCATGGAGATAATCAACAGAGATATAGTAAATCTCCAGACACTGGACCAAACCCAGTTTGGTTTTGTTAAGGGCAGATCATGTCTACTCAACCTGGTGGACTTCATTGAGAAGGTCACCAAAGCAATGGATGAGGTCAAAATCATTCACACTACCTACCTTGACCAAGGCATTTGACACAATGCCCCACTCGGGCATTGTTGACAAACTCAAGAGGTTAGGTACAAACCCATATGTCACCCGGTGGATAGCCAACTGGCTCACAGATAGGACCCAGGAAGTTAGAATTGGGGATTCCATCTCTACAAATAGGCCAGTCACAAGTGGAGTACCTCAGGGATCAGTCATTGGACTGCTCCTCTTGGCATTTACTTCTCAGAAGTCAAGGCCAATGTGAGTGGTCTCTGGCTAACTAAATTTGCAGATGATTGCAAATTAGGAGCTGTCATTGAATCTCACACTGACACAGATGTTCTCCAAGAGGGGCTGACACAGACAAACAACTGGTGCCAGAGCCATGGACTACAACTAAATGCCAAGAAATGCATAATAGTATCCTTTCGGAAGTCATTAATCCCTGGTAACTATCATATTGAGAACACACCCCTTAAAGTTGACCCAGTAGTCAGAGACTTAGGGACATAGATAGTAATCTAACCTTTGATAGGCACGTGTCTACAGTGGTGAGGAAATCATTCCATGTTGTGCAACTTATAAACAAAGGTATGGTATCTAAGTCCAAGGAAGTCATTGTTCCACTGTATTTGGTATTCATCAGACCTACCACTGAGTACAATGTCCCCTTTGCTATGTACCTAACCAGGCATATCCAACAACTGAAACGTCCAGAGGTTCCTTACTAAAGGAATACAGGGTGTAAGTAATATGTCCTATGCAGACAGCGTCAAGGCCCTATCCCTGTATTTTGTCTCCTACTAGTTTTAGAGTGGAGATCTATGCCTGGCATACAAGGCATTGCCTGACCCCACTGTGATGGACCTCCTGTATATCCACAAAACAAACAATACCAGAATTAGCTATTCTAAAGATGTAAACCTTGCCTGTGATATAAATAGGACCTGCTGGAGAGATAGGTATGTATCTCAGAGACCAGGAAGCAAGCAAACCAAAGAATCCAAAAGATGCTCAATCCAACGGACACCTCAATAAAAATTTATTACCAAAATTGTCCAAATGTACACAAAAATGAACAGATAATCCAGCAACGTAAAAATTAAAATTGAGCCACTATAAGCGCTTTTGTCCCTCAAATCATACATTAAATGGAACTTGGCAAAAAGACAGTCTCATATTCCTTATATAATTTTGTCATGTGACGTAACTTCCCCCAACAACTAAAATCGTTAATTACACTCATCATTTCTGAGAACCTATCAATCATTATAAAATCATATTAAAATATGCTTCCTACAAATAACTCGATATACCCAAACATATATAGTCCCCTTACAAAATACCTTAACTTAAAAAGCACTCATGCAAGACCAGCAAGACCAAGACAAAAAAAAGAAAAAGAAAACTAGGATTGTCATCTATCAAGGGCTTTTAACTTTAGTAGACTGGTGATTGATACACTGTCATTAAGACCTGGCCAACATGTTGCATTCAACCGGAGCTGCCACGCCAATTCTGCTTTTTCTAATAGGTAGTGCCAAGCCCCCCCCTTTCAGAACAAGGTATTATCTCCAAAATAACAAATTTAAATAAATGTTCAAGATGTTGTGCAATGTGCTTAGCCTGGGAATTACATTCAAATGTATCCCTGATGTTCCTTACATGCTCACCTATTCTAACTTTAAGTCTCTGTTCGGTTTTTCCAATGTAGAAACGGGGGCATGTATCATATATAGCACAATATACAACCCTCTCAGTATCACATGAACCCTTAAAGTGTAACCTTAATTTTATATTCTTTATTTTAACTTCATTGGTTTAAAAAATAAAAGGGAAAAATTTACATCTCCCACATTTGTATGTGAGACCAACCCCTGTTCTGTTCAGATTACACTCCAAGATGTTTTTAATATTTCTTCCCTTCTTATAAACACAAATGGGTTTAGCCCCAATAGAACCCCTAATACTGCTATTGCTCATTAGCAGATCCCAATTTTTTGTCAGAATGTTAAGGACACTTTTAGAATTGTGGGCAAAAGTAGTAAGAAAACAGACTTTAGGTGAAACCTGATTCAAATTCTGAGCCTCCTCTATGGGTATAGCATTATCAAGCCCAGCAATAATGCCCAAATTAGATGTTAAAATTGGGTGGTCTAATGGCGGAATGCTGTGTTGTGATTCCACAATTGGTCAAAAATAGCCACTCCTTCTCTTTTCGACCACTTCATCCATGAAATTATCAATAAGTTCCCTTGAGTACCCCCTCTTCAAGAATATACATTTTAAGTTGTTACATTCTTTTATAAAGCTACCCCATACACTCACCATTCTGGCCGCTCTCACTAATTGACCCTTCACCACCCCTCATTTTTGAGAAAAGGGGTGACAGCTCGTGAAGTGGAGAAAAATATTAGAGTAAGTTTCCTTTCGATGTATTTCAGCTACAAAAGAAAGATAGATGTGATAAAAGCAATGAGCAGTATTAGAACAGACCAGGATCTATTATGCACTATTGGAGATAACAAACTAAAAATTACAAAACAGGCAGAAAGACTTAGAAGATACGAAGATAAATATAAGGAAAAAGCACAAAATAAGACCGCCAAAAAAAGAGGAAGTAGATACATTTTGGAGAAGTATCTATGAAGATCCTGTGGAACATAACAAAGATGCTAAATGGATAGAAGAAGTAAAAGAAAGAATAAGAAGTTTAAAGGTACAGGATATGAAATGGGATTAAATAACAGCCAGAGAGATTGAAACAAAGTTGAGAAAAGACTCTAACTGGAAAACCCAGGCCCAGATGCAGTACCAAACTTTTGGCTTAAAGTATTAACTTCTTTGCATGACGATTTAGCCATGAGTAAGAACTATTTATATGCGCACCCCGAACACACACCGCACTGATTAACAACAGGAAAAACAATGCTTTTACTTAAGAGTGAACCTGCAAGCA
The DNA here is from genome assembly GCF_019279795.1 of Protopterus annectens. NCBI lineage: Eukaryota > Metazoa > Chordata > Ceratodontiformes > Protopteridae > Protopterus > Protopterus annectens. The sequence continues at coordinate 622,868,881 of NC_056727.1, read as the reverse complement.
ACTCTAAGAATTATAGACCAATAACTTGTCTTCAAATGATGTATAAACTATACACGGGAATTGATGTCGACAGAGTTTATAGTTATTTAGAAGAAAATCAATTATGCCAGTAGAACAAAAGGCCAATAAAAGAAAGTCATAGGGAACAAAGGATTATTTGTTGTTAAACAAAGTTATAGTGGAGAACTGTAAGAAGAGGAAGAATCTAAATATGGCATGGACTGACTACAAAAAAGCATTTGATAGTATCCCACATTCATGGATAAAAGAGTGCTTAAAAATGTATACGATACACCCTACACTAACTGACTACATTACAGTGACCATGAAACAATGGCAGACCACTTTGCAATTAAGCCATGATAAAGGACATATTATTATCCCAGGGATAAAAATTCAAAAGGGGATATTCCAGGGTGACTCTCTGTCACCATTGTTATAATGTCTTGCCATTAATCCATTAAGCTGTTTACTAAACAGCTTAGGCCATGGCTACAATTTGGCTCCTAGAAAGCAACAAAGTCTAATGACTTCTCATCTTCTCTTTGTCGATGATTTAAAACTGTATAGCTCATCAGATGAGGAACTGAAAGCACAGCTGCAAGTTATCAAAACTTTTTCAGATGATATTGGAATGTCAGTTGGTCTTAATAAATGTGCAAAAGCAACCTTTACAAAAGGAAAACCGCAGCACCAGGAAAACATCAGTTTGGGACAAGAATGTGATATAAAAGAACTTGAGCAAGAGGGGGTGTATAAATACTTGGGAATTGATGAAGGATCAGCAATAAAACATGAACAAATGTGAATAAAGCTTAGTAAGGAGTACTTTAGAAGACTTAAATTAATTCTGAAAACAGCATTGACATCTAGGAACAAGATCCAAGCCATAAATCAGTTTGCTCTTCCTGTCCTAACTTATAGTTTTGGAGTGAATGACTTGGCCCCAAAAAAGTGCTGGATAGATTGGCTATTAAAACAAGAAGGATGCTTCATTCTCACCAAATGATTTATAAAAATCAGTGTATACCAAGATTATGTATTCCCCTTTCAGAAGGAGGGATGGTCTTCCTTGAAATTAATTACATGTATAGATCTGCAATTGTGGGACTTCACACAGATCTGCTAACCTCACAGGATCTAAATGTAGTGAAAGTTTTGAAACATGAGGAGAATAAATCTAAGATGACATCTCTGCTTAATTTAGCAGAAGCATATTGACATCAAGCAGGAATGGAAATCAAACCAGAAGTAGATAAAAACCAGGCAGCAACTGAATGTGCTAAAAAACAAAAGAAAGAATATAAGGTGAAGGACCAGATGAGAAGGCAAGAAATGTGGAAAAAACATAAATATAGTTGCAAGTATAGAAAACTTCTGGAAGAGCCTCATGTTGATCAAGAACAAATGCAGGAATGGTTAAGGAGAGGTGAATTCACATCAAGAAATGAAAGGTTAATATTGGCAGCCCAAGACAATGGGCTAAGTACACGCTGATTTACAAAGTCCATTGAACATGTGGGAGAAACAGACATATGTAGGTTTTGTAAAACTGAATTAGAAACAGCCACACACCTTGTTGCTGGTTGCGATGCACTAATGGCAGAGGGACTGTACACTGAAAGCCATAATAATGTGGTGAGATTGTTACACTGGAGATTGTCCAAACATTATGGTATCGAAGTGGCCGAAAAACACTGGAAATATGAGTGACAAAGAATCATTGAAAATGATGAAGTTTATATCACATGGGATCAACCAATACCACCAGTTCAAAAGATAGATGCTAGAAAACCTTATATAGTGGTCCAAGAAAAGAAGACAAAAGTAGCATTGATCATTGAATTCACCACAACTAGTGACTACAGTGTCTTGCGTACAGAGAGACACTAAGTCATAAAATATCTGGATCTGCAGGCAGAAACGAGAGCCATGTGGAAGAAAGAAAACCAGATAATTCCAATAGTAGTATGAGCAACTGGTCTTATAAAAAAGAATTTACAATTGTATTTAGTTATGTTACCAATTCATGTAACACTGTACGAATTGCAGAAGGAGTCATTACTGGGCACATTGTGGGTACTGTGAAGAGCACTTTTGGCTAACATCAAAGAGTGAAACAACAGTAATTTCATGAACTTTAATCGTACTTTGACCTAGTAATGGGGTCCATTCCTGTCATCGTATTAGAAACCCAAAAGATTTGGAGAAATCAGAAATGACAGCAAGTGTTTCAGCTATATGGCAATTCTGAATGTCTATGACTTTTTTCCTTTTAAGTCTGTTTATAGACAAAGTCAGGCCAATAAAGCCAAGCCCCACTAGATGTAGACATGCATGTTTCAGCCTTCTTGGTCTGACTTTGTCTATAAATAGATTTAAAAGAAAAAAAGTCATGGACATTCAGAATTGCCATATAGCTGAAACGGGTCGCTATTAATTATTCAAACTTTTCAAAGTTTGAATGTCATATGGTCGACACTATATGATTGAACTTTGAAAAGTTCTAAGGTTAAAAGCAACACCTCTGTATGACGTAGAATGGGAAGACTTCCCTTTTCTGCACTGAAGTGCAATCTCGGAGTTGGTATATTTAAGTAGGGAGTTGTGGGGGGTGCAGGGGGGCTTGCCTCCTGCTCAGAGCATTCAGGTACATTTTTTTTTAATTTTTTATTATATTTTTTAAGTTTCAGACTTTGCTCATATGTTGTGAAACATATGAAATTCAAAGTTTTGAAACTTTGAATATATAATATAGACCCAGCTGAAACACCTGCTGTCCTTAAAGGGTCATTTGCATATATCCCATGTTGCCTCCAATACAAGAGGTTTAAGAAATCACACAGTGGAAAGTCTAGCCTTGCTAGATTTTACTTTTGTTTTTTGCTGATTGTTTGTTCTGTGTGACGTTTTTACTCATTCTTTTATTCTGCAGGTTTTGATAATTTGCAGACACCCTAATGGTTATGGATATCAGCTGGGTACTACAACCCTGTATTTGTACAGATTAGCTAAGCATTTCTCTTATTTTCTGTGAATGAAGTATTAAGAATTATCAAGTATGAGGGTCTGCAGCTAGTGGTGAATGGCTTTATGTAAATCCACTTTAAAAAGAAAAAAAGCCATGAGCATTCATAATTGCTATACAGTGGAAACACCTGCTGTTCTGAAAGGGTCATTTACATGCATGAAGTTTAAGGAGTCACACAGTGGAAAGTTTAGCCTTTCTATATTGTCATTTTGGTTTTTGCTGATTGTTTTTTTCTGTGTGACTTTTTTACGTATTGTTTTACATTTACAACTTAACCTTACGTTAAAGTGTGTTTTTTGGTTGATTTTCTCATCTGGGTGTAACCTTGTTTAGATCAATAGTGGTTATTTGTTGGTAGGGAATACTTTGCTGCAGTTTCTGAGGGTTAGACATTATTGGCTGGAGTTCTAAATACCATTTTATTGGTTCTTTCACTTTTGCACTCATCTTAACAGTGGATGGCAGTACTCCATGCAGTGCTGTGCAAAGATGAACTCAGGAGGTACAGGCACTTACATTTTCAATTTTTTTTCTCATGAATCTTAGTCAAGTTCACCTCTCATTTTTAGCTGAATAAACTGCAGAGTTAATCAGCAGTACATCCTTGCACATCTAAAGCCAATCTTATCACCACTCTAGACAAAGTATTTACTATCTAGTTGATGTTGGTGCCAAATCAAATTTTCTCTTTCTACAGTTAAATAAATACCTTAACTATGAGCCAGGACTCTAAGCTCAGTCAGTAGCTATGTGAAGAGGCTCTGGTTTACACTAAGAGGCATATTTAACTTTGTATGCAGATGTATATTGTTTTGTTTTTAGATAGCACCTCAGTAAATCAACACTAAGTCTCATAGATGCTATTTCCCACTTTAGCGCACATTGCTAAGTATCTGGAACCAAGGATCTGCACTTTCCAACTGTCTCTGTAGCCAGCTTAGTTGAAATAGGCATCCTGAGGCAATGTGGTAATCATCTCATGTTTACTGACAACCTCTTAGTAGTACTAATCCTCCACACACTGCAATATACTAGTCATAGGTGACTTAATTGTGAGATACACCAATACAGTGCTCATCAGATTGTGCAAACAGAAGGCCATGGTCAGTTGCTTATCAAGTGCCAAGATTCACAACATCGCAAATGAACTTGAGTCCCTACACCACAAGTGCACATACAACGTAGCCATAGTGAGCATAGGTGTAAATGACTTGAGACATACTTGCCTAGACCATATGAAAAAAGACATGCTGGAGCTCTCAAAATATGTATCCAAAGCAGTTATGAACCTAGCCTTGAGTAGCATTCTACCATTACCAAGAATTATGCTGCAATATGAGCAAAGGATTATTGACTTCAGCAACTGGTAAAGCTTCTAGTGTCATTCAAAGGTGGTACAATATATATCAACCTTGGAAGAGAAGGAAGACAGTCCTAACTGTTTTGCCAGGGTGGCCTGCACCTGCTCCTCCAAGGCTTTTATGTATTGACTAAATCCTTGTAGACCACCATAGTGCCTTTTTTTAGACAATGTCCATTTTCTACAACTTTTAACATATCAAAACAGAATATAGATAACATATTTGCCATTAAATAAAGCCCCTTGTCATATCATAAGTAACTTTAGGACACCCTCAATATACTCCTCAGTCCATGCCTTCTACCTAACTAGTATTGGGTCCATATGCATTAAGCCAAACACCATTCTCCTAAGAGACTTCAGCTGCCCTTCAGTTACATAGGACACATATACATCCTTAAACATGTATTCTCAGACATTTGTGGACTTCATCATTACAAACTCTCTGGATAACTTAGTCCATACTCCAACCTGGGGCAATAAAATCCTAGACTTGCTCCTTACCAATAAGGAACAAATTTGCTCCCTTCTAATTATCACGCCCACCCTTGTTAAATTGGACTGCAGTCAGTCACCTTCACCATAAGGCTAAGGTCAGAAGCATCTTTCAATACCTTGTTATTCTGAGATTGTGCTAAAGCTAAGCTACTAAAATTATGTGATGACCTGACTAAATTTAAAATTCTCTTATAACCCAAAGACCTAACTACTTATGTGGAATCCTTTATGGCCAAATTATTTGCACATGTAATTAGTTGCATACATATATATGTCCCCCTCCAAAGTAAATACAATCCTAAATTTAACAACAAACTCCAGTGGTGGAATCCAAGTATAAACATGCTCTATAATTAAAAAGCAAAAACGCATTGTATGGAAAATTAAATTTAACATTCAAGCTTTTCAAAATATTCTTGGTAAACTCAGCAGGGAACTCCATACCGTAATTAAAGCAAACAAATCCAGATATGAGGAAAAAATGGACACCAAGACAAAGGATAACTACAAAGCCTTTTATAACTGTTAGAAACCTTTGAAACAATGCATAGCAACGGCACAGAGCTAATAGTAAATTATATCAAATAATCAGACCCAGAGGCCATATTAAATTTCCTAGCAGACAAGTTTATCTCTGTCTTCACCTGTCTCTCATCTTCTATATTCCCTGATCACATACCTGCATCTATAACTCCCCCTCAAGTCTCCCAAGAACAAGTCCTCAAGGAACTATCCAAGGCCAAGAACACTATTTCCATGGGACAGGATAACATACCTGGCTGCCTTCTGAGCAGCCTGAAACAGAACTTTCTGACCCCCTGCAAAAGCTACTTAATATTAGCCTCTAAACGGGCTTTATACTAAATGAATAGGAGATGCCAACAGTCATCCCCTTGGACACATATGGTGGGTTAATGGACCTGATTAATTATAGACCCATAAACCTGACATAGGTGACCTATAAACTCTCAGTTCAAGTAATTTCAGATACGTTAAGGGCAGGTCCTGTCTACTGAACTGGATTCACTTCTTTGAGTGGGTTGTTGAAGCAACAGACGAGGACAGATCAGCACATACTGCATATCTAGACCTCATAAAGGTGTTCAACACCATTCCATATTCAGGCACTGCATATACTCTCTCCCAGTAAAATGCAATCCCTATGTAACTCATTGGATAGCAAATTGTTTCACAAAGACGTAGAAACTACGAAATTGGGGTGGGTGACTACCTTCTGTAAAAGACATTTCACTAGCTGTGTACCCAAGGATTTAGTCCTTGGACTACTCCTCTTTGGAATTTACTTCTTAAATGTCAAAGCAAATGTTATGGGTTTATGCCTGACCATGTTTGCAGAAATCTGTAAACTTGGTGCCATCATAGAGAGCATACAGGACACTAAAATTCTTCAAGAGAGCCTTTCCCAAACAAATAGATGGTGTCAAGACCATGGACTAAAATTAAATTCCAAAAAATGTATAATGGTATCCTTTGACAAGCATGGCTTCCCTTGTAACTATCACATTGACAACACCCCCATGTAGGTTGATTCCATAGTCAGGGACCAGAAAACCTATGTTAACAACAAACTGTCTTTTGACTACCATGTATTCACCATTGAAAGGATACCCTTTTCTGTCACACAGAATCACACAGTGCTTACTCTCTAAAAAATCAAGGGCCTAAATTATAAACATATGCAGTCTCCTATAGGCTAATGAGAGGCTATGTATGCCTAGCATGTAAGGCATCTCAAATCCAGCTGTGATGGATCTCTTGCACATTCAGAAGGCAGACAGCAACAGAAATACTAGATCCAAGGATCTGCACTTTGTCTGCAACATAAACAGTACCTGCTGGATGGACCAATGCTTAAAAAGACTTAGGAAAAACGACATGGACATTCAGAATTGCCACATAGCTGAAACATCTGCTGTCCTTAAAGGGTCATTTGCATATATCCCATGTTGCCTCTAATACAAGAGGTTTAAGAAGTAATACAGTGGAAAGTCTAGCCTTGCTAGATTTTCCTTTTGGTTTTTGGTGATTGTTTTTTCTGTGTGACCTTTTTACTCATTCTTTTAGTATGTAGGTTTTGGTAATTTGCAGACACCCTAATGGTTATGGATATCAGCTGGGTAGGACAACCCTGTGTTTGTAAAGGTTAGTTAAACATTTTCTTATTCTATGTGTGGATGATATAATAAGAAAGCTGAAGAATGAATGTCTGTAGTTAGTGGGGATTGGCTTTATTGGGTTGATTTTGTTTATAAATATACTTAAAAGCATAAAAGTCATGAATGTTCATAATTATCATACGGTTCAGACATCTGCTGCTCTTAAAGGGTCATTTCCATATTTCCTGTGTTGCCTCTAATGCAATAAGTTTAAGGAATCACACCGTGGAAATTTTATCCTAGCTAGATTTTCATTTTGTTTTTTTATTGATTGTTTTTTCTGTGTGAATTTTTTACTTATTGTTTTACATTCACAACTTTATGTTAAAGTATAGTTTTTGGTTGATTTTGTAGTCTGGGTGTAACCTTGTTTAGATCAATAGTGGTTATTAGTTGGCAGGGAATACTTTGTTGCATTTTCTGAGGGGTAGACATTATTGGCTGGAGTTCTAAATACCTTTTTATTGGTTCTTTCACTTTTGGACTCATCTTGACAGTGGATGGCAGTACTCTATGCAGTGTTGTGCAAAGATGAACTCAGCAGGTGCAGGCACTTTCATATTCAAATTTTTTCTCATGAATCTTAGTCAAGTTCACCTCTCATTTTTAGCTGTATAAACTGCAGAGTTAATCAGCAGTACATCCTTGCACATTTAAAGCCAATCTTATCACCACCCTAGACAGAGTATTTACTATCTAGTTGATGTTGGTGCCAAATCAAATTCTCTTTTTCCACAGTTAAATGAATACCTTAACTATGAGCCAAAACTCTTAGCTCAGTCAGTAGCTATGTGAAGAGTCTCTGGTTTGCACTAAGAGGCATATTGCACTTTGTATGCAGACGTAGATTGTTTTGTTTTTAGATAGCACCTCAGTAAACCAACACTAAGTCTCATAGTTGCTATTTCTGGATTCCTATTGGAACATCGAAAATGCAACTGTTCGAATCACTAAAGGTCGACCTTTAATGATCGAACAATTACATTTTCGAATGCTTCGAAAAATGTATAAAAAAAAAAAGGTAAAGTAAAGGGTGTACTGCACCCCCCACCCCCACTACATAAATATACCAACTCTGAGATCGCACTACAGAGTAGGAAAGGGAAGCCTTCCCTTTCCTGCACTCAACTCCATTAAAGTGCGATCTCTGAGTTGGTATATTTAAGTAGGGGTGGTGGGGGGTGCAGGGGGGCTTGACCCCCTGCTCACAGCAGTTAGTTTTGTTTCTTTTGTTTTTTTTTTTAAATACATTTTCGAAGTTTTAGTACTTCAATCATATGGTGTCGACCATATGGTATTCAAAGTAGTGAAACTTCGATAATGTAATATGTAACCACTATTTCCCACTGTAGATCACATTGGTAAGCATCTGGAACCAAGGATTTGCACTTTCCGACTGTCTCTGTAGCCAGCTTAGTTGAAATAGCCATCCTGAGGCAACATGGTAATCATCTCATGTTTACTGACAACCACTTAGTACTACTGAACCCTCACACACTGCAATATACTAGTCATAGGTGACTTCATTGTGAGATACACCTATGTGGTACTCAACAAACTATGCAAGCAGAGGGCCATGGTCAGTTGCTTATCAAGTGCCAAGATTCACAACATCACACATGAACGCGAGTCCCTGCACCACAAGTGCACATACAGCATAGCCATAGTGCACATATATGTAAATGACTTGAGACATACTTCCCTAGACCATATGAAAAGAGACATGCTTGAGCTCTTAAAAAATGTATCCAAAGCAGTTATGAACCTAGCCTTGAGTAGCATTCTACCAGTAGATCAAGGAGGGATAACATAAGAATTTATGAAATTCCTGAGAAAAAAGAGGGGGCTAACATGATACAGTACATAGGTTCATAGATTAGTACTAGGCTAACTGCCCTTGCGAGACATTTTAAGCCTAGCCAATTATCCCCTGTGAGATTCAAACCCTGTATGTTGTGTTTGTAAGGCAAACACCTTAACCATTAGGCCACCCTCCCAACAAGTGGTTTTCATCAGCACTAGACATGCCTAAATCCCTCTCTTTTGGACTTGAGAGGGCTCATCAGTCCCTGGCAAATCCAGCTTTATCTCTGAATTCATCTAACCCCAGGTCTATAATAATTAGATTTTTTTCCTCACAAGACAAGGACTTAGTGCTGAAATCAGCTTGGACTAATTCCCCTATCAAGATGGGTGAAAAAGTTATTTGTTTTACCAATGACTACACCTCTATGGTCATATCCAGAAGAAAGGAGTGTGTTCCTCTAATTAAGTCCTTGAAAAAAGCCAATATTAAAGCTCAAATTATTTTTCCTGCAAGAATAAAAATCACATTGCCAGAAGGAGTGAAGATCTTTGATTCCCTACAAGAAGCAGTATAATTAATCCAAAAGAAGAAAATACTGTTGGACATAGAAGAAATGGAATGGTCATCCCAGAGTTTGAAGAGACAGGCAACAAAAATGGATGGTCTGTAAAGGAAGGAGCAAACAAAACTAAGAAACTAAAGGATACATGAATAAATTCCTTCTAATGTTAAATGCTTTGTTTTATGAATTATAATATATTTGATTCTGGAAAGTCTCTATGTTGTAAGGTAATGTGAATCATTTTTATTATTAACTTTCTCTTTTCTCTTTTCCTTTCTATATCTACTTCTTATAATTACATATAGTACTAAGCATTTAAATAACATTCTCTCTCTTTCTCTTTTTTCTTCCTGTTCTTTTTTGTTAACAATGTTCTTTTACTCTCTTTTCCCCATTATAAGTACTTTATATACTTTTCACTTTTAAATAACTACAAATGATGTATGTCTTCTAATTCTTCAGTAATAGTATAATTTGACTTAATACCAAAGTGCATTTTTTCTAGTGGGTCAGTGGTGGAGTAACAAGGTGTTTCTGATTAGTGTTTCTAACTAGATGTTTTAGACTCTTTGTTTAGATACATTTAAACATCAATTCAGTACATTAATGGTGTTTTATATATATATATATATATATATATATATATATATATATAGACTATGTCCCCTTTTTTAACTGGTGGGTAAATGATTGAAATGCTATAATATGATTTCTGACTTGAGGCAGCTGCTGTTACTTTTAAATAGCTGTTTTTATATGAAAGGGTTAATTTTTTCATGTTGTTGATGTTTTGTGAGAAAACTGTTGGTCTGTGTGACTGTTCTCATTGTGGAGATTCATGATATACACTGACAAGGCAGCTTGAGTGTTTTTCTTTCTTTCTGTAAACTCAAAAAGCTTCAATATCTGAATTTCCCACCGAAAATACTTTTTTCTTCACTAGAGACAACTTCTGTTTTGCATGAGCCTATTTAGATACTTTTTAACAAGTTTATGAAGCTGCAGCTTGAGGAAACAACAGTGATGGCATAATTTGACCTTTTGAACCTGTTAAATGATTGTACTTAGAATTCTTTTCTCTTGAAATTCTGTTATCCTTCACTAGATACTTTAAATGATAAATAATTAGTTCTGATAAAAGTGTTTAACTACTTTGAAAATGCCTATGTTCTCTTATAGATGCATACATTCTGCATATTCAATGACACTATTAGTAACTAAATGACATCAAGCGAACTAGGGGCTACATTAGAAAACTCATTATGCATATTAACATCAGACTTATGTTTATGCTTAATACATGTTATGCATCCATGATAAGTAAGTTTTCAGCAGATTTCAAATCAACACGGCAAAAAGGTCTTTCAGTTAGTAATAACATACACATTATAGTCAATGGCTTATAAATGTTTATCATTAAATATTAATGGTTTGAACAATAATGTCAAATGAGCTGGTTTGCTTAAATATGTCAAAATGCATAAAGCCCGGATCATCTTTTTACAAGAAAGCCGTCTATTAAAAAAAGATCTACAAAAATACTCATTCAATGGTTATACCATTCTGGCTGATTCATGTTTTAAGACTAAGAGAAGGGGCACTCTTATTCTATGGGAAAATACTTATACTATGCCAAGAATTATAGATACAATTTCATGTAAAGATGGGATGCTAAGCATGGTTATTTTGGAAATCAATAGGAAGTATTATACTTTGATTAATATATACTGTATACCAGGACTGAGTACTAAATATGTTGACAAATATCTGGACCTAATTACTTTAAATGAAAAAGGGGAAATTATAACAACAGGTGATTTTAACTGCCTATTATCAGGCAATGATACTTCTAAAAATGGTAAAATAAAACTAATATCTCAAGTCAAGAAGGTAAATGACTTTACAAACCAGATGAACCTTAAAGATATACATGGTCTAAGAGAACATTATTCCTTATTCTTTACTCACTATTCATATCAGTTTGATACACAAACAAACACTGATATAGTCTTTGCATCAAATAATATATACTGTAAAATAAGTGACATATCTATAATGACGTGTCCACTTTCAGACCATAATGGTATAAACTTTACATTAACTACACATACAGATGATTTAAGATTTCTACAGTGAATTCCTGCTTACATAACTAAGTTAAACGACTTTAGGGAATGGATACCGAAAGAAATTGACATGTTTATGGAAACAAATGATAATGGTGAAGTGACTGATACTATACTATGGGACACTTTAAAGTTTATATATATGGTAGAATAAAATGTTGGTACCTTAAAAAAAGGAGAGTGACACAAAGAACTTTTAGACTTACAAAAAAAAAAAACATAGACAAGGTAAAAATGGATGCAAAACCAAATAAAGTAGCACATAATGAAATTACTAAGTTAAATCAAAAATACTTAGAAGTTCTGAATCATAAGGTAGCCACAAACCTGGAACAATTGAAATTACAATCTTATGCTGTAAATCCCAGATATCTACATAAAATAGTGATAAGATCCAAAATCTTATTAATGAGATTAAATATAAAGGTGATGGTTCAGTTGCGAGTACATCTAACTTAATGTGCACATTAAAAGTGTTCAAAAACTACTATAAAGATATAAATAATACACTACTTTTGGAGACAGATAATGTAAATCTTTTATTCAAGAAAATATAACTACTAAGGTGTCAGTGCAACAAAATAACATATTGAATAAACAAATAACACTAACAGAAGTGAAAGAGCAAGTAAACAATGTAAAAGATAATAAAGCTCCAGGACTGGCTGGAATAATTCCTGAACTATATAAGATTTTCCCTGAATATATAATAAAGAAAATGAAGAGTGCTTTTACTATGATTAAGCAAAAATGTATAACATCCCCATTGTGGAAATACTCAATTATCTCCCCCATATTAAAATAAGGTAAGGACCCCAAATCTTGTGATGCATATAAACCGATGTTTTTACTAAACACTGATTATAAAATTTTCATGACAATATTAGCTAATAGGATAAAAAAATATTACCTAATCTAATACATAATGATCAGACAGGGTTCATTCTTTATAGAAAAGTGCAAGGTAACATTATTAAATTGCTATCATTAATATACATAGCATGCAAATACAAAAAAAAACTAACTATTATCAGCCTAGACATAGAAAGGGGTTTTGATTCTATTAGTTGGTCTTATCTACAAATAATTCTGATTAATTCTTATCAGATTTTGTCAACTTATTAATGAAAAATGATAATGGTGCACAAGCTTATGTGAAAATCAGACCATGTCTATCCTCAACATTAGAAATCCTCAAGGGAACTAGACAAGGTTGTTCTTTGTCACCATTATTGTTTGCTCTTTCAATGGAACCTTGTGTTACATATATCAGAAACAAGCAAAATATAAAAGGCTTTCAAATTAATGAGGACTATTGTCCTAAGATACAATTATTTGCTGATGATATGTTGTTAATGTTGGGTGAAATTGATGGTTCTTTGCATGATGTTATAAATACCTTAAGCAAGTTTGAAAGAATTTCAGGGCTTAAATTTAATCATAATAAATCTAAAACATTACTAATTAACAAAATGATCAACAAAAACCTAAGAGATACTAGCCTGTTTAATTGGGAGAATGATGTATTAGAATATTTGGGTGTCAGTATAAAGACTGCATGGAAAGAGTCTGTTAAACTAAACTGCAATAATTTAATAACCACCATTAGTGAACTAATCAAAAGATGGAATAAAATGTTCTTCACAATGGAGGATAGGCTCTCTTTAATTAAAATGATAATTTTACCTAAAATTTTGTTTTATATACAGTCATTGATACTACTCCCTCCCAAAAACGTATTTAAAAATTAGATTCCATGCTACTTAAATTTTTATGGTTCCCCTTAAAACCTAGGATTGTATATAAATGGCACATTAGAGTTTGGAACATTAATGGGATAGTATTTCCTAGCTTAGATCTTTATTCCAAATCAGTTATAATTAATGTAATATTACATTGGATCACACTTACCTATATATCTTACTGTAAAACAATACATGAAATTCATATAACTGATATCAGAACTATAGATAATTTAAGGAACAATATGGAATAAGTAGAGTTCATTGGCTTTTATGTGAATTTTGTTTATTTAATAAGAAGTTTGATCATTTTTCTAATGGCATTAATCAAATATTTAATAACTTTAAAAATATAATTGATTGTAATTACAACATTAAACAATTTATATTTCTTATTTTCCCTATAGCATACTCCCCTGATTGCCTAGATTCTTTCAACATCAATGTGATGCAAACATTAAAGGAAAATAACTTGATATTCTGGCATCAGTTTATTGAAAATAAGAGTATTAAACCACTAAATTCTCTTTTATGTAGTTTTGATAATAGTCAAGACAGTTGGTTGTTTATATACTCATTATGGCAGTTTATAGAAAACAAAATGAGAGTATCAATCAACCTAGAAATTGAATCTATACCTAGTTTGATTCAGCTTTTTATTAGGTGTCTTGAAAAGACAGATAATCAAAAATTAAGTATCTCACCTATCTGTAAGATACTAAAAGAAGACACTCTAAAGTTTGACTCAGATTTTGGAATTTCTGTGTAATGATTAATGGAGAAGAAATATCTGATGAATCCAAAAATTGTTATTGAATTCTATGTATGGTACCTCTTCTTCATTATATTGAAGATTGTATACATGGAAATTTATGAATAGGAGTTTCTATATTCCACATAAAATAAATCTTATACTCAAAAACAGTGAAAGTAAATGTTGGAAATGTGGTGAATTACTAGAGGCCAACTGAGTTCACATGTTCAATGAATGTAGAAATGTTCAATACTAGAAAGACATCAGATATTTTGTAAATGCCTTGTGGTCGGATAACTGTCATATTTCTAACTCACAAATCCTATTCAGTGTTCTTATACCTAAAGTAATACCTAAATCTCAGATTCAGTTACTCTGGTCAATTCTTGCAATTTCCAGAAAAGTTATTACTTTGAACTGGAAAAGTAAACAAGATTTGATGTTTAAAGATTTTATTAATTTAGTAAAAGTTGTTTGTAAAAAAGAACTGCAAACCATTCGTTATAGAACTCATAACATTACTCATAAAAAAATAGCATGGCAAAATTGGAAAACCTTTTGAACAAATGCTGATAACTTCTCATCGATAAAATGATTGTTTATAATGGACGAATGTAAATATTGTAAATAGTTTTGTTATTGTATTATTGTATTTGTTATATCTACATTTGAATATGTTTATAATGATAACAAAATAAAAGTGTTTTTGAAAAAAAATATGCATGATTATGATCATCGTCACAGAGACCTGGTTCAAGCTCAATGAGAGGACTACAGCATTAGATGAAGGCACTAAAGATGGTGGTGTCCTCATATTCTTAAAAACAGTTCACGTCCAGACTCATTAGACAAGATAATGACCTGTACGCCTCCATGTTCAATTTACCATTAAATAAAGTCCCTTGTCATATCATAAGTAACTTTAGGACACTCTCTATGTCCTCCTCCGCTCATGCCTCCTACATAACTATCATTGGGTCCATATGCATTAACACCATTCTCCTAAGGGACTTCAGCTACCCTTCAGTTATCTAGGACACATATAAATCCTTAAACATGTATTCTCAGACATTTCCAGACTTCATCAATATAAACTCTCTGGATCAATTAGTCCATACTTCAATCTGGGGCAATAAAATCCTAGACTTGCTCCTTGCCAATAAGGAACAACTTTTCTCCCTTCTAATTTTAACACCTACCCTTGTTAAATTGGAAGGCAAGTCAATCATCTTTACCATAAGAGTAAAGCCAGAAGCATCTTCCAATACCTTGTTATTCTGAGATTGTGCTAAAGCTACGCTACTAAAATTATGTGATGACCTGACTAAATTTAAAATTCCCTTACAACCCAAAATCTGGAATCCTTTATGGCCAAATTCTTTCCACATGTAAATAGCTGCATACATGTGTATGTCCCCCTCCAAAGTAAGTACAATCCTAAATTTAACAACAAACTCCAGTGGTGCAATCCAAGTATAAACATGCTCTATATAAAAAAAGCACAGACTCATTGCATGCAAAATTAAATTTATCTTTCAAGACGTTCAAAATATTCTTGCTAAACTCATCAGGGAACTCCATACCCTTATTAAAGCAAACACATCCAGATATGATGAAAAAATGGCCACCCAGACAAAGGATAACTACAAACCCTTTTATAACTGTTAGAAACCTTTGAAACAATGCATAACAGCAGCACAGAGCTAATAGTAAATGATATCACATAATCAGACTGAGAGGACATATTAAATTTCCTAGCAGACAAATTTATCTCTATCTTCACCTGTCTGTCCTCTCCCATATTTCCAGATCACAAACCTGCATCTATAACTCCCCCTCAAATCTCCCAAAAACAAATTCTCAAGAAACTATCCAAGGCCAAGAACACTATTTCCATGGGACTGGATAACATACTGGACTGCCTTCCAGGTCAGTCTGAAACAGGACTTTCTGACCCCTGCAAACACTGTTCAATATTAGCCTCTAAACAGGCTTTATACTAAATGAATGGGAGATTTCAACAGTCATCCCCTTGGACAGAGGTTGTAGATCAATAGATCTGGGTAATTATAGACTCATAAACCTGACATAAGCAACCTATAAACTCTCAGTTCAAGTCATTTCAGATACATTAAGGGCAGTTCCTGTCTACCGAACCTTATTCACTTCTTTGAGAGGGTTGTTGAAGTAACAGATGAGGACAAATCAGCACATACTGCATATCTAGACCTCATAAAGGTGTTCAACACCATCCCATATTCAGGCACTGTATATACACTCTCCCAGTAAAATGCAAATCCCTATGTAACTCATTGGATAGCAAACTGTCTCACATATACATAGAAACTACGAAATTGAGGTCGGTGACTACCTCCTGTAAAAGACATTTCACTAGCTGTGTACCCCAGGATTTAGTCCTTGGACTACTCCTCTCTGGCATTTACTTCTTAAAGGTCAAAGGAAATGTTAAAAGGTTTACGCCTGACCATGTTTGCAGATGTCTGTAAACTTGGTGCCATCAAAGAGTGCATAGAAGACCCTAAGATTCTCCAAGAGAGCCTTTCCCAAACTAATAGATGGTGTCAAGACCATAGACTAAAATTAAACTCCAAGAAATGTATAATAATATCCTTTGACAAGCTTGGCTTCCCTTGTAAAGATTACATTGACAACACCCCCATGTAGGTTGATCCCATAGTCAGGGACCAGGGAACCTATGTTAACAACAAACTGTCTTTTGACCACCATGTATTCACCATTGAAAGGATGTCCTTTTCTATCAAACAGAATCACACAGTGCTTACCTTCTAAAAAATCAAGGGCCTAAACCATAAAAAACATGCAGTCTCCTACAGGTTAATGAGAGGCTGTCTATGCCTGGCATGTAAGGCATCCTCAGATCCAGCTATGATGGATCTCTTGCACATTCAGAAGGCAGACAGCAACAGAAATACTGGATCCAAGGATCTGCACTTTGTCTGCAACATAAATAGTACCTGCTGGAGGGATCAATATGTGTCTCAAATGATCCCCAAGCTTTGCATTAACTTCCCCATTTATGTGAAGAAGAGTTCATCATTGACCCTATTCAAAAGAAACCTTGATGACTGGATGGGACATTGCAAATTCACCTCCAGTCTGGCCTCCATGTCTCTGATGGGCAGAGGTCAACAGTAAGTAAATTAATGCCCAACTAACATACCCCACCATATAGGCATCCAAGGAACTCTGGGACAAAACTGAGTCAGGTTGCATGGCTAGGCTTGTAAAGACCCTGTTGGTTGTTAGCCTAGCATGAACACATGATGCTAGGCAGGGGTCCAGGGAAGTAAATAGTGTGTGAAGAAATAGCCAGGGAATTGTTATGATTAGGCTTGTATAGGCCCTGGGGCCAATAGCCTAGGACCAACCTATGAACCTAAGAACCTATGTACCCGGCTTATATCTAAAGGTATGGCATCAAGATCCAGGAATGTAATCATTTCATTGTATGCAGATCTCATTAGGTCTACCATTGAATAAATGCCCCTTTTGTTAAGTATCTGTCCAAACTCTTGTCACAACTGGGATGACCATAATGCTTACTCAACTAAAAAATCAAGGGCCTAAATCATAAAAAAACTATGCAGACCATAATAAAGCTTTGTCCTTCTTCCTGGTATCATACAGGCTACTAATAGCCAATCTCTGCTTTGCATATAGTCCCTCAACAGGCCCTATCCTCTCAAACCTCTTGTACATTTGCAAGTCCAGTGGTGCCAGAAAAAACAGATCAGGGGTTCTCATTCTCGTTTGTGGCATTAAAAAGACATTTTGGAAAGATAGGTATTGTATCATAAAGAATTCCTCTGCTATGGAAGTCTCTTGCACTCCAATTTGGATGACTTGATGAGGAAACAAAAACTCACTCCCAGTTTAGTATGTATGTCCATCATAGAAAGGAGCAACAAGTAAATTTCCCAGCATATCCTTGTTCTGCTCACCTCTGGGTTATTTACGCACAAAATATAAAGGCTACAAAAATGACCTATAATGCTAGGCTTCTTAAGATCCTCGCAGGTAAGTACCTATAAACATTTAAGAAAGTAACAAGAAAAAGCAAAGTAGAGAAACAGCACCTGACATCAAAGAACACTGTCTGGAGTTTTCTTTTCTAGAAGAAGAAGAATTAGATACTGCGACTCCAGTACCTGTATTAGTTGGTGAAGAAATAGTGCTTACTACATCATAACAGGCTGACTACAATGAAACTCCAGAGATGACTGACCTTCAGGAAAGCTACTTAAAGTCTGAAAAGGTAGAACTGAAAACTTGATATTGTAACCAGACTAAAGTGAATTTTACTGAATTCTAGACTGCTGATGTAGATTAGCATGTAAATGCTGTGCCTTGGAGGTTACAGGTGATGAAGGTTGTGGGTTTAAGTCCCGAATGATTTGGGTGATGTTTTCTCTTTCATTTAATCTGGCAGTCAGCAAGGAAGATAGGATTTGATTCCCTCAGCCTTCATTGTCCTACTGTAGTGTGATCTTGAGTAACTCACTTAATCAGACAGTGCTTTGGGGTGATTGGGAATTTGGGCTGGGCTATTTAATGGTCTTCTGCCCTGCATGCCTATGAACCTAAGCTGTAGGGGAAGAAGCCGAATAAAATGTTCATGCTTCTCACTAACTCTCTGACTTACAAAATGAATTGGTGCACATATGAAACAGGCCTACAGTAAGATACCATAGCTTTGTTCTAAACAGGCTTACTTGTTTTAACCAAAAATAAGAAAAAAACAACTTATGTAACTCAGGGTAATAAATTCTTCTGAGCTGCAGGCTTCTTTAATGAGCTATTGATTGTAATGCAAAAACAGGGGTGAGAGAAGTCCATACAGAGAATGGTCATCTTTTGTGCAAGGGGACTTGGTATACAGTACAACGGTTCTGTGAGAGAGAATCAACCACAGTGAAGGAAGGCCTTGAAGAATCTGGAAATATTTCCTGCCAGAGGAATTCTGAGAAGTGTACCAAAAGGGACCATTTCCCAGCATTATAAGACTGAGTTAAAGGTATTTTCTCTGCATTTAGTTAACCTACAAGACTTTCTTTTTGCTTGGAAGAAACTGCATTATTTTCATTTGTGTGATAGACTGCATGTAAAGATGAGTGGCCTCAGCTGATTTAATTTTCCACAATATTTAAAAATACTGTCAAGGGCTCAGACTTTGCTAATATTGCCAGATTCCCCATATATTTATCCAACTTGAGTTTAAATGTTTATAAAACAGTGATTCTCTTTTATCACTTGAGTTGTCATTTTTTATTATAACAAATGCTTCCTTGAACTAATTCCTTTCTGCCTGTTTTATTATTAACATTTCCCTTCAAAGTTTTTCGAGTGCTTCTTATGTGACCTGCTTGTGATACTTTATTTAGTCCCAGATAATTGTAAAGTAGTTTATCCTTCATACCTTGAAAAACTGGAATCAGATCTCCATGTAGTCTGCAATAAGAAAGTGAAATCAATTTTATTTTTTATGTGTGGTGTCATAAGAAAAAAATAAAGGAAACAATGAATTGTTTTGGTTCATTCATTTCCGTTGTACTCATTCCAGTTTTACTATCAAATGTCTCTTGATTGGGGATGAAAGGGAGCATTGTATTCTAAATTAAATCTTATTAGGAGTGAGCATACTGGATTTGTCAGTGATGATGTTCATCATTTGTACTGCTGCAGTAGCCTTGGCTATTTGGATTGGATCTTGCCCAGGATACAACAACTGGCCAGTCTTCAAAAAACTCTGGCTCCATCCCACTTTTACACTCTGACTGCTGATTGGCTAATTCCGTGCAGGGAAATCAGCAGTTAGGGTGTAAACAATTTCAATATTTTCTTGACACCTCAAGGTTAAGCAATTGGCTACACAGGCTTAATTTCAGACAGATAAGTTCTGACTGGGGAACCCTTCCACACTGAAAATATTGCCTTTTTAAATATTTATGATATTTTTTTTCTTGGAAGAAATTGCTATTTTTGTAAGAAGACTTATTATTGAATACTAGGACTGTTTTGTTTGAAAACTGTATTGTTTTTGCATCATTTTAACTGAAGTGTAAGGATTTAAAGTTTGGGAAGTGTTTTTATGTACTTAAAATGGTGTTTGAGTGTTTGGTGCTTTTATCTATTTTGTGACAACTTACCTTCATTATTTTACTGGTTAAAGAATTTTGCTTGAAAGAGTTAGGTTTTAGTATTGAGAAGTTTATCTTAGGAATATAGATATATTTTATGTTTGGCGCTTGTGTGCACTTTGTGACAACTTACTCTTGCTTTCACTTTTTTGTTTTCCAGTGCACTTTCTGCAAAAGGGATTTACAGTTCTGACAGGGTTTTTGTGTACTGTTTGTGATTTTACTTTTGAATTTTGAGGGACTGTGTGGGGAAGTATGAGTGTGTGGTCTGCTTGTAAACACTTACCTGACAACTTACCTTCAGAATGACTCTTCCCACCAGTGCTTACAGTCGATCAGACTTCTTCTTTGAATACCTTGGATTCTTACACTGGTTCTGCTGATGTTTATCATATCGATCATCTACTGTTGCAGTAGCCTTAGATATATAGGTTATATCCTGACAAGAAT
Source organism: Protopterus annectens (assembly GCF_019279795.1). Classification (NCBI taxonomy): domain Eukaryota; kingdom Metazoa; phylum Chordata; order Ceratodontiformes; family Protopteridae; genus Protopterus; species Protopterus annectens. The sequence continues at coordinate 622,848,195 of NC_056727.1, read as the reverse complement.
ATAACAGCCAGCCAGCTGTCCAAGCTTCAGGGCATCTTCCATGCACCCATACCATCAGTCAGTTTGAGCTGACTAAAAAGACAGAATTGGGTGACATGCCCTTAAGAGCTTTCCTTCCGTTTATGAGAGCACTCCTTTGCAGGCGTTCATGATTCATAGGTTCACAGATGTTTACTAGGCTAATAACCACAAGGGCTTTTTTAAGCCTAGCCATAAATCCTAAATCTATGACAAGTTCTAGTACCCTTGATAAGTGTAAGCAGGGGTTTGTGAGATTAAACATTTACATGCAATGGCCATGGAAATAAACTGTTTACAAGTTGCCTGTGTCCATTAGAGATATAGATGCCAAACCAGGGATAAATTTTCTGTTCCCCATCCAATTGTCCAAGTTACACTTGAATTGGGTTAGGAAGGATCTCTGCTTCACAAGGAGTGGGAACCATTTTCTAGAGAAGGCGTAGTCTCTGGGATGCATACCTGTCTCTCCAGCAGATCCTGTTTATATCACAGGCGAGGTTTAAGTGTTTAGAATGGATAATTCTGGTGCTGTTTGTATTGTGGATATGCAGGAGGTCCATGAAAGTGTAGTCTGACAATGCCTTGTATGCCAGGGATAGATCTCCCCTCAACAGCCTGTAGGAGATAGAATACAGGGATATGGCATTGATATGGTCTGCATAGGGCATGTCACTTATGCCTTGTATTGTTTTAGTTTGGAACCTCTGTGGATATTCCAATTGTTGGATATGTTTGGGTAGGTGCAGACCTGAGGTGGAACTGTAGTCAATGATAGGTCTGATGAATGCCAAATACAGTGTAACAGTGACTTCCTTGGACGTATATGCCATACCTTTGTTTATAAGTTAAAACAACAAAAATGCCAGACCACCAGGCTGATTGATAAAAACCAGTGAGTGCTTTTGGGACAAATTCCCTTCATTAGACAGAATACTGAATGAAGTTACTACATTTAAACAAAAAGACACCGATAGCATTTCAAAGGCTGGGTATAACCATCCTCACCTCACGTGCAGTGAGATGAGAATAAGTGGAATCTTCACCCAACATCACCATTATTTTGTCATGATAAAATTTAAAGTCAGGTACCACAATGGCACCACCCTGGTATTGCAGGTTGTGAATAATGGACATAAGTTTGTGTTTCTGGTATTGCAGGTTGTGAAAATGAGTTTGAGGGGAGGGGATGTAGTACATTTAACTGAAGTGAATGAAATAATGTGGATAGTTGAGCTGAGAGCTGATAGGGCTCCTGGTCTGAATGGTGTTATACCTTTAAAACCTGTTTTGAAGGGGTGGAGACCCTGCCTTTGAAATGCTATTTGTGTCTTTTTATTTAAATGTAGTAACTTCATTCAGTATTTTGCCTGATGAAGGGAATTGTCCTGAAAGTGCTCACTAAGTTTTTATCTATTTCATCCATTGTTTTTTAAAATTTTCTTACTCAAGATGCTTTCTCAACCACTGAACAATGGATGAATAAAAATCACCTAGCAGTCAGTGCCTCTAAAACCAAATTAATGGTATTCACTCCCTCTAAAGTCACCTCTTTCGACACAAACACATTCTCTATTACTAGTCATAATAATACAACTCTGGAACTGGTATCAGAGACCAAGTTACTTGGGGTCCAAATTGATAGTCAGCTCAAATTCAACTCTCACTTACAACTAAACATCAAAAAAAACCATCAAAACCTAGGTATGCTCTACCGACAAAATCATTATCTTACACCTGCCACTAAAATCACTCTCTCGACATCTTTTCTTATCCCCTCCCTTCTCTATGGATCTCCACTCCTAACTAATCTACAATCCTCCCTGAAAACACAACTGTCCTCCTGCTACAACAAAATCGCCAAGTTCGCTACCAGCCATAAGTCCGCCACTCACCACTGTTCCTCTCTCCACAAACTGAAATGGCTAGAACTACCCAATCATCTCACCTATACTCAACTTACTCTTGCACACAAGCTCATTTTCAACCCCTCCCTCTGTCCTTCCCTTTCCTCTGCCTTTAAAATGTACCTACCTGACAGAGTACTAAGGTTTAACAACCAAAATCGATTAGAAGTAATTTTATCTAGGATTCCAGAGTGAGGGATGGTGTCAAAGGTCTTAGGAAGGTCCAGATAGGCTGTGTGGACTGCCTTACCCTCGTCCACGGCTCCAGAGACTGATTTGAAGAATACAGTCAGATTCAGGAGACAAGATCGGCCCTTCACGAACCCAAACTGGGTGGAGTCCAGTGTTTGAAGGTTGCCAGTGTCTTTGTTTATAAGTTCCATGATAATACGTTCCATGGCCTTGCACATCAGGCTCATCAGACTGATGGGGAGGTAGTTCCCGGGATCCAAGGTGGATCCCCCCTTGTGGAGTGGGATAACTGTAGCTGTGCGCCACTCAGTGGGCACAAAGCCTAAGGTGAGGGTATGATTAAACATGACACTTAGGTGAGGTGCCAGTTCATTTTGTAGTTCATGTAGTACATAGCCCGGCATGTCATCTGGTCCCATGGATGCTGTATTCTTAGCTTTGGGGAGTGTGTTTTGTACCTGTGTGGCCGTTATTACTAGAATTTGGCAATCTTCCAGTATTGAGATGGGCCATTTAGGGGGTGAGAGGGGGGTGAAGTTGGCACTGAATCAATCTGCCAGGATATTGGCAATATCCTTGGGATCAGTATATTTAATGCCATTCTGTTGTAGCTCAGAGGAGATCTGAGCATTGCCATTTAGATTCTTGACATAGTTATAGAATAACTTGTGGTTGTCTTTGGAATCTTTGGCAATTTTATTTTTGTAACTAGCTTTGGAGGATTTTATGAGGGATCTCAGCTTCTTATTGAGGCTGGTAAGGGAGTTTTTTGCATCCTGGGATTTTCCTCTTTTCTGCAACAGTTTCTTCCTTTTGTTGTAAAGTTTTTTTTATGGCAGGGACCACCAAATTGTTTCCCTTTTTTTGGAGAAGAGCATCTTGGTTCTATTTGGGATGGCACGATTCATGCATGAGTGGATGTGCTTGTACAGTGCCTTAGTGTAGGACTCAGCAGTCGATCTTTCAGTTTCTGTCTGCATGGGTGTCATGAAGTTTGTAACTTCTGACTTGAGTAACAAGAAGTTCGCTTTGGAGAAGTTTTTTATGGAGGTTTCCTTACTGGGGGGGTGGGGGTGGGATGTGGATGTTAAGGGTGATAAGCTTATGGTCAGACCTGACAAACGAGGGGTTGGCCGTAGGTGTGGAGCATTGATTTCCCATGTTGGTAATGACCAGGTCTAGGATATTGGAGCCCCTGGTGGGGCTATGGATTAGTTGATCCAGGGCATTGGAATTTATGAATTCCAAGAACCGTTGGGCAAAGATGTTGGTACACGAGTAGTTTTCCCAGTTAATGGCAGGGTAGTTGAAATCACCCAGTATTAAGTTGTATATTAATATTTTCCAGTATGTTTAGAAAGGTGTAGTGAGAATCTTGGGGCATTGTGGGGGATCTGTAGCAAGCTACAATTTGGATTGCATTTGTGTCAGTGGGGGATTAATGATAGCTCTTAATTTTCAGTCATCTGCAAACTTAGTCATACAGAGGCCATTGACATCAGCCTTGACTTCAGAGAAGTAAATGTCAAAAAAGGAGTGATCCCAGGACTGATCCCTGAGGGATTCTCCTTGTGACTGGTCTCTTTGTAGAGGTGGATTCCCTAATTCTAATTTCCTTGGTCTTGTCTGTATGGCAGGTAGCTACCCACTGGGTGGCATAAGAGTTTCTACCTAACCTCTTGAGTTTGTCAACAATGCCCGAGTGGATTATTGTGCCAAGTGCCTTTGCCAAGTCAAGGTAGGCAGTATGAACCATTTTGCCATCATCCATTGCTTTGGTGACCTTCTTAAAGCAGTCCACCAGGTTGAGCAGGCATGACCTGTCCCTGATGAAACCAAATTGGGTTTGGTTCAGAGTATGTTGGTTTCCTATGTCATTATTGATTATTTCCATGATATGCTGTGCATATGAGACTAGTGAGACTTGTGTGACTGTAGTTTCCAGAGTCTGTAGACGACCCACCTTTGTGCAGAGAGATGAATGTTGCTGTTCTCCATTCATGAGGCATGAAGCCTGTTTGGAGGGAACATTTAAATAGCAATCCAGAGGGTCTGATAGATCATGTTTCATGCTGTTTAGAAACTAGGAAAAGAACTGAGACAAATAAACACGCCCTCACTGCACCACTTCTATTAAAACAATCCAAATGGTATCGATATCCACCTTCAATGGACCAAACAAAACATCAAAGTTTTAAAAGGTAAAGCCTTCAGTTTTAATTTCCGCTTTTCGTCCTGCTCCTAGCAGGACTTCTTCAGACAAACAACAAGAATCAACAAGTTTCCACTTTTCAAAATAAAATCACGTTTCAATTACAGTTGAAATCACATTTCAATTAAAATGCTTAGTTCCCTGTAACGCGATTTATAAAGGCCAACCCCCCAAGAATAAAAGACATGGCACATTTTGTACTTTCAATAGTATTTGACTTTGTAAACAAGTAAAACATGAAAGTAAGAAATGAAAAATAATAAAAACAAAAAACAAAAGAAATAAATATTCCCTTCTATATTGGCAAGTTACCAGCAGTGCCGTTCAAACATACAAAAAGTGCAAAAACAACACACAGTGCCTGACTGTGTGTTTGTTTACCTCCTTTTTTCACTTATCCCTGACATGTTGACTAAACTTACTTCTTCACCTAAAATGGTTCTTCAGCAATCCTTACTTATAAAGTTACCCTAAGCAACTTCTCCTATTTGTATGAATACTGAGAAACATCGCTCATACAGCTGCCTTATATACTAATGCATAAAGGTTCCATGGTTCATGTCTGCATTTAAATCTTTTTCTCTTGTGTGTGTGTGGTAGCAGGCTGGAATATTTCCAGAACTCACCTTATGTGGCTACATATTAATGTGACCCAAAGTTGTTCAAGGTATTTCGCCTCGCTTTTGTTGCCACATTAAAGACCCCAGTGTGGTAGAAATGAATCACTAAACGTCCAATAAAGCTAAATAATGCTGTTTAGAATGTATCCTGGAATACTGTCTGAGCCCATTAATGCAGTGTTCTTGGCCTCAGAGAGAGCATTAAGGACCTGTTCCCTAGTGATAGCCGGTGGAGTTATATTTGATGATGTTTCCTGAGGAAAGGCTGAGGGGAGAGAGAGAGCGATGAATTTGTCTGCTAGTAGGTTTACTGTATCTTCAGGTTCAGTATAGGTGGCTTCATTAACAATGAGCTCTACACACAATTCTGTTTGCCTTTGAGGTTGTGGACATACCTAAAGAATGTTTTGTGGTTGCCCTTGGCCAAATTTACCTCAGATTTGGCTTTGGTGAATTGCTAGCTGGCTCACAAACAAGACCCAGTAAGTTAGACGTGGAGAGTCCACCTCTACAAAGAGACCAGTCACAAGTGGAGTCCCTTAAGGATCAGTCCTGGGACAGCTTCTTTTTGGCAATTACTTCTCTGAAGTTAAGGCCAATGTCAATGACCCCTGGCTGACTAAATTGCAGATGATTGAAAATTAGGAGCTGTCATTGAATCCATCACTGACACAACTGTTCTCCAACCTCTGAGTTGTTTGTATAGCTTGATGAGAGTGCTTTTATCCTGCTGGGTGCTGCACCTCCTAATTTCTGCCATGAGTATACAGAATATTGATGTTGTGATTCCAGCAGGGTGGCTTTGTGTTTTGAGTTAGTTTTGTACTTCATCCTGGTGGGTACAGCTGCCTCTATGCAGCTGTTAAGATGCTTGCATAGTGTTTCTTTGAACAGTTCTGCATAGGCAGCAGTGTTCTAAGGGTTTATCACTTAATAGTAGGAAGTTACCCTTAGAGTATTCCTGAATATTACAAGATTAGCTGGGGTTTCAAGTTTTATTGTTACTTCAAAGGAGACTATTTTGTTTTCTGACGTTACCAGGAAGACACTACACTAGGGGAGTGTGCAGCCCTCTCCCGTATTAGTGATGATCAGATCCAGTAGGGTTGCTCCCCTGGTTGGCATATTGACAGTCTGGTCCAGGAAGTTTGTGTTTACAAAATCCAGGAATCTCTACGCCTGCATGTTTGATATTGTATACGATTCCCAGTTAATAATGGGGTAATTAATGTCACCCATGAATATGGTATTGAGTTAGATGGTGAGTGGTTCCAGTAAGTTTAAATACATCATATGGGTTTCCTGGATCATAGAAAGAGAATTTATAGCTTGCAAGGAAGTGGTATGGGATTTTGCCTATGGTGATTTATTTATTTATTTATTTACATTTGTTGACCGGGAGTGTCCGACTGGACATAGGTCCATTTTCAGCGGAGGCCCGGGGAGAAAAGCTCCACAGTTAAAACAAACAGACAGTAGTTACATTGGATTACATAGCGATTAACAATTTATATAGCAATTACTTACAACATATTTACAGATGAAGAACATAGTACATCAGTAGACAACTAGAATCTATCTGTGAAGTACATAACAGACATTAACAAATGTTACAATAAGAAGTTCCTGCTGTATAATAAGTACTAGGCTTATGAGCATCTGAGCTTGCTATAATCAAGGTAGTTAGTGGAGTGGAAAGAAAGGTAGTGGTTGGATGGGGTGGGTGATATTAGACTGAGAGTTGCAAGGGCATAGCCGGCATGTTTTTAGGTGTGCTTTTAGTAAAGAGTTGATACCATTGAAGGAAATGAGGGAGTTTAAGCCAGCCCAGTTCAGCAAGTGAGAGACAGTGGTGACTACGGTAGGATGCCTCTGTGGTGAATTTGGCGATTTTGTTGTAGCAGGTCTCTAGCTTGTTTAGATCGCATTGCCTTAGGTTGGTATATATTGGAGAGGCATAAAGTAGGGTGGAGATAAAGTGGGAATTTGCTATTGAAATCTTTGCTGCTTTGGTGAGAAGTTGCTTATTTCTGTATAACGCTCCTAGTTTTTTGTGGACTTTTTTTATGGTCATGGATATGTGAATGTCAAATTTTAGTTTATTGTCTATTTCCACTCCTAGCAATTTGGTGTGTTCAGTTGGGTATATAGTGGTGTTGTCTTTTGCTGTGATGTTAAAGTGAGAGTTGTTTTGAGTATGTTTGGTGGGTTGGAAGATGAGTAGTTTAGTTTTGTTTGGGTTGAGTATTAATTGGGCATCGGATAACCAAGTTTCAACAGAGGAAAAGGCTTCCTGTGTGACTTTTTTGCAGTTTAGGTAGGGACTGGTCTGAGTAAATGATGGTTGAGTCATCTGCGTATTGTATGAGTGTGCAATGTTTGGAGGCAGAGGCTAAATTACTGGTGAAAACAGAGAAGAGTAGGGGTCCAAGGATGGATCCTTGGGGAACCCCTATGGAGACAGGTAGTTGGGGAGATATGTCATTCTGCCATACAACAGATTGTTGGCGGTCATACAGGTAACTCTGAAACCAGTTGGTGACTGATTGAGAGAAGGATAGATTATTGAGGACAAAGATGAGTTGTTTGTGTGGGACCATGTCAAATGCTTTAGATAGGTCTAGAAAAGTAGCAGAGGAGAGATAGCCATTGTTTTTATGCTGAAGGATAGTGTTAGTAAAGGAGAGTAAGGCAGTGGTGGTGCTATGATTTGGTCAGAAACCATGCTGATTATTGGAAAGGAGGTTGTTAGTAAGGAGGTAATCTGAGACATGAGAGTGTAGAGAGAATAGCTATGGGGCAGTAATTGATTAGTTCTGTGGAGGGTCCACCTTTGTGGAGGGGAATTATATGTGATACTTTCCACAGTGTGGGAATGTAACTTTCTGACAGAGATTGGTTAATCAAGATGGATACTGGGTAGGCCAGAGCATCAGCTGCGATTTGTAGTTATTCACTTGGGAGGTTGTCTGCTGCTAATTTGGTGGGCTTAAGTTTACTTAAGAGTTTTTTTATGTTGGAGGTAGGTACAGGAGAAAAAGAGAAGGCAGTGGGGAGATTAGTAGTTGAAGGTGTGGGTTGGAGGGGAGAGGGTTGTGTTGTTTAGCTAGTGATAGTATGGTTTGTGTGAAGTGTGTGTTGAATGAGGTAGCGATATTTTCTGAGGAGTGAGGGATGTTAGGAGGAGGGGTACTGACTTTACCTGGGTGGAGGATGGAGTTTATGGAGGATCAGAATTATTTGGGGCTGTGTTGTGAGGAGTCTAGGGCAGACTGGTAGTATTGGAATTTGTCCTGTTTTATTAGCTTTTTGACTCTATTGCGTAGTTCTAGGAATTTCTGTCTAGTTGTGGGGATTTTGGTTTTGCGCCAGTGCTCCCAGGCTTTATCCCTGTTTTTCATTTCTGACATAGTGGTTTTCTGTTGCTATGGGGGGTTTGTGCTTTGGTTCTGGAAAGTCTTATGGGGGCATGGTAATTAAGGATGCTTAGGAAGGTAGTATTAAAAAATTCAACTGCGTCATCAAGACTGAGGTAGTTTAGAGGATGCCAGTTACATTCTTTGAGGGATGAGATGAATGTGAGTGGTTTAAAGTTTAGTTTTTTACGTATTTGATAGTAGATGACAGGTTTAGCTTGGTATAGGTACTTTTTGAGTAGGAATGTTGGGGGAGTGATCACTGAGGCTATCTGATAAGCAGCCTGTTATATATGACTGGGGGCTCTTACTGACTAGTATCCAACCCAGGGTAGTGTGCTTGCTTTAGTTTTTATTTATCCTGGTTGGCAATTTGAATGTGGAGAAGCACAAGTGCATTGTCCTGTTTGACCAGACTTGAGGTATATTTATATGTTATGTAAATCGAGACACCTCCACCTTTAGCCCTGGTCTGTGTAGTAGCTGGTCTAAATGTGTGAACGGCATTATAATCTTGTAGTGTCAGTGAACTCTCCACGGCTTTAAACCACATCTCAGTGACAACACAGATAGGTAAGGATTCTTTAGAATGAAGAGAGCCTCTATGGAATGGAGTTTTTTTGTTTAGACTCATAGCACTAAGCAGTAACAACTTTCTTTTTTTTTTGGTTTTGATTTGCTATGTCAGAATTACTTTCAGTTTGCATTTCCTAAAATAAGGCACTATGGGGGAGGACAATTCGAAAGCCTAGAGGGGAGCGGTGCAGACCATCTCTGGCAAAGCAGAGTGATCTGTTGTCTGTCTGCTTCCTGTCTGGCAAACATTACACCCCCTTAGAATGACGCCAGAAACTAAGCCAATTATTAAAGTCATTCATCTTTTGTTCACAGTATGGCATCATCCTCGAAGAAGGTAAAATGCTGCTCAATGCTAGGCTCATACCAGCCTGGGACACATATTCCAAGAGCTCTATGATGTCTCTCTTCATATAGACTAGGAAGATACATATCAGGTCATTTACACCCTCATGGACTATGACTGTGTTATACTTGTGGTCCACTGACCTGAGTACATGTATAATGTGATGGATCCTAACCCCTGATAAGCAACTGACCATGACTTTCTCCTTACTCAGCCTGGTGAGAGGGATATGATTGTGTCTCTCAATGGAGTCTCCAGTGACAAGAATATTGGATTGTGTGGAGGCTTAACTTATAGACTTAGAAGTAGAGGCTCCATGACATGTAGCTGCATGTGTTGATGTGGGTGTTGTTTTGAAAGAGTGCATTCGGAGCTGCTGAGGTTATTTGTTATGTGTACTTTGTCTAGGAGGTCTTTGGGGTTTAGGAAGGTTAGATTTTTAGGAAGGTTACATTTAAGTGCCTCAGTATATGTGGGTCAGTGTGTCTACTTTGAATTGTGTGTGATGGGTGCAGCATGTGTACTACTGACAACCTTGAATTAGGAGTGCTTTTATGTGAGAGCTTTGTCTCCAGTGACATTGTACAAATACATCTGTCATGTACCATATCAGTTTGTTTGAGAATTAACTGTTTGTCAGTAAACATGAGGCAATTTCTACACTGCCTTAGGATGCCCATATTCCCCAAGCTGGCAACAGGGATGGGGGGGGGGTGTTGGGGGTGTTCACCTTTTGTATTGATTAGACAGTTGGAGTGAGAATAAAAAGTAATGTCAGGAGTATCGAGTTTGCAGCTCTGGGGGCAGTGCTTGTCACTCCAGTCTAGTTGTACTGTGTGCAGCTGGGTAGACGCATACTTTCCGTGGTGCTTTTACAGGAAAAATGTCAACTCGAGGTGTCTGCATTTATATGGGGAACTGCCAAATACTTGAGGGGAAACTAATAAGTAAACTCTGATGATTTGTGGACGAAGTATTTAGGCAAATATTCTGAAGCTAGTTTAGACAGCAAAACTGAAGGTTGGCTTGTGCTATTCCTTTACTGGGCAGTTAAGTTCCTTTTGGGAAAAACCTTCCACATAAAAAAAAAATGTTGTTTTATTGTACTTTTCTGTTTAGTAAAGTTATTTTCAAGCAAGAAGTTTGTGTTTTAACAGAATGTCAGGAGACTCAACTGTACTTTTAAACTGGAGTGCACTTTTTACTGTCAGTTAAAATTTGTTTAAACTAATTTAAATCCATTTTTTTCTGTGGCAACATTGTGTTTATTTTACTTTTTGGGGCTGGCACAGTAGTTTAAAGTGCTTTTTACTGCATTTTTGTGTAAGACGAGTGACATTTAAAGACTTTAAAAATTGACTGGCTTTTGCTGCTTGTTTTCCAGGGAAAGGGAGCACCATTTTCAGCGTGTCCATGAAACAAGCTACTGGTTTCACAGTCGGTCCTTCTTCCAGCCATAAAAAGAAAAGTTAAGCAAACAGCCTTTGCCACCATAGCAGGCTAGCAATTTGCTTTAGCCACGGGTGGGTGACTGTGCTGTGGTAGTGGCTTGTTCCTCAGATGATTCACATTTTACTCTGGATCCCTCTGCATACCACCTATAGCCATTATGGACTGGGGGTTAGCCAAGTCTTTTGTGGCTATTGGGGTCCCTGAGTGGACAAGGGAAAGCCCTTGTTGTTGGTCCTGAGAAAGGGAACAGGAAAGACTTTCCTGTTTGGTCAGAATGCTGTTCCTATCCCTTGGGAAGCAAACTAAACATATCTATTCCTCATCATATTTCCTTAGACAGGAATAGCTTATTGGGTCTGACTCAGGGATTTACTCAAACTATTCATCCTTTTTTAGTAGGTAGTTTCTGGTAAAATAAAGAAGAATGCCTCTTTTTCTGAAGATCATCAAGATTCTGAATCTGGACAGGAAAATGAAGGGATAGACACAGGATTTTCTGATTCAGACTCAGAGGAGAGCTCAGTTTCTCTTTCTGTGGAACTATTTCCAGAATGTACCAGTCATTTCAGTGGGAGATTACTGAGGTTTCTCAGTCTCTGAGAAAATGCTATTAGCTGTCACAGAAGAAATTTCCAGAACCTTCACCCATTCCCCCAGATGTATTTCATACTGATCACTGCTGCAGTAGCTTTAGATGTATGGGTTATGTTCTGCCAAGGATATAACAGCTGGCCAGTTTCCAAAGTTTCAGGACACCTTCCACAGTCCCAAACTGTCAAGCAGCTCAAGCTGAGCTGACTAAAAGATAAGTTTGGACATGAAGCTCTTCAGAGCTTTACTGACACAGAAGAGTGCTCTCCTCTGAGGTTATCCAGGATCGACAGTTGGCTTCTGCTTTCTTTGGATAGACAGTATGTTTCCTTTGGAGACAAATTTCCATTTTCTTATTTTTTACCAATGTTTTATTACTTTTCTCTTTAGGAACATTATTTTAAAGCTAGGAGTGTTGTGTTTTAAATGATTGTCTCGACTGTAACATATTTTTAAATGGAGCACTCATTTCTGTCATTTTAAAAGTAGTGATAACTCACTGATAAAATATTTTCTTTGGAGAAATTGTGTTTATTTTTCCATTGTGGGGCTGTCATATTGTTTGAACGTGCTTTTTACTGTGTTTTTTCTGTAAAAAAGTAACTTTTGTGGATTGGTAGTTTTACTGGCATTCGCAGTTTTTTTTCCCAGGATAGAGGCACAATTTCCAGCATGACCACAGAACATGTTGTCAGTCCCGCAGTCAGTCCTTCTTCCAGCCACAAAAATAAAAAAGTAAGCAAACAGCCTTTACAATCACAGCAGGCTAGCAATTTGCCTCAGTCGTAGATGTGCGACTATGCTGTGGCCATTTGTTGTACCACAGACCACACACCTTTTACCCCAGATCCCTCTTGTGTAGCACCTACAGCCACTATGGACTGGGGGTTATCCACATCCTCTGTTTCTGTTAGGATCCTCTCAGGGGGCAAGGGTGACCCACTCTTGTTGGTTCTGGGAGAGAAAACAGAGAAGACTTCCCTACTGTGTCTGAATGCTGTGCCCATACCTGGGTAAGCAATGGCTGCCATTAGCATCATGGTTGGCCCCATTTTTCCTGTCAGAAAGAAACAGAAAAGCAAGCATATATTTACTTCTCCTCAAATTTCTTTGGCTATGAGTAGTTTACTGGGATTGGCTCAGGATTTGCATCAAGCTACTGATCCTTTTTGTAAAGTAGTTTCCAGTAAAAGTAAGAAGGATGTCTCCTTTCCTGAAAAGATTCAAGATTCTGAATCTGAACAGGAAAATGCAGGAATGGATTCAGGGTTTTGTCCTCAGATTTCTGATTCATACTCAGAGAAGAGCTCACGATTCTCCCTGTGGGGATTTCTCTTTCTCTGAGACTATTGGTAGAATGTCCCAGTGTTTTCAGAAAATACTATGAGTTGGTACATAAGGATTTTCCAGAACTTACACCCATCCCTCCTGTCCTGTCTGCTTTAGAGGATGTGTGTGTTACTGCCTGCCTTTTTCCCCGATAGTGAGCCAGCTGTCCCTAAAAGGCTAATAGGATGTATAAAGTTCCTTAGTCTTTTACATTTTTATACACTATTCCCAAACCTGATCCAGCAGCTGCAGCCTTACCTGAATCAACTGCTGGTAAGCACTTAGTTTATTCCAGTCCAACTCTTTCTAATAAGGATGGGAAATCTATTGATAGGCATGGGAAAAAAGTGTATACTTCTGCAACTTTGATTGTCAAATTTTTAAATTGTTAGAATCATACGTTAAAGTTCGTTTTGACATATTGTGAACATATGAGGAATGTTTCATCCACAGTTTCTTCTTGTGAAGAAAAAAATGTGTTCAGTAACTTTGTTTCTTCTGTTGTACAGGTCACTACTCATTGTTTGCAGTGTGTGTATGATTCTGTTGATAAATTCTTCCAGTGCTATGGTCATTGGTACTGTTTTAAGGAAGTTTGCTTGGCTGCATTCTCAGAACCTCACAGATGATTTAAAATGAGATTTCAAATTCTCTCTTAAGTAGAGATTTAGTGTTTAGCCTCTCTGCTGCAGAGATGTTCAAAACGTGATGAAAGGGGCAAGCTAATTTGGGGAATCTCTAAGGTTTTGCATCCCTCCTTTTCCAAATTGTCCAGTGGATTTTCTTTCTCTTCATCCAGTTTTGGCAAAACAGAGAATAATCAGTCTTCACTAAATTCAGGTAACAGATGTTTAAGAAAAAAGTGGTAAGGAGGTTACAAAAAGAAGTTTCAAACTTCCCAAAAACCAAGGACACTTCAAGTCTGAATGACTGTTCAAGAGATCTCATTACCCCTTCCCACCCTGGCTCATATTCTCTTCCAGAAAGTCTGAATCTCCATTTTTATCTTAATCAACATATAGTTTCAGACAAATGTTGTCTGAAAATCATTCATCCGGATTACAGATGGAAGTGGGTGGAAATTCCTTCTTTCCAGGGGGTCATTCCTCATCCTCTAGATCAGATCTTTTTATTTCCTCCTGTTCTTCTGCACATGCTGGCCCAAGGAATGATAGAACCAGTTACTCCTTCCCATTTGGAAAAGGAGTTTTATTCTAGGATGTTAGTGCCAAAAAGAGAGGGAAGGGGGGCTTATTCTAGGATGTTAGTGCCCAAAAAGAAAATGTTTGGAGATCAGTCCTGGTCTTCCTTTCCTAAACCTTTGTGATAGTGCCCAAATTCAAAATGATGTCACTTCACAACCTGCTACCTCTTCTTCCTCTTTCAAGTTTCCTGGTAACACTAGGCTTAAAGGATGCTTATCATCGCATCCTTATACATCCAGACTTCAGGTGTTTCTTAAGGTTTTGTTTGTCTGGATCACATTATCAGCTCTCTGCCTCACCCTTTGGACTATCCATTGCACCGAGAGTGTTCACAAAGTGTCTGTCTCCCATTATAGATCATTGCAAGCTACAGGATATCCACATTTTTCCATATTTAGAGAACTTGCTTATCTTTGCAGAGTCTTTTTCAAAATGTCAGGAGTCTCTGTCTTTGGTGAAAGATTTCTTGCACAAGCTGGGATTCCAAGAGAACATTCAAAAATCTTTCTTGACTTCCTCACATAGGCTTGTGTTCCTGGTATGTCAGCTAGACACCTCAGTTCAAAGATATTTTCTTCCATAAGAAAAAATAGATCTTTATTTAGATCTATTTCTAAGGTTTTCTACTCAGACTTTGGTCACTGCAAGGGAGTATCTCAAGATTTTGGGTCTCATGGCATATATGATTCTCATGATACCCCTTACAAGACTCCATATAAGAAAAATGCATTGGTATATACAGTCTCTTTGGTCCCCTACATCAACACTCTTTTTCTTTTCAGATCCCACTTCTGGGGTTTATTGAAAGAGAAATAACTTAGTGGAAACAACAGATATCCTAAAATCATGGTCTCCCATTCTCTCTCTCCCTGCTCCAAAGCAGTCTGTCACCACATATATTTCAGACTTTGCTTGGGGAGCAGTTTTAGGAGAGGTAAAGGTGCAGGGGGATATTGGACACCAAGGATGGATGGAAGCACATAAATATCAAGGAGATGCTTGCCCTGATCAAGGTATTCAGTTCTCTGAAATGTCTTTGATTCCTGGGACCTCTTCAAGTGTTTCCTGTGAATACGGCAGTGATGTGGTACATTTACAAGCAAGAGGGAACCAGGTTGTACAATAGTGTGTGTGTTGTACCCTTAAGAAGCATTTCCAAGGACAGCCTATGCATATAAATAGCAAGCATGTGCTAGCTTCTGTGCCACTTTGAGAGTGCAGCCAGAGTGTCAGAATGTATGAGTGCGATAGCTAGTTTGTTTTCAAGTTTATCTAAGTTAAAGTTATTAAGCGTCAATCCTGATGTGTTTGTACATAATAAAGCTGCTTGAACAGAACCCACAGATGTTTGTCTGTTTTATCTTGACCAGACAAGCAACATGGTGTCAGAACCAAGATTCCAGAGACTGCTTTCAGAGCTACAAGGTGCAGAGTTAACAGTGAAGGTAAACTAAGTGAACCAAGTACAAAAAAATGGTCAGAAATTAATTAAAGGTAATAAAAACTTGCATAAATGACTTATTTTATCAAAAAGATAAAACAGAACATTACAGGGGCACAGAACGCATTACTAAGTAAATGGGAGGCATAAAAATGTATTAATTAAACAAAATATTTAAAATTAAGGTATTTCATAAACGATTATCAGAAAAGCACATAAGGAGTTTGGAATTATCTCAGAATTGAAAAATGAGCATGTTTAAAATAAAATGAGCATGTTTAGCATAAAATGAGCACAAGAAAAGCATAATGGGCATTAAAATAGAGAAAAACAAGCAAAACGAATATAATAAAGGGCAAAAAGGGCATATTAATCAAAAATAAAACAAGGCGACTGCATGTTGCTTGGCAAATTACTGTATTTTGGTATAAACTAATATTTAACATTGATTGATTCATGGCATAACTAGAGTTATTCGAATATCTCAAGATGTGCAAAAGTGCAGACAGTTTATGCTTTTTACAGTGCATTTATTCCGAAGAGTTTATTTGTGTGCAAAGTGCAACTATTTCATAAAGTGCAGTCAAAATACAGCCAGTTCAAAAGGTTTCTTGTGCTGGATGTGTCTATTTGCAGAGTGCTGCCATTACAGAGTGTTTCTTGCATTGTACAGCATTATTTAGCAAAGTGCAGCCATTTGGGAAAGTTTCAATGTGCTGTGTACTGTTTATTCGCAAAGTGCAGTTATTTTGAAATGTTTCTTACTCTGATCTTCTGCCCAGTGTATTCTCACAGTGCAGTTATTTTGAAATGTTTCTTACACTGATAAGAGGTGATTTCTTACAGTACAATGATTTCAAGAGTATTCTTGCATCGAGGAGACTTATTTCACAAAGGTCAGTTATTCAGAGGCTTATGCTATTGGACATAGTTACAGGTACTGGCATACATTTCTGGCATATGTATATGTGTGTGTGTTCATGCATACTTGCAAAAGCCTTCACTAGTATGTGTTAATATGGCAGGGGCATTTTGCAACCAGGTCCACTTGTATTTGATTAGAATATTGCAGAGAATTGGAGAATATTTGAGCAAGAGTACGATATTTTTATACAAGCGGCTTATTCTGACAAAGATGCATACACCAGGGCATTCATGTTGCTAAACCTATCTGGGTCAGAAGCCATTAAAAGAGAGCATTCATTTGTGTATGCACCAGCAATATATGAAGGAACAGTGGAAAACTGTCATATTGTTGTACAGGCTGAATCAAAGGAAGACCCCAAATGTCTGAAATGCAAATTCAGGGAAATGTGCAACCCTTAGACAAATGTTACATTAGAGAGGCATTTGTTTTTATACAAGAGATCAAAAGCCAGGAGAAACTTTTGAAGCTTATATTACTGACCTGAGAAACAAAGCTAAAATGTGTAGGTTTGGTGATTTAAAAGATGAGGTGATAAAGGACAGGCTTGTGTGTGGTATTAATAGTGCTGCAGTGAGAAAGATTTTGCTTCATGAAAGTGATTTAACACTGTGCAAAGCTATTGAGATTTGACAAATCGATGAAGTTACAGGAAGGCACACAAGTATGCTTGCAAGTGATATGAGCATGGTTTCAGCAGGCTGCAGAGCAAATGTAGACAGCATGCAACATGTGGCAAGCAGAAGCAGACCTAAGCACATGGCAGCTGTAACCCCTGTGAGTGTGGCAGGCAAAACCTGTGGTTTTCCAGCAAGTTTTAAGAGTAGTTCAGTGAAAAGGACATGCTCAGTGCATTATAAGAGTGAGTCGGCAAAACCCAAATCAAGCTTTATCGTTAATTGTTCCAATTGTGGTGCTATCCATGAGTCTAAAAGAGAAAAGTGCTTAGCATTTGGTCAGCAATGCCACAAGTGTAAAAAATAGAACCATTTTTAAAAGTTGTGCAAATCAAGTAAACCTCACACAGTTATAAAGAAGGGTCACTTAAAAAAGCAAGTTGATCATATAGAGAGCTGCAACCCTACTTTCTGTGTAGATGGTGTTTCGGTAATTGGTGAAAAGATTGATGCATTAGATTTGTTGGCAAAGAATGAAGTGAAGTGTTTTGTACTTTCCAGATCAATGGTAAATCCACTGAACTCAAAGTAGACACTGGTTCAAAGTGTAATATTATGTCAGCAGACACATTTGCTAAGGTGAGAGCTGGTAAGCAACTTAATGTGGCCAGTTGTGCAAAGCTTGTTGCTTATGGAGGTGAAGAAATTCAAACTGAAGGCTCTGTAGTCCTTTCATATTATTTGGCTAGGAACTGTAGCTTACTATTCTACGTAGTCCAAACACTTGTGCCATCATTACTGGAGGTCAGAGACAGTTTGGGAATGAATTTGCTTTCCTTTACCAAAGATGTTCATCATATAAGCACGTGTCCCAGTTCCAATTTCACTGATGCTATTTTTTTCAGAGTATGCTGATGCTTTTGATGACAAGTTAGGCAAACTTCCAGTTGTTTAGTCTATGAAGTTAGGTCAGTCCAGTGGTCAGACCAGCAAAAATGGTTCTGATAGCTATGCAGAATAAAGTCAAAACTCAGCTGGATAAAATGGTGCAGCAAGGTGTAATTTGTCGTTATAGAACCTACTGAATGGGTGTCGTCCATGGTAGCAGCCCACAAAAAAGGCTCAGAGAAAATCAGAATATGCATTGACCCAAGAGATTTGAACAAAGCATTAAAGAGACCACATCATCCTATGCGTACAGTTGAGCAAGTCTCATCCCTAATACTGAATGTCACTGTTTTAACTGCATTGGATGCAAAAAGTTCATTATGGCAAGTGATGCTTGATCACAAATCTTCACTACTGACTACATTCAGTACCCCATTTGGAAGATATACATTCCTCAGAATGCCATTTGGAATACATTTTGAAAGTGAAGTTTTTCAGCATGCAATGGAGCAAATGTTTTCAGGTTATTCCTGTGGCATGATAGTAGATGATTTATTGGTTGGAGGTAATGGTGAAGCAGAGCATGACAGAAATCTTAAGAAAGTTCTAGACAGAGCATGTGAAGTGTATTGAAGCTCAATCCTCTAAAGTGCAAATTCAGATTACCAGAAGTTACATATGTAGGTCATTTATTTAGTAGCACTGGCTTGTGACCAGACCTGTCCAAGCAACCTGCCATTCTTGGCATGGCAGCACTGGATAATGTGGAAGCTTTACAATGTTTTCTTGGTATGCTCAACTATTTAGGCAAGTTTATACCAGACTTCAATGAGTTGACAGTGCCTTTGAGAGAGCTAACATGCAAAAATGTTACATGGTCTTGGCGGGAACAGCACCAGAGAGCATTTGAAGACCATAAGCAGAAAATTGCCACCTCACCTACATTAAGATACTATGATGCAGTAAACCAGTAACTCTTTCCTATGATGCTTCAAAATTTGGTCTTGGAGCAGTTATTCTTCAAAAGGGCAGACCAGTAGTCTATGCATATAGTGCTCTTACCCAAACTGAAATGTTATATGCTCAAATTGAAAAAGAACTTTTAGCAATAGTATTTGCATGTTCAAAGTTTCGTGATTATATTTATGGTTGAGCTATTCAGACTGAAACTGATAATCAACCTCTAGTCACTATTTTAAAGAAGCCTATGCATTCAGCTCCAGCGAGCTTACAAAGAGTGATGTTGAGATTGCAAAAGTACAACTTCAAAATGGTCTATACAAAAGGCAAACTTCTTTATCTGGATTATACCTTATCCAGATCACCCAAAAATACAGCAGAACAGCTTAATGCAGAGAATTTTGACTGTGATGTCATGTAAGTGTGTAATTTTTCTACCGCAAGACTTGATGAGCTGAGAGATCGACAAAGATTGATACTGTTTTGCAAAAGCTGAACCTCTACATTAATGTTGGATGGCCATTGAAGCAATCTAGTGTACAGCCTGAAGTGCAAACTTATTTTCCTTACAGAGATGAGATGTTGATGGAAGATGGCATTATTTTCAAAGGTCCTAAAATTGTTGTTCTTGCTTCCTTACAATGTGAATATATCCAGATTTTATATTGCGTTCACCAAGTTCTGAATATACCAAAAGAAGGGCAAGAGGACTAGTATTTTGACCTTCTCTAACAAACGATATTGAGAAAGTACTTTCTTCTTGTTCAGTATACAATAGTAATAAACCACATTTGCAAAAGGAAGCACTTCAGCTAAGTCAAGTTCCTGAACTACCTTGGTCAACAGTATCCACTGATATATTCGAGTGGAGCAATCAGCATTACTTAGTGTTGGTAGACTCTTATTCAAACTGGTTTGAGATCGATTTACTACCTAACCTAATATCCACTGCTTTTATCACCGAGTTGAAACATCATTTCTCAGTCCATGGGAGTCCAGAGGAGCTTATGTCTGGCAATGGTACCCAATTTACCAGTCATTTGTTTCAGAAATTTGCAAAAGAATGGGACTTATTACTAGAGAAGTCAAAGTGTGATAATACCGATGTCTTTTTGAATTTACTCAGTCTCAGAAACATACCCCGTGACAATATACTTGGCTCGCCTGCTCAGAGACTTCAATCTAGGCAAACCAGAAGAATCTTTCCTATCAGTTCCAGTTGTTGAGGCTAAGAACAACAGAACAATCAAAGCCCAACTATTCAGAAAGAGCTCTTTCCAGAGGTTCAGCTATGATAAATTGAGCAGATTTCTTCATCCACTGAATGAAGGAGAGAGAGTGAGGATGCAGACGGTGAAAGGTTTCAACTGGATTGGTCAAGTAACAGGTATATGTGCCGAGCCGAGATCCTACTTCATGGAATCTGAGGGTGTGGAGTACAGGAGAAATCACAGACACCTTCTTCCTGTATCAGAATCAATATCACACCATTGTTTCTCTGATACAGACTTTAGATATCAAAGCAATCCACATAATGTTCCTGTTGTAGAACGTGTCTTAACTCCTATTTCCATTCCTACTAATGTTCCTGATGTCCCAAAAGTTGAACATTCAGCAGAGAGAGTCCCAGCTGCTAGACCTAGTTCTAATTTCTATGTCACAAGATTTGGTCGTATTTCCAGAGCTAGTGTGAAATACACAGCAACCTGGATATAATTGTCTGTATGTATTTAGTTCTATATAGTTACATGTCAAATAATTATTTTGCATCAATTTGATGTCAATTAATGTTGTCATTAATGCATGACTCATTTCTCAGAGGGAGGATATAGAATAGTGTGTGTGTGTGTGTGTGTGTGTGTGTGTGTGTGTGTGTGTGTGTGTGTGTGTGTTGTACCTTTAAGAAGCATTTCCAAGGACAGGACATGCATATAAATAGCAAGCACATACCAACTAAAGTGCCATTTTGAGAGTGCAGCCAGAGTGTGAGCATATATTAGTGAGATAACTAATTTGTTTATAAGTTTATCTAAGTTAAAGTTATTAAGCCTTAATCCTGATGTGTTTGCACATAATAAAGCTGCTTGAACAAAACCCAGAAATGTTCGTCTGTTTTATCCTGACCAGACGAGCGACACAGGTCATACCTCTTTACAGACTAGCCATGTTAGCTTGTGCTATAGCTTCACAGCACAGACATACTCTACAGGCATCCTATATTGTATCAGAGCAAAATTTGTGTGGCAGACAAGCTTAGCATAACCAGGGCCAACCCTCACAGATGGCAGAGAGATCTGGGAGTCTTCTAAGATTTGATTAATCTGTAGGGAGTTCCTCGAGTCAACCTCTTTGTCTCTTCTTTGAACAATCAGCTGGCAAAATTGTGCTACAGGACTCCACACAAGAAGGACTGGAATGAAGATGCATTTTTATGTTCTTTGGACAGGAATGCTTTTCCTCCTTTTCTAGAACTATCCAGGGTACTTCTGAAGATTCAGAAGGAATCTGCCAAGATCATTGTGGAGACACCTTTTTAGCCCAGGCAACGATGGTTTTCCCTCCTTTTGGAAATGGCCAGGGGAAATTACCAGAACCTTCCTCATAGACTGGATCTACTTACACAAGAACAGGGGTGTTTGATACACCTCAACATCAGTCAACTTCAATTGACTTCCTGGATGATAGTAACTTAATTTCTTTTAGGCATCTGTTTTTTGAGGACTTACAGCAGGTATTAATGGAGACAAAAAAGCTTGATACTAGAAAATCATGTGTTAGCAATGGAAAACATTTTCTAGTTGGTGCTAACAACATAACCAGCAACCATTCAGGGTTATTTGTTCTCTGGTTTTATATAATTTGTGTGAGTTATTATCCTATGGCCTTTCTTACTTCTCCATCAAGGTTCATTTATTGGACATTTTAGCATGTCTGCCCATGGATCCTCCTCTTTCAGTGCATAAACATGCCAAAATATTTTTGAAAGGGTTTTGCATAAGAAGCTTTCAAGAAAACAAGTGGCCGCTGCTTGGGATCTTAGTTATGTGTTTGATACACCGCTAATACTTGTTCCATTTGAATAAGGTAATCTTGCTAACTTGAGGTTTTTGACATGCTTTACTGATTGCTCTGGCCCCTGCAAGAAGAGTATCAGCTGCAGTAGCTGCTCCCTCCACACCACCTTGTTTTTAGTGTGCTATTTATGCCAGAGTGTGAATACCTATATTTTTTTTAGTTCGTTCTTATAGGGCTGAGCCTCCCTCTCTGTGTTGGCATGAAAATTCTGAAGGGCTTGGTTCATCTTGACTGATCGACTGGGTGCATGGAAGGTGCCCTGAAGCTGTGGATGCTGGCCAGCTGTTAAATTATTGTCAGGATATAACCCATATAGCTAAGGCTACTGCAGCAGTGATCATTTGAAAATCTACTGTTATGGTAAGTTTACTTATACAACTGCACTTTTCTTCTTACTCTGTAACTAAAAAAAAAAAAAAAAATACAACAGAATAGTTACACTGCACACTTAAGCAGAGCATCAGCTATTGGAGGGTGGTTGTGCAGTGGCTGCTTATTGCTGCTGATACCACTCACTTTTTTTCCCCAAGTTCCTCTGGTGTAGTCATATTCATTACCGTGGATTGCGAGTTAGCCATGTCCTGTGCAACTGTTTCAATGTCCAATCCTAGCATGACAGAACAATATTTTTTGGCATTGGGAATTTCTCCAGGAGGTTCTTCTTGGAGGGGCTGGGAAAAAGAGATCTCTTGCCATAATGAATTACAATCTCTTAAATGGTCTCCTTCCAGGGATGTCCCTAGAAAAAAATGAAATAAAATAAAGGTTAGACATTGCTCATCTAAAGACATTTTGTCTATTCATAAGGATGATTTTTTTTTTACCTTGGCCTGGAGTTTCTTGCAGACTTTCCTCTCATGGATATCAAATAACCTATACCAGAAGACTAACTAGGCCAATGTATTCCTGAGGAAAACATATCAGAGGATCCAGAGAAAGATCTTTTTCTTTGTCTGATTCTAAAGCTGAAGACTGTAATTCAGGGGAACGTTTGTCCTCTTCGACTCCATTAGAAGGCTTTTAATTTTCAAAGACTAGTTCCAAGATAAATAGTGTATTTTAGGGGCAACAAGTGGTTGCCCCCCCCCCAAACTGAGGAGATATTATGATATGTTGTTAAGGGATTTACCTTTTGCTACAACCATTCCTTCTGTTATGCCAGCCTTAGAGGATGTGTTAAATGCTGCTTGCATAAACCCTGAATCTCAGCCTTCAGTCCTAAAAAAAGGAAGAACTCTTATTACTACTATCCCTTCCCCTGTGGATAAGAAGGTAAGGTGTTAGGCAGATTTCATAAGATAATTTCCTTCTTCCAGTTTATTCTGTCAGTTTTTAACAGCTTGTGGGATTGTTCTGCCACACGTCCTTCAGAAGATAGGGTCCTTTCTGAATCCAACAATTTCCAACCTATCTTAGGTGTCTAAACATACTTTGAAGGGTTTGCATGATTGCCCGGATACTGTGACTACAGCCACTGCTATTGCTAGGGTTTTGAGAAGATATGACTGGCTACATACTCAAACGTTTTATAATGAGGTAATGTGTGAGCTTTTAAATTGTACTTTAGACAAGGAGGTTTTATTTCACCCTGCCGCTACTCAGTTTTTTAGTTTGATGACAGAGGGAAGTTAATTCAGTGAGTTACTATGATTTCTCTAGTATGATTGCCCCCATCCATCCCATCAATTCCCCTTTCCTCCCCTCCTGTAGACTGGCTTTCAGTCTTTCTGTTTGAAAACAGATTTTGTCAGACTCTTGGGTAGTGATACTGGTTCAGAATGGTTGCAGTTAACACTGGGTGCATATACCTCCTTTCAGGGGAATTCCTTCATAACCTTTGAACCAGAGTTGTCTCCTTGTGTTCTTCAACACAAGATTACCCTACCAGTCATACTGTCAGTGCCTTTAGACTAAATGGAGGGAGGCTTCTTCTCCAAAATGTTCTGGTTTCAAAGAACAAGTTTTAATGGAGACCAGTTCTAGATCTTTCCTTTTTCAAGTGGTTGGTGAAAGCACCAAAATGTTGACCCTTTAGAGTCTGTTACCAGGCATTCCTGTTCTGAGTTTTATGTTAACATTAGACTTAAAGCATGCTAATCATCACATTTCCATAGCCTAAGGCTTCAGAAAACTTCTCAGATTCTGTGTCTGGGTCACATCAACAATTTTTTTGCATCACTGTTTGAGTTAACTACAACTGCTAGGGTGTTTATAAAATGTTTCACTTCGGGGATAGTTCATCTCAGACTGCAAAGCATTCTCATTTTTCCATGTTTACATGACTTTCTCCTCTTTGCAGGGTCTTTTGTCAGATGGTAGGAGCCCTTAACATAGGCATCTTCACTCCTTGCCAATCTGGATTTCCAGATAAATGTTCATAAATTCTCCTTGGCTCCATCACACTGGATTGTGCTTTTAGACAGCCTTCTAGATATGTTTCTTCAAAGGTATTCATCACACATGAAGTGAATTTGAACATGGAAACATTTCTGATCTTCTCCAACCAGTATGAGACTTCCACTAAAGAAATTCTCAGGATTCTAGAGTTCATGACTTCTGTGATTACTATAATTTCCCCTAGCCATGTTATACACAAGAAAAATTCAATGTTTAAAAAAATAATGTGGACCCATGAACCTGATATTCTCTTCATCTGGGATTTTTAGATTACAGTTTTGGGCTTTATTATGGCTACTATGATTTTCATGATTCCTCTTGTCATATTATACACAAAAAAAAAAAAAAAAAAATTCACCTAAAAAAAAAAAGAAAAAATATGTGGAGCCAGCATTTTCACTCTTTGCTATTTTCATATTGCAATTGTGGACTTTATCAAAGAAAAACTACATTGGTGGCGGCAATAAGGTGCCTCAGTTTTTGCTTGGTTATCAGTTTCTACAGCGGTAAAGGTGCGACGCCTGTGGGACTGTTTAAAGATACCCAAGCAGATAAATGTAAAAGCGATGTTAGTGATCCATATTGTAAGATCTCTTCATGACACGTGGTCCTTTGAACCATTACAGTTAATAACAGATGAAACCACAGTGATGTGATACATACACAAACAGAGAGCACTAGGTCTTACCCCTTGTGTAGGCCAGCTATGATGGCTTGGGAATTAGCTCTACAGCACTGTCTGACTCTCCAAACATCTTATATACTATCAGAGCAAAATACAGAGTAAGCCAAGATGAGCAGGACCAGGACGGACTCTCTTGGATGGAAACTGATTGAGGGGGTCTGCCAGGAGTGGATGTAGTTGTGGGCAGCATCTCATATGCATTGCATCCTTTCAAAACAGACAACTAAGTAAGTTCTGCACCAGGATTCCTTGCAGATGGGCCTGGAAAACAGACACATTTTCATTACCATGGTGGGGAGTGTTCCTATATGCAGTTTTTCCCTCCCCCACTGATATCCAGGGTCATTTTGAAGATTCAGAAGGGCTGTCTAAAAATTTTTGTGGTGACTCCCTGCTGGTCCAGGCAACACTGGTTGTCGCTTCTTATGGATCTGGCCAGGAGCAACTACCGTAAGCTTCCTCACAGATTGGATCTACTCACACAAGACAAGGGGAGCTTGATGCACCCCTAGTCTGAACTTAAACTAATTGCCAGGATAATTCAATTATAGTACTCTTTAGGCACCTTTTTTGTGAGGGCATGCAACAGGTTCATTAAAGAGGCAAGATATCCTGATTCTATGAAATGTTATGTTAGCCAGTGAAGAAGATTTTCTAGTTGGTGCCTCACCTATAACCAAGGCTCTGTCTGGGATTATTACCTCTCTGGTTCTCAGATATTTGTCTGATTTACTATCCTATGGTATTTATCAATTATTTAAGGATATCTGCCCATAGATCCCCTCTTCATTTGCTGAAGCTGTTCTCCAAAGTGTTTTTTTTCTGTTGGTATGTAAGGCCATCTGTTATTCAGATGACACCCAACTCGGTATTTACTTTTTGCTGATAAAGTTATTTCTGTCTATCATTGAACCAGCTTTCTTGCTTTTTTGGTCCATTTTTTGAAGACTAACTGGTTTATTGCTCTGACATCTCCAAGCGAGTATCCAGGTTGCAATTATTCACAATGGGTTAACCCTTTTACTTTTCCATGAGCGTGGTGTTGTCTAGAGAAAAAAGCCCCTATATATGCCCTTACTAGTTTCAGGTTATGCCTTTAATCTTACCATCTGTCTCCCTCATTTCTTTCAGGATTTAACTGAGTGGAAGAATATATTCTACATACTTTGGTTATGCTTTTGTCTGTACTAATCCCCTTTGGAAAGCTATACAGGTGTGGTATTTCTAGTATGGGAATGGAAAAGGACAGCATATATCAGTTCAGACAATTCCTGTTGGTTGTTCCTTACTGTATCTTTTTTGTTTTTTCCACTATAGCAAAGTATTTCCAAACAGGATTAAGGAACATTCTAATAGAGCCATGTTTCTCTGATGGCATCTTGAAATGGGTTTGACTTTAGAAGCATTCAAGAAACAAATACACAGTCCTCTACATACTTTTACAAAGCATTACTTCCCTGATTCCTTTTCTAAGTCCGGGACTCTCCAGGGGCTCCTGAACCTTTAGCGTCCTCCTTTAGGGTTGTATAATTTTTCATAATCAATCCAAATACCCAAAGCCTACTGCAGTTGTACAAGTTGCACTTACTATAAAAGTTGTTGTTTGAATTCCTCACTGCTGCAGTCACCACCCCATCCTACATCCGTTTCTACCATATATAGGTAGTTGTTGGGGTAAAAAGTTATATATTTATATCTTTTTGTGGCTGCAGGTTAAGTAAGCTTTCTCTTTTTGTTTGGACAAGAAAATCCTGAAGTTGTCTACAGTCTGAGTATTGATTTCCCTCAAAGGGGCTAGCCAAGAAGCAGTCAGATGATAGGTATGAGGGGGAGAAAGAGAAATTTGAAGACTGGACGGCTGCTGTATCCTATACAGAACACAACTCAAATAGATAAAGTCTACTGCAGCAGTGAGTAATTCAGACATGTACTGTTATGGTAAGTGCAACCTACACAACTGTACTTTCACCTATCTGTAATAACCTTTACATCTTCTGTCAGTATTCATGCTGAAGGATAAAGTAGTGTGAACTAAGATATGCATTACTGAGCTCCCTTCTGTTTAGCTTACAAAAACTAACTACATTTTCTTCCTGAAATTCATAATGACAAATTTCCCTGTATTGATGGACATCTCATTATATCTGACCATGTGATATGATAGTACAGCATTTTTGGAGTACTACATCATCATTGGTAAAAGGTGAGAAATAAAATGTTGTATTTGACATAATTGTGGTTGGTTGGTGTGCATAGGTGTCTAAAGAAGAGTATGATAGGATGCTGGGAGCAAGAGAAAGGTAAGCATCTGGAGAATGAGTATATGGTAAACAGTTGTTAAAGCAGGAATGTTTTGTTTAACTCAGTTAGATGGGACTACAGGGTATTCTGCAAGGTGACTGTATTTGTGGTAGTAGGTTTTACAGTATTAGAGAGTTATGAGTGGGTTGGAGAGTTAGAAGAAAGTTACAGTGGTAGACAGTGAAAGAAATGTTATTTTATTTTGAATTTATACTAAGTAAAATAAATGTTGCTAGAGTTGAATGAGTATGATGTTTGTTCTCTTTGATGAGAGTGCTTTGCAGAGAGATCTGTGTTAAAGGGGGAAAATTTTATATGAAATATTTAGAATTTGAGATGAGTAGTTAATTCAGGTAGAACCTCTATTGGTTGTATATGCTGTGTAGGTGGAGCTTGGACAGTTTAAATGTAGATTATGTGAGAGTTACGTGGGAATTTGTGGCATGTATATTAGGATAACATAAAAAAAGAATGCTTATGAGTGAAGAAAAAAATTGATTTGTTTAAATTGAATCACAAAGGCATGATATATACATATATATATATATATATATATATATATATTATATATATATATATATATATATATTATATATATATACATATATATATTATTCTGGGGCAAGCCCCCTGCATCCTGCACCCCCATTACTTATATATTTTAACTCGGAGATTGCACAACAGCTGGGAAGGGGCAAATTCCCAGTACCCACTGTACCATGATATCACACACATGGCAGCTGGTAGGTGTTTAAACCAAGAAAAATGAATGCTCGCTCTTTTAAATATTTGGTCTTGTGAACTACAGTTACATACATATATATATAGGTCTACAGAAAATAACTGAAAGGCCTAAATGCAGATGTTCCAAACCTTGTCAATGCAAACACTGCCATGCTGCTATGCATGCTTTGAGCAATAACCTCAGCTCATGCAAACTTAAAACAAGCAAACAAAAAAGAGACAAAGACACCATTTTTTGCAGAGGGCAAACACCTTGCATCAACCCATATCCTTGCTAATTATATATACTAATGCTGAGATCTCAGAGTTTTGGGAAAAGGGCATATTCTCTGACCTTGAGAACTAGACAATGTTGCATACCTGTCACCTATCTGCTTAGTCAACTAAATTTTGTCGATTAAACATATGTTGATCAAAATGACATTTGATTAAATTCATGGCTCCCATATATAAAAATTATATATACATACATTATCCATATCTAGATAGCTAGCTAGCTAAATTTCTCTCTCTCTCTCACTCTCTCGTGAGTGAGTGCTGATCCCAAACACCCCCCCCCCGAATTCCCCATGAAGGAGTAGCCATTATGGTCAGGCAGTGGCAACACAGCATAACCACGTTGACCATCAGCCAGATATGGTGCACCACACCAGATCTGAGCATCATGGCGCCAACAATACCTGTGACTCCAATGAGGGAAACAATGACTTTCTGGGTGTCAGTGTTTGTTCGAACAACCGTGTATGCAATAGTTGTAGTTCTTTCAACAGTCAAAATTACAATCACAATTACAGTCGGAACCACAGCAATGAAATTGATCCTACTGTTTCTATGAATTGTATCAATGTTTCTACTGTCTCTAACAATCACAATTACAGTCTGAACCCCAGCAATGACATTGATACAACTGTTTCTCATATTGGTTTTAATGTCTCTAATGCTGCTAATATTTGTTTCAATAGTTCTAATGACAGACTAAATGTTTCTAATGACAGACGAAATGTGTTTGCTTGTAATGCATGCGGAGCTATGTTAGCCAAAAGTTATCAAAATGCTAGAGTTATGTTCAATGCCATACCAGACCCAAGTGAGATGTGCCAAAGAATTTGACTGCAACAGCCAAGAAGTAGTCTACCTGGGCTGCTGCGCCCATTGCAAAGCTTTTTACATTGGCATGACCTCCCGCAAGCTGAGCGACCGAATCAAGGAGCACCTCCAAGCCATAAGGCGACGCAACTATACTAATGCCATTGCAAGACATGCACACGCCTGCAAAATGCCCCCAAGCTTCAAGTTCCTAGTGCTAGAAAAAGTTTCAAACTTTAGCGCGGGCTGCAACACAAGACTAGAAGTCCGTGAACTAAATTGGCAAATCCGACTTAAAGCTGACACTGCCCCAGGTCTCAATGGTAGTCTGAACATAAAAAGCCTCATGAAATGGCAGAGATAGCCAATCAGGAGACTCACTGCCTACAGTTTCTCTAAGCACGTACCACTTAGCTAGTATATATATACTAGAGCATGGAATGTTGTTGCACAGATTTCTGAAGAAGTTCACTGGTATTTTTTGTAAAATAAAAATAAGCGAACGAAAGCACTCAAATCTGACCTACGGCTCGTGTCTCTTTCTTCCTGTCTACAAATACCACCCAGGAAAAGCTCACCTCCTTTGTATTAGTGCCTTTACCATTACCTGGTGATAGTGCCGTTTGTTGTGATATGTTATAATACCTTGGGGTAAACAGTGTATGTGCTGATTGTCTGATAGCAAAAGGTATCCATTTTGTGAAAGCACTGCAGTAATACTTGAATGTCACATAGCTTTCAACCTCTTACCTCCAGAATGAAGGAGAAATGCACAAATAATCAGGGACACATTTTTGAAAATTAGTACTGTTAACTTGAGAATTTTACAGAATAAAAGACTGAATGAACATGCAGTTTCTGAGGTTTAAGAAGTATGTAACTCTAATTATTGTCATTATTTACTAAATGTAATCCACCAACCTTTCTCCCTAAACTGATCATTTTACAAGGGATAAGAAAGGGCAGAGTAAAAGGTCTGAGCCATAATCATGAATGTCACTGAAAATCACAGACATTTGAGAGGTATGGAATGTTGTTCCAAGCAGTCTGAATGCTGTCCTGACCAAAAACATGTCTTGCACTGCTTGCTGTTTTTTCTTACCTTAGAAGAAGGCTATACCTGAACATGCAGATAAATATTACTTTCAATTTTTTGTTATTATGTTCAGATGAATTTAAATTGTATTATAGTTAATCCCATAAATAGACTTTTTATGTGTAGCACATTCAAGAAATCAGATTTTATTTTAGATGGGTCCTGTGTGTTACACTGATGTCAGACTTTCAGTAACATAGTACAAATGAGTCCAAAAACATTCATTGCAGGCATGTGAGCTTTAATTAGTAGATAACCTCGATATGACAGCAAGTTATGACTGGTTCTGATGCTTCTGAACTCTGATCTTCAGTGAGGAGAACAAGGGAGTCTGTTGTCTGTGTATAGACTGGTAATGGGACAACATCAAAAGGGAATTCACTTCTGTAGCTTTAGGCTGTCTAAACAATTCTGTTAATAAAGTGACCTCTTGACTTTCAGTATTCATGCTGAATTTGCCAAAGGTAAAATGAATATATACAAAGAAGGCCACTTCAAATAATTAACATCATTATGTCTGCATAGATGCATTTATCCCAAGGTAATCTATGTTCTTAATTTATGGCTCATTTTTCCCTTAAATGCAGATCCCTTAAAATTACTGGGAAGAAAATGAAAGCATGCTGAAAACATAAATATACTTTTTCTTAATAGTTAAGTATAAAGTCCCCTATTCACTACAACTTTAAGATTTACTGTAATTAATTCATTGTTATATTCTTTTTTATATATATACAAACTAGGTCCATACCATCTTGTGTCCGGTGTTTTATCACAGATGGCTAAGTCTATAGTCTGCTAATGAGCATCACTCTTTAGTTCTTGGTTTCACTCATTCAGTTTCCATTTGCAAACTAAGACCCTTTCCCAGACAGAGCTCTTGGGTTGTTCCTGTAAATAAGTGTTTGTGCATAGTGAGCCTACTGGTTTAAACTGACAAAATAAATAAAATAGAAACTAAGTACTGCTCTTTCTATATATTGTTCTACCATAATAGACTGTACTATGCCATAAATCATAGTGCCTTTTCAATTACAATTATGTTTTGAACGTATCACTTGGATTTCAGTTTTATGTTCTGTGTTACATAAAAACGTGTTCTGTAGGATGCTGGAATATAATGGCTTGAGGCATGATATCATTGTTATAGCTGTTCCATTTTCGACTAAATTAGGCCCTGTCACAATCAAATAATTTTGTCTGCATTTTTAGTACAACTATATCGCAATTTGATCCTAATCACCAAAAACCTGTTTTTGCCATTTCTGTCCAAGATGTATGCAATGCAATTGAAAGGACTTTTAATGTTTTAAAAATGTACAGATTTTATATGCATCTTAGCAATTGTGTTGATGCACTTAACCAATATATTCTGTAATCACTTTGATGGTTTTATGGTCTTGCATAATACATACAGACATACATACACATATTTTAAGCACGGGCGTTAATGCCCTTCTAGCCTGAGAATATACCAGAACACTTGTTCCCATAAAAAAGTGTAACACACAGGACCCATTTAAAATATGTAAACTAGTGCTTGCTTTACTGTAATTTGGTAGTCTGTTCCATGCATCAGATGTTCTCTCAGAGAACCAGTTAGTACACTTCTCATTCCTATAGAATCTTCTATATTGGTTGTCTGATGCTTCTCTACTGCTTTTTTGCTAACCCCATACATTCAAAGAGGTAATTGTCTTTATATGCCCTCTATACCTGAATTACATCTCCTCTTGGATATCTGTAACAGACACTGTATAAGTTCAGATATTTTAGTCTTTCATAATAACTTAAATTTTCACATCCATAGATGCCCTTGGTATATTTCTGCTGTACGCTGTCTAGTTTGCCCATGCATGTTTTCTTATAATGTTTCCATATTGTTATTCCATACTCAAATTTGGGTCTAATGAAACTAACAAACAATGACTTCATCATTTCTGATTACTAAGACTTTATAAATCTTTTTATACAACCTATAGTTCTATGACTATCATTAACTAATTAGTTGGTATGATTAGAAAAAAATCAAAGCTGGATCTACCCATATACACTGGTCCTTAAATTAATCTGCAGTTTCAATTACTGTGTGCTGTATTAAATATTCACCTTTCAATTTATGTCTCCCAAATCTCATATGCTTAGTTTTTGATGTATTTATGAGCATATTATTCTCCTATGCCCAAATTGTTGATTTAGTCAAGTTATTTTGCCGACATGCCTTATCTGTAACATATGTAATCAGTTTACCTAATTTCAGGTCATCTGCAAATAGACTGTAAAACACCTCAGATGAAAAAGTTAGGTCTGAAAGACACAATTTAAAGAAGTGGAGCCTAGGACAGAGCCCTGTGGGACACCCTGACTGTAACCAAGAATTTCACCTGTCCAGTTGCTGTATGATACTTGCCATGTCCTATTTGTAAGGCATGCAGCTATACATCTTATCAAGAGTACATCGATACCTAGTTGTTCTAATTTATTCATCAGTGTTTTGTGTATGACCCTGTCAAATACTGAAGTTAAATCTATATAAATTACATCACAACACATTTTTTTCATTCTAGTTGTTATTATATTGCTATAGAACATCATGTTACAGGTGGTAATAGATCTATTTTCAACATATACATACTGATACATGGTTTCAAGTCAAAACCTATTCAATTCTGACAAAAACTTATCCAATATTACCTTCTCCATTATTTTTCCACAACATGAAAGTAGACTTAAGGGTGTATATGATTCTGGGTTTGTCCTACTCCCCTTTCCATAATGGTATGTTATCTGGTTTAAGTATCTGGTCTAAGTTTTACGAGTGGACTTCTAGTGTATCACTGATAATCATTTCATGTAGCATTTGGTTTCCATTTAGTTGGGTGATAAACAATGTGCACATATATTTGGCAAGTAGTTGCTATTTACACCACAAGCCATTACATTAAAATCACAGTAAATATTTGGTGTGAAACACTTATCCACATCATACATGAAACCTTCTGCTCACAGTCATGTGACTTAAAAGTTAACTAAGTAAAAGGGAGAACTACTCTTCTGTAATGCACTCACAAAATATCATAACTGGAAGGTAACATAACATATGTTGTTAACTTTTCAATGTATCAGAGCTGACTTTGTCACAGTTGCTGTGCTTTTTAGTTGCATGACTTGGAGAAGAAGGCAAAGGTGAATTTTATTTTTATTTTATACCTTTTCCCTTCTATATGAATTTCTGTGATTTCAGATGTAGTGTATATATATATATATATATATATATATATATATATATATATATATATATATATATCTTAGAGGTGTGAGAGCAGAGATCACACATTGGGTGTGCAAGGAGGGTCTGCTTCTTTGCAAAAATTATTTGTTACAGAATATAAGGATATTTATTTATTAGAGTGTTTTAGGTATATGATGAAAGGTATTGCTAGAAGTTTTAGTTATGATTATTCATGTCTGAGCCAGATGTGATTAGTCATATTAAATCCCTGGTAAAAGTTAAGAGTATAAAGACTTATATAAATGGAACAGGTGTGACTTAGTTGATCCGCACTGAAATGTGCCATACACCTATTCACAAAATTGCTTTACAGTTCATGGTAGCTGCTAGTATCATGAAATGGATTAAACTCTGAAAATGCTCAGTTCTGAATTTTGTACTAGTTTTCATCATCGTTGCTTAAATGGATGACTATGACATATGCAGCAAATTTCAGTGCTCTTTTGAGATACTGAAAAAATATTAAAAATACTCAAACAGAATGGTCATAAAAAGACCACACCAAATTAAATGAAAAATATTAGTCTTTCAAATGTTTTAGAAGCTAATTTAAACTCTATCAGTTTGAACAGTATAACAGTGTACAAATTCCTGCAAGTTCAGTGAAGAAACAGAAAATGGAGGAACAGGTCCAAGATAGTTTGATGTGGATGTCAGCCTCAACACACGTGAATCACTTGTGTGATCTTAATGTAATAGCTAGTGGCATAATATTTTAATACTCGGGATAATACACTTTCATGTCTATTGTAAATAACTCACTATTAAACTGCATCAAAGAAGGAAAATATCTCCTTCAACTCATAAGTTTTAAAACTTAAAGCATTATTCATTATCACTGCACGTTTATAGACATGTTGACTTAATCTGTTGACATTTTCAATGTCGTTTTCTAAGAAGATCTGGGCAGGCCATTCACCTTCAGCAAAACCATTATTGCTATTTCTAAGGAAGAGAGTTTCTATTTCTGTCTAACATAGTTAATAATTAAGTGTAGTGGCAAGTATTTGAATTATTGAATGCTTAGAAGAGGTTGCACAAACAAATCTGAATGGTTTGAATCGAATAATGTCTGTTTAGTCATAAATTAAAAGGTGCCTTTATTTTAGTTATAAAAATGCAGATACATTTTCTTTTTTTTTCATTTTTTTTCTTTATTTCTTTTCTTTGCTTTTATTTATTTTTTGTTTTGGTAAGTGGATAAGTAAAAGTGGTTCTTCTTAGAGCCTCTTCATCCACAGTCTTGGCCATGAGGACAAGGGTGTCAATTTTTTGTAGCCAGGTAACCATCATTTTTTTGGGGAATTGAATGAAAACCAGTACAGACATGGGGAGAGCATACAAACTCTACACAGACAGTGACCAGAGATCAGGCTTGAATCTCAGACCTGTGACGAATATATAAATAGTAAGCTACTATCCTGTTCCAGTTATTTAGCATCTTCAGTCACAACTGAAGATACAGAATTGTCGGTACCTTTAGTGACAACAGGAACAGACAGAAACTTCTCATGTACATATACCAATGGTATATCATGTGTTTGAAGTAGCATTGGAGCATCTGCATTGCTCAAAAACTCATCATTCTGTTTCTTAGGCTAAAAGATTAGTACTGTATCTATAGGCTGTATGTCTCCCCATAGACTAACCATTATGAATCACTGTGTAAGTCACTGCTCCCGAACAATACTCAGTTGTTAGGAGAAGCTGTTTAAAAGAGCAACAGTACATATTCATCATTTGATTAGTGGTGGAGTAGCCTTAACTATATGAGTTACATACTAGTAAGGATATCACAGCTATCCAGCTTCCAAAGCTTCAAGGGCACCTTCCATGTGCTCAAACCATTATTCAGCTCAAACCGAGCTGAAGAAAAAGAATGTTCTGGCTGCCAAACCCTTTGCAGCCTTCTTGCCACTGAAGAGCCCTCCTCGATCGGTGATAAGCTAATGCTTTCCTTTATTTGGCAAGCACGGTTCTTCCAGGGAAAAACTTCCACCTGTTATTTTTATGACTAACAATTAACTTTTTCTGTGAAATTAGTTATTTTATGTTGTGAAAAAGTGTTTTTCTAGACTGTCACTTAACGTTCAGTAACTTTAAAACAGGAACATTGCTTTTTACTTTTCTTGGGAAAAAAATTGATAAAACTAATTTAAAACTACTTTTTCCTTGGTGATGTTATATTATTTTTGGGGGCTGAGGTAAATATTTAATGTGCTTTTCATTGTGTTTTCAGGTGAAAAAGGTGACTTTTTTAGTACTTACTTGAACTAACTACTAACAATTACTGTAGCTAGATTTCCCCAGGAAACAGAGATATTTTTTTCAGCTTTACCACTGAACAACCTACGGGTTTCTCATTTCTTCCTTCTACAAACCAGAAAACAAAGAAATCTAATAAACAACCCTTGCCACAACAGCAGGCTGCTAAAGTGCCTTGGCCAAAGAAGGATGACTATTCTGTGGTCATTTCTAGTTCCTTTGAGTGTTCATCCTTTTTCTTAGCTCCCTCTGGTATAATCCCTATAGCCACCATGAAACTGGTAGAGTGACTTTCTGGAGATATGTGAGAACAACTTCTGTTGGTTCTGGGAAAAGGAGCATGGAATATCTTATTGCTTAGCATGACTGGAATGCATGTCCCTAGGGAGGTTTTGCCTCCCAAAAGTGAGTCTGCTTCTTAAGAAATCCCTGTCAAAAAGAACCCAAAACATGTCTCAGTTATATTGGACAGGAGTGATTTACTGAGCTTGGGTTGGGATCTTGTTCAGGCTCTTGACAATTCCAGATCTGCTGTTTCTGGCAAGAGAAAAAAGGATTCTTTGTCTTCTGAAGAACTTCAAAAATATGAACCACAACATGATTGAGAAGTGACATCTTCTGATCTGATGTCTTCTTGGTCCGGCTTCAACCTGCAGGTTTTTGTATCTGACACGGATCTGACACTGGCCAATTCAAGGTCTTTGGCCCAGGAGCTGCACCTCCTGCACCCATAATACCTTGCTGTCCTCTTCGCTCCTCTCCTCAAATCTCATTTGCCACCATCGAGAGTAGCTTGTGGACCTTTTCCACCCCCATAGTGCCTACGGATTTTGTAACCTTTTCATTATTGCAGTTGCTGTTTTTTTGGGTTTATTTCTCCTCTACCCTAGTTAGATTGTATGTTAGTTAGTTTGGTAAGTTAGAGGTAGGTTTAGGAATGTTTTCCTGTGTGTTGTTTTCTGTCTGGGCATTCCCATATATAAAAAATATATAAACGTATGTATGTTTATATATATATATATATATATATATATATATATATATATATATATATATATATACACACACACACACACACATATATATATATATATATATATATATATATATATATATATATATATACACACATATATATATATATATATATATATATATATATATATATATACATATAGATATAGATAGGTAGATATATGTGTGTATGTGTGTGTGTATAAAATAGGGCCTTATTTGTGTTTACTTTTTAAATTGAATCTTCTCTGCTGTTTAATCACTACAGCTGCACAACACTTAGCTGATAATAATGAGCAAGCTAAGACTTACAGTATCATATCCACTGTTTAGCACTTATTTTTACATTGTTTTTAGCACAGCTACATAATTGAGTGTTTCTTAGTTGAACTTCTGCACTTTTTGACCCTTTTTTACAGTCTTTAGTTGGAACTGCTGCTCTCCGCATAGCAGCACCTAGCAGTGATCTATATAGACACCAGAATTTTGCAGTGCAATTCTACCTTTTAATCTGTGTAGACACTGATCTCTCGCAGTGCAAGTTTCCCTTAAAATACCTATACTGTCTAGACAGATTTTTTTAACTACTAGAGTATCGAGTTTGCACATAGCTGAGCATTGTTTGTCAAGTTCCTTGTGTTATTGATCTATTCAATATTTAAATTGCCCTCACTCCTCCTTAGTAGATCAGTAGCTATGGATATTCATTTCCAGATTCTCTCTGTGGCCAATCTGGTTGAGATGGGTATTCTGAGGTACTGTAGCAAATGCTGCATGTACATTAACAACCCACTTATTCTTACAGATAAAGTATGAGGGATGTGTAAATACAATTTAATGCCGGAGACAAAACTCACATACAACCAAAACTAATCCTATAGAGATTGTCAGTGACACTTGCACCACACCTCCTGCACAGAGTATAGACCCTATGCATAAAACTACTGATGCTGAGGCACTTACAGGTAACCTTCCTAAAACACTAAGACCTGCACAGCACAATCAAAAAAAAGCACCCTTGGCCATCACGTAAGGACTCTGTGAAAACACCACCCAAAGCTACACATAGTAGCATTGTATCCAGTGCCTCTACTGCTAAGCCCTTAAGGCAAACCAGTGCACAACCAAATGTCTTGGTCATTGGAGATTCTATAATGAGGCACTCTGATGTTCCCCTCACCAGCCTGAGTAAGGAGAGAGTCATGGTTTGCTGCATTTATGGGTCTATGAACCATTGAGACACACAGGCACTCAGGTCATTGAGCCACAGGTACCAGTATGACTCTGTCATAGTCCATGTGGGAGTTAATGACCTTAGATGGACCTTCCTTGACTATATGAAGTGAAACATGATCGAGCTCACTGATTATGTTTCTCAGGTAGGTATGAGCCTAGTACTGAACAGCATACTACCCTTTCCAAGGATGATGCCATGTTACCAACAGAAAATGATTGATTTTAACAACTGACATAGCTTCTGGTGTTAATCCAAGGGAGTACAATATTTGACAGCCTGGGAGTATATAGTTGACAGACCATGTTGCTTTGCCAGAGATGGTCAGCACTTATCCCCTATAGGATTCCGGATATTGGCAAAGACTTTTTCCATCCGGATAGTGCCTTTATTAGGCATTGCAAAGCTCATAAATCTCTCAACTTAACTGAACTTACAAAGGGATATCTGATGGTGGTACTGCTCAATACTAGAAGTCTTAACAAGAAACTTCACTTCCTGCAAGCTTTCCTCTCCCTGGAGACTGTAGACATCTGTGTAGTAATGGCGACATGATTTAAAGTCACAGAGAGTACCCTGGCAGTGTAAGGTTATAACGCTTTTCACATCTTTAGACCAGCTACTGCACTGGAGGGAACTAAAGGTGGAGGATTCTCAGTCTCTATTAAAACCAACCTCACATCCAAACTAGTTAAAGTGTATGACCCACTGGAACTACCATAACCTTGCAACTTGTAGGTCCCTCTCCATGTCCCAGGAAACCCATACCATCTATCTCAATGTATTAGAGTTCCTCACCCTTCAGCACAATACATTCTGCACGGGGGATGTCAACTACTCCTTTATAGATTGGAAATCCTACACCACTTCTAATGCATAAGCCCGGCAATTGCTAAAATGTGTTAGACCAACATCCTGGAACATTTGGTCTGTTCTCCTACCAGGGGTATAAACATCCTTGAGCTTATAGTCATGAACATGGGGAGAGATGTTCCCCACCCAGTGTAGTGTCCTTGCTCATCAGATCTGACCATAAGGTAGGATTGCTTGAAATAAAAATTAAATCTGAGGACCCAACAAAACCAAAAACCTTAAGGAATTATTCCAAGGCTAACCTCTCTCTCCTAAGCAACACCATGGCTAAATTCTAAGCACCCCAAATCCTGTAAGCAGCATAGCATACGCTGAGTTATTTACAAAATCCCTTAACAGCCATATTGATAGCTGTATAGAGTGAGCTGTACCCACTTGTATTAAGAATAAGGCAAACTCAAAAGACAAGCCACACTACTGGAATCACAGTATCAGTTGGTTATACAACAAAAGAATAAAAATCTTGGTCAAGAGTAGGAGGAACAAAGCCAAAAATACTAAAAGTCTCATGAACAGTCTAAACAGGCAGTTAATTAATTAATTAATACTTCAAAGGCAAAATTTGAAGAAAAAATAGCTTCAAAAGCAAAGAACAACCACTAATCTTTCTACAACTATGTCCATTATAATTATTGTAAATGGGATCGCCCACACCGAACTGGAAGCCATTGCCAACCTTTTGGCTTGCAGGTTCAGCTCAAACCTCCCCCTCACCCAATAGTCCAAAGAAAATACAGCATTCCATAATTCTCCCAATCATTACTATATGAACAGGTCATCAATACACCTTTCAAGGCCAAATACACTTCATCGATGGGCCCCAATAACATTCTGGGATGCTTACTAAATAGCATGAAAGATGACCTCTGTGGTCCATTTAAATTGCTTTTCAACTGAAGCCCGCAGTCATATTTTGTGCCCAAGGAATGGAAGATGGCTGCAGTCATTCCCCGGCACAAAAGAGGTCCAACCATCAATCCTGTTAACTACAAGCCCATAATTACAACCAGCCTCATATGTAAGGCCATGGAAAGAATCATCATGGACATGATATATGATATGGGTAACTTGCAAACACTGGACCCATTATAGTCCGGCTTTGTTAAAGGAAGGTCATGCCTATTAAATCTGTTGGACTTCATTGAAGGGATAACCAAAGCAATGGATGAGGGCAAGACTGTGCACCCAGCTTACCTTGATCTGGCCAAGGGTTTTGATACAATACTCCACTCAGGCATTATGGACAAGCTCACTAAATTCGGTATGAACCCTTTTTTTCACCCACTGGATAGCCACCTGGATCACTGATAGGACCCAAGAGGTCTATATATATATATGTATATATATATATATATATATATATATATGTATATATATATATATATATATATATATATATATATATATATATATACACACATACACACACACACACACACACACACACACACACACACACACACACACACACACACACGTATACATATACAGTATATACACACACACACACACACACACACACACACACACACACACACACACACACGCACATGCACACACACACACTTGTATACATATACAGTATATACACACACACACACACGTGTATGTATGTATGTATGTGTAAATACATCTTGCGTAGTAGACTCTTGCTATTTGGTGTCGATATATTTGGGTATATAGATTGTATTTCTGTTTCATAGTGTGGTTAGGTTGATAGGTAGCTAGGTAGTATCTGGTAGTGTTAACTTTGGTTTAGTTTTATTGGTCAGTGTGTGTTTTGGTGCTTATTACTTTTGCTGTAGTTGCTAATAATGGAATAGGAAAAAATGTGGTTTAAAAAGTGTGTGGCTTGTACGCACAAATTGCCCCTGCAAGATGCACCTGATCATTGTATGTAATGTTTGGGAGCTGCCCATCTAGAGGCAGACTTCTCTGCCTGTGTGGCTTTTGAGGACTGAGCAGTCAATGAACATTGGGCCAAACTGGTGTTAAAATGGATGCTCCCTTCTTCTGCCACCTCATTATTTTCCCCTTCTCTCAGTAAAAGGTGTGATAAGAGGGAAGAGGAGTGGTCCTGGGGCAAGGACCCAAAGTCCTGTTCCAAGGAAATAATCTTCCACATCTATTGAGGATCAGCTGGAGCTGAAGGTTCACTGACCTTTGTCACCTCCTGCTCCAACTCCTTCAGGTTGGCTCTACCTATTCGGCTCTGATCACTTGTACTGCCAAAGTCATAAAATTTCATGTCTCCTACCCAAAGCATTCCCAGTCCTTTCCTGATGAAGGATTTTCAGCTTTCTTTAACATCATGCTGACAGAATTCTTCCTGGAGTTATCCCCTTCCTTACCCCAGATCCAAGCTTCCCTTGATTGAATCATTTCCTCAGATCTGACCCAGGAAGGAAGTCTTCCACACCACTGTTGGTGGCATCTTCTTCCTGGTCTGCCAGATCAGTTGGGAGCCTTAAGCTATCAGACTTGGAATAGCTAATGCAATCCTTCCTTGCAGGCCCAGTTACAACTAGGAATCCTCCTAGCCTCCTTAGTCCCATTGCCTGAGGTATTGGTTGTGCTCACTGTTTTTCTTTCCCCTGTCTGTTTGGCTCCAGGGTGTACAGGTCCAGCTGAGCTGCCACCCCCTGTCATCTCTGATGGCTGGCCAATTCAATCCCTGACTCCTTCCTTGACCTTCTAAATTTTGATCTTGTTGTAACTGAGGGCTTGGTGCTGAGGCTCCAAGGTCAGAGTTGACACTCCTGGAGTCACCACTACTCTTGGGTGTTTCTCTGCATCAGACCTAGTCAGATCAGTACTGGTGCTTCTCTCAGGTCCTCAGATCAGAAGAGTGCTGGCTCTGTCTTCTGACTTCAGCTTTTGATGCTGTGGGAAGTGCATCTTCACCCACTCAAAGAAAGGGTCTCAGCAGCAGAATCAGATCCTTCTATTGCCCATTGTTATGGGCCTATATATTTCACCAACTGGCTCCAGGACAACCCACACCTCTGGCTGTCCAGGTTTCCATGCATTTAGGACCCCACATTTCTTCTGGGTCTTCTCTTGATTCTCATGTCAGGAATGCACATTAAGAGCAAGGGCAAGAGGAAGCACCTGGATTCCCTTGATGAAAGCCTAACTGAGGACACAGACCTTGATGAAGGGGGGAGGGCTCTCCCAAATCACCACACAATGATGCTTCTTTTGGTGACCTATTGAAAATATTGAAACAGAATGAGGGAATGAACCACAGATGCCCCATTCTATGGAAGTGTCAGTGTTCCTGGAGGCCTTTGGCTTGGGCCAAGTCATGTCCTAGATGGTCCCCCCCTCTAGATGCTCTTATAGACCTGGTGTCATGGAGGGCTTGAAAGGAACCTGATGTGGTGGAACCAATCCCTAGGAAACTGAATAGGATTTTAACCTCTCCTAAGGATAGACCCAGCTGGAGTAATGGTCCAGTAGCTGATGCTATCGTGGTAGTGGTTGCCACAAAAAAATATATATATTTCTGAAGAGAGTTTACTGGTTCTTCTGCCCAACAAAGAGCCTTGGGCTCTGGGTCACTTGGGAAAGTGGACATATGCTTCAGCAACCTTCTCACTACACTGCCTCACTAATCTGGCAAGAATTCATTTATACCTAGTGTCAGAATTGTCAAATGTTGTGAAGACCCATTCTACCTCTCTCGAGGAAGGATAATTGGATGCACTTAGTAGGTGTCAAGGATGTCTACCTTACCATAAAGACAACAACGCACTTGAGATTCCTGCACTTTTCACTGGTTGACAAAAATTACCAATTCTGGGCTCAGGCCTTTGGTCTCACCACAGCTCCATGGGTGTTCACCAAATTTATGGCAGAAGTGGCAGCCTGGGTAAGGCTACAGAAATTACAGGTCTTTCCATACCTGAGCGATTGGCTTCTCACCACTTCCATGAGACAATCTCACATCAAGGTTTGAGACTCCTTAATCCACCTGTGTCTATCCTTAGGCATTATGGTGAATCATGAAAAGCCCAGCCTAGAACCATTGCAGTTGTTGAAATGTATAGGCTGCCGTTTAGATGCTGCCACTCTGATAGCCAAGCTTTTGTCATCCAGACTAACTTCCCTTCCCACTATCTTCCATACCTGCATACTTGATTTTTTACAAGGACAGAGTTACTCTCAGGAAGAATCCTTCCTCTTTTGCCCAACATCACTTTAGAATCTACTTTGAACCAATGCCTCACATTCTACAGGATCCCAAACCTTTAGCAATTGTGGTTCTCCTCCTTGGGTATATAGCATCATCTCTGTCTTGTTCTTTAAGCAAGCTTCCACATGACAGTGTTACAGTAGACTCCAGAAGTTCAATGGTCTTATCTCAGATACCCCATTGACTTCCCAGTGCTTCTGACAAACATCTGTTTCTGCCATATTTAGTAGTGTTTGGGCTCACAGCTGGTCATGGCAGAGTAACCTTTTGTTCTTCACCATACCCAGGTCACACTCATGACAGATGTTTCCCTTCCTAAGTGTGAGTGAAGCAGCATTTCAAAAGGAAGTCTGTCCAGGGGATCTGGTTGAGGTTTGAGGCCAATCCTCTCATTGGTGTCTTGGGATGGGGCTGGTCCTCCTAGTGTTGCAGGCCTTTAAGGACTTTCTCCACAAGGTGTAATTCCCATCCAGGCAGACAACATGTTGGTAATTTAGTATCTGAACAAAGACAAACTCATTCCTATACTCTGCATTGATAAGCCATGAGAGTTTGGGAGTGAGCAATGTACTCTCAGTGGTTTCTGATTGTAATGTACATCGTGGAGAAAATCAACATTCTGGCCTACAGTTTGAGAAAGAATATAATTCTGTCTCACAAGGATCTCTGAATCCAAAGGTAGAAGCTCAGATTTTCATCCACTGGGACACAGTCTTTTATAATCTTTTTGCCACAACATCAAAACATATG
Source organism: Protopterus annectens (assembly GCF_019279795.1). Lineage (NCBI taxonomy): Eukaryota > Metazoa > Chordata > Ceratodontiformes > Protopteridae > Protopterus > Protopterus annectens. The sequence goes on along the minus strand of NC_056727.1, from coordinate 622,804,490 downwards.
TTTTGTTCTTACCATAGCAATAGATCCATACTATCTTCTTCCGTCTGGTTCAACAATCCCTCTATCTATACCCCTTCCTAATTGTCACTGTTGTTAGCAAATAACTCCTGATTAGTTTGGCTGCCTGGTTTATGAGCTGGTGTGTAGGGGTCCTTGTCTGTTACCACTTTCACCTGTTACTTTTCTTATTATTCTGTTGTTTAGATCAGATATTATTTAAGGGGTTATCAGGGGCAAGCTTAATCTGCAGAGAGCAGGGTATTTTGGGAAGAAAAGATGGAGCTCTTGGCTGAAGACTCTGAAATGGCCGGAGTCAGATTTGAGTTGGATCTGATAACCCACAGATTGAACTAGATAACATGTATTATTACAAGTATATAACTTTCATTTTTTGTTCTCCTCAGGCTTCTGATTCTGAGGAAAGTGCAGCTTTTGTCATTCCTTTTGAAGGATTATCTTTTTCTGAAAATATTTCCAGAATAAATCAGTTGTTTTAATAGGAACCATCTTTGAAAAAGTATTTTGATTATTGCACCTGGATTTTCCTGAATCTATGCCAATTCCTCCTGTTTTTTCATCACTGGGGGATGTATTTGTAACAGCTTGTAACTTACCTGAAAGTCAACCTAGCAATTCCAAGAAAGCAGATATCATATAACGTTCCTTAGTCTTTTAAGTTTTTATATACTAAGCCCAGACCAGATCCAACAATTATTTGTCTGGTGAACCCACCTGTTGCTAAACATCTGGTTAAAACCAATCCATCCCCTTCTGATCAGGATGTGAAACCTTTCGATATATTTATGGAAAAAGTGTATTCTTCTGCAACACCTGCTTTTAAAATTCTCAACTGTCAGTCTCATGTGTTAAGTTTATTCTTGCCTGTTTTGAGAACATGAGAACAATTCTGGCAAGTGTTTCATCTTCTGAGGAAAAATATCTTTGTGTATCCTGGTTACTTCTGTGTCGCAAGTGTTTACCAGCCTTTTGAAATGTACATACAATTCTGCTGGTGCTACTTCTAGGGCATCTGCCATTGGAACTGTTAAGAGGAGGTTTGCTTTGTTGTTTACTCAAAATCTTTTTTGAGGACATTAAGGCTAAAATTTTAAATTCCCTTTAGACAGAAAGGTAGCCTTTGCTCCTTCTGCAGTGATCCTTAAAAGTGTGGTGAGAGAAGTAAGCTGTTTCAAGGAATTTCTCAAATTTTTCAGTCTTCCTTCTCCAAGATTTTCAAGGGGATTAATGCTACCTCTGCAACTATTTTCAAAAAGTAAAATAAACAAGCAGAGCAAGCTGCTTTTAAGCAAATGCTTAAAAACAATGACAAGAAGGTTCCAAAAAGAAAGGAGGAACCCCCTGAACAAAGGACAGTCGGATAAACCTAGACTATCTTCAATGCTCTCCTATCCTTTCCCAACCTGGCAAACCTTTAATCCTTCCAGAAAGTCTGACCCTCCATTTCTCTCATTTGCAACAGATAGTTTCAGACAAATAGGGTCAGAATGTAATCCATCATGTTTTAGATAGCAGTGGAAGCTACTTTTCCTCCTTTCCAAGTGATTTTTCCCTCATCCACCAGATCAAATTCCTCTTTTCCCTCCTGTCATTCAGCACCTGACAACTCAGTGGTTGACTGAAGTGGCCACTCTTCCTTAGTGAGAAGAAGGGTTTTATTCAAGAATGTTTCTGGTGCCAAAGTAAGAAGATTAATTGAGAACAGTTCTGGATATTTTCTTTCAAATCCAGTTTGTGATAGTGCCCAAGTTCAAAATGTTATGCCTTCACAACCTGTCACTTTTCATTCCTTTTTTAACTTAACCAAGTCTTCTGGGTTTCTAATACTATGATGGGAATGGACTCCCATTCCTAAGTCAAAGTATAATTACATTTCATGAAATTAGTATTGTTTCAATCTTTGATGTTAGCTAGAAATTTTCTTTGCAGCACCCTCTATGTGTTCAGTAATGACTCCTGCAATTTGTAAGGAGTTACATGTATCAGTAAAATATCTAAGTACGATTGTAAATTATTTTTTTATAAGGCCTGTTGCTCCTACTACTACTAGCACTGTCGGAGTATCCTTCCAAATTATTCTTATTTTGGCCTGCATATCCTGGTATTTTATAACTTTGTACGTAACTCTGTATGTAAGACACTGTAATCACTGGGTGTAGCAATTTCGATGATCAATGTTACTTTTGTCTTCTTTTCACGGACTACTATATCTGGTTTTCTCATATCTATTTTTGAACTGTTGGTAATAAATGATCCAGTACGATATAAACTTCATAATTTTGTATGATGCTTTGTGGCTTAAGCTTACAGTGTTTTTCAGCTACTTCAGTATTATAATGTTTGCATAATCCTGAATGCAACCGTCTTGTCACATTATTTTGCCTTTCAACATACAGTTCTTTTACCATTAGTATATCACAACCAGAAACAAGATGTGCCAATTCTGTTTTACAAAACCTACATTCTTCTGTTTCTCCTACATGTTCAATGGACTTTGTAAACCAATGTGTACATAGTCCACTGTCTTGGGTCACCAATATTAACCTTTCATCCTTTGGTTTAAATTCACCTCTCCTTGACCATTCCTGCATTTGAACCTGATCAACATGAGGTTGTTCCAAGAGTTTTTTAAACTTGCAACTATATTTATGCATTTCCCACATTTCTTGCCTTCTCATCTGATCCTTCACCTTATATTCTTTCTTTTATTTTTTGGCACATTCAGTTGCTACGTGATTTTTATCTACTTCTGGTTTGATTTCCATTCCCACTTGATGCCAATATGCTTCTGCTAAACTAGGTAAGGAGGTCATCTTAAACTTATTCTTCTCATGTTTCAAAACTTTCACTACATTTGGGATTTGTGAGGTCAGCAGATATATATATGCAGTCCCACAATTGTAGAGCTATACATGTAATCAATTTCAAGGAGGCCCCGTACCGCCTTCAGAACTGGGAATATATAATCTTGGTATACACTGATTTTTATAAATCATTTGATGAGTATGAAGCATCTTTCTTGTTTTCCTGTCCAACCTATCCAACCCCTTATAGGGCCAGTCAATCACTCCAAAATTGTAAGTTAAGAAAGGAAGAGCAAATTGGATTATAGCTTGGACTTTGTTCCTATATGTCAACACTGTTTTCAGTATTAATTTAAGTCTTCTAAAACATTCCTTACAAATTTTTTATTCACATTATTGCTTGATCCCTCAAAAATTCCCAAACATTTATACAGTCTCTCTGCTCAAGTTCTTTTATATCAGATTCCTGTCCCAAACTGATGTTTTCTTGGTGCTGCAGCTTTGCAGGTTGCTTTTTCACATTTATCAAGACCAAATGACATTCTTATATCATCTGAAAAAGTTTTGACCACTTGCAGTTGTGATTTCAGTTCCTCATCTGATGAACTATATAGTCTGCAGTCATCTACAAAAAGAAGATGAGAAGTCTTTACTCTTTTTGTTTTCTGGGAGCCAGATTGGAGCCATGACTTAATCTGTTAAGTAGACAGCTTAATGGGTTAAGGGCAAGGTAAAATAATAGCGGGGACAGAGAGTCATCCTGTAATATCCCCCCTTGAATTTTTATCCCTGGAATAATAATTTGTCCTTTATCATGGCTTGACTGCAAAGTGGTTTGCCACTGTTTCATAGTCACTGTGATGTAATCAGTTGGTGTAAGGTGTAACTTACATATTGTTAAGCACTGTTTTATCCATAAATGTGGGATACTGTCAAATGCTTTTTTATAGTCTATCCATGCCATACTTAGATTCTTCCCCTTTTTACAGTTCTCTATTATGACTTTAACAGCAAATGATCCTTTGCTCCATATGACTTTCTTTTATTCCCCTTTTGTTCTATTGCCATGATTGAGTTTTCTTCTAAATGACTATAAACTCTGTCAGCATCAATTCCAATGTATAGTTTACACGTCATCGGAAGGCAAGTTATTTGTCTATAGTTTTTAGGATAGCTGGCAGATTTCGCTTTTAAGTTGAAGTATTTTTTTCTATTGTTAAACAGGCTGGTGTCTGGCCAGGGTGCACATACAAATAGTTCTTACTCATGGCTAAATCTTCATGTAAAGATGTTAATACTTTTAGCCAGCACTTATGTACTGCATCTGGGCCTGGGGTCTTCCAGTTAGGAGCGTTTCTTAACTTTGTTTCAATCTCTCTGGCCATTACTTCATCCCATTTCATATCCTGTACATTTAAACTTCATTATTCTCTCTTTTACTTCTTCTATCCATTTAGCATCTTTGTTATGTTCCACAGGATCTTCACAGATATTTCTCTAAAATATATCTATTTCTTCTTTTTTATGGTGCTTCAATTCCTTTTGCCTTGTTTCCCACTTCTCTATAAAACTTTTTTGGGTCATTGGTAAATTGTTTATTTTGTACTTTTTTATATATTTACTTGCATATCTTCTAAGTTTTTCTGCCTGTGCTGATATTTTTAGTTTATTGCTTGCGATAATGCATGATAGATCCTGATCTTGTAAAAGAAATACATTACTACACTGCACTAGTATGCATCTAGGATATGTATTTAATAATATAACTAAAAGTCAAACATTAAGAATATCAAGATTGCATACACAAGAAGATCAGCTGCACAATGCATTAATTACATTTAAACAAGAATTGAAAGAACATGGGTATCGTGATAAGGACCTTTATCATGTTACTAGAAATAATACAATCAGACCTTTTTTACTCCAAAACTATTCCCAGGAGGAAAATTAATAATACATGTAATAGATATGTTAGACCAACTATAACCTTTACTAGTGATGTAGGTATGATAAGTGACGTCATTAGAAAAAAACTGGCCAGTCCTTATTTCAGATGATAAGATACATGAGGTACTAGGTGATACTCCATGTTTTTGTTTTAAAAATGCTATGTCACTCAAGCAACAATTATGCTATGACAAGATCAAAGCAAAGGGGCAACAGTCTTCTAAACATGGCAGCTTTGCCTGTAGGAAGTGTACAGCATGTTCCTTCATTTCAGATATAAAGATGTTCAAGCATCCCAGTTTAAATTATATATTTACATCTAGCTTTTATTCAGATTGTTGTAGCAAGCATCTAGTTTATCTTGCATTTTGCATTTTATGTGGTAGTTTCTATGTAGGTAAGACTAGTAGGAGTTTAAAAGAAAGGATATTAGAACATGTTGGCTATATTAGAAATAAAGATAGTACTGGTCCTCTATATAGACATGTCCAAGCATTTAAGGGACACTCATTCAAGTTTTTAGTAACACAAAGTATTGTTATTAACAAAAGGGGAGGAGATGTCAACAATAGTATTGAGACATGTGAAACTAGATGGATTATGTTACTGCAGGCACATAGACCTCTAGGACTGAATGGTTATGTGCCTTTAAAACCTATTTTGAAGGAAAGGAAGTTATGTCATTAATTAACTGTTTTAATTGATTGTAATTGCTATAAATTCAGAATTGTAATTGTTGTTATTTGTCTGATGAAGTGCCTGTAAAGGCATGAAAGCACTAACCTTTATTAAATAGTTTTGCTTTTACCTGAAGCCTTACTTGGTCCTGGTTTTACAGTTCATTTATTTTGTTGATCTGTTCCCTCTTCTATACTCTTCTAAGAGTGAAACTTCTTGTCATAATTGCTTTATAGCTTTTTCTATTTAATACTTTGATTATGGCATTCAGTTTCCCCCCTTCCTTTCTCTTACTACCCTGTGTTTTTGTTGTAAGACTGTATCTGTTATTAATTTAGCTGCAGTCAGTAATATATCCTGTTTACTTCTGTTATATCACACGAATCTCCATGGACAGTCCTAATTACTGTATTCATTTATTTTATCAGACTTCTAACTTTTTGGTTTTATTGACGTTCTATATTCTATTTATTTCATTGATCTTAATATCTCTTTCCATTTTTATTAAATCAAGACACTGGTCTCTTGAATCATTTTCTTCTAAACTGAGGGCACATTCTTTGTTCTCCATTTTCTATTGGCATTCTGTAGAAAGTTCCAGAGCATCTTCCTGGGCAACATTCTCTTCAGTTTCATCCTCTGTCATCCATTGCTCTTTCATATGGGAGTTCACTGGCTTATCAATCCACAACACTGATTGTGTCTGAGTTGCCACAGTTTCCTGTTCCTTCTCTTGCTGTGCAACTCTAACTGAACATTTGTGCTAGTTTCTTATGAAAGGCTCCACAGTATCTTTATATGGCAACTGATCAGTTTCCCACTCCACATCTCCTTAATTTGGGGATCCATTGCTCTGTCCTACTGTGATGTTATCTGAATTAGATTTTCTACACTAATTCTTCACTTTGCAGGCAATATATAACCTCCGTTTCTATTTCTTTAACTTCTCCATTACTATTCCTCTTTTCTACTTTTCCTCTTTGTTTTCTTATTTATTTATTTTTTGTATTGTAAAATTTTTCATGTTCAGATGCCTTTGCCTGTATTTCTCTTCAAATTTCTTTGATGCTACTCTTTTTGCATTGATTAGTTTTGCTTTCTCCTTTGCATAAATATTGCACCGTGTTAAATATCTTTTTCTCTCCCATGTCCATATCTCTTCTTCAAATGTCACCTGCTCCTCCTGTTTCTTCTTACTTTGGGGACTCATTTTTTCATTATGCTGTGACCTGTGTTAGACTTTCTGCACTAAATTCTTCAGTTTGCAAGTATTCCATAATTTCATCTTCTATTTTTTTAACTTCTACTTTAGTTATCTTCTGTTTTACATGAACTCTTTGTGATCTTATTTTTTTATTGTGAATGTTTCCATATCTGGATACTTTTGCCTGTATTTCTCTTCAAATATCTTTGGGGCTGCCTTCTTTATATTGATTAATTTAGCCTTCTCCTTTGCATAAATATTGCAACATATCAGATCTCTGTTTCTTTCCCAAGTCCATATTTCTTTTTTATAACTTTCAAAAGTCTCTAGAATTTTGTTCTTTGTATTTTTACACTTCCTTAGTCACTTCTTTTTCCAAATGGCCCAAGGTTTCTTGGTCTATATGATGTTTTTTCATAAATCTGTTGTATTAATGAACACAATTTTTTATTGGAAGCCTCTGAGAGTTTTTTCTTGTGGAAGTATTTTTCTTTCTTCTAATTTTTCTCTTAATCTTTTTATATATCTTCTGTCTGGAAATTCTGGACTTCTTGCATAATAATAACAATACTTAATTTCTTTCTTATCCTCAATAGTCCACTCTATTGTCTTTATGGCACTTTTTTGGCCTACCAGTTTTTGTGATTTTTGTGAACTGCTACTTCCTTCTACAATGGGGGTGGGGGTGGCATCCTTCCCCTAGGCCTGGTGTAGCCCCATTGTGTTTCTATGTCTTGAGGATTCTGCACTGTCATTTTTTCCAGTCCTGGCACCAGTGCACCTGCCAGGATTGGGTACTTTTTTATCCTGGGTCTTGTGCACCCAGCTATCTTTTTTATTTTTTAACCTACCTCTGTTCATGATATATGCTGTATAAAATACAGTCTGTATGTCAGGGTCGTCTTGGAGAGATTTGTGAAAGACAGGGTCCCCCTCATGAAGGTACTCACCACAACTTGAGGATGAATGCAGTTCTAGCAATACTACCTTCCTTTGTTTGCTGACTTGTCACCTCTCCATTCAGACCCCTAACATGTGTTTTCTAGTGACCTTAGATATGAAAGATGCTTATCATCATATTCCTATATCACCAGATTCAGAAATTTCTTAAGGTTTTGTTGTGTCTGGTTTGCACTATCAATTATCTGCCTTACCATTTGGGCAATCAACTGCTCCAAGAGTGTTCACAAAGTGTCTACCTACTGTTATAACCCACTGCAGACTACAGGGTATCCACATTTTTCCATACTCAGTTGGCGTACTTGTCTTTGCAGAGAATTTTCAAAGTGTCTGGACTCTATGTGTCTGTCTTGGGTCAGAGAACTCCTACACAGGCTGGGATTCAAAGAGTGCATTCAAAAGTGTTTTATGACTCACTTATAGAGGATTGTTTTTCTGGGGTGCCTGCTGGACAGCTCAGTTCAAAGAGCTTTCTTTTTAGATAAATTTCTGGGTTTTCCACTCAGACTTTGGTCACTGGTAAGATTCTGGGTCTCATGGCTTTCATGAATTTATCGATACATCTTGCAAGACTCCACACGAGTAAGATGCCAAGGTATGCATAGGCAAATTTGGAGGGGGCACTGAGGGTGCTAAAACTTCCCCATCAGTGCTTAGGTTAAAAATTAATCAACGAAGAAGTTATAAAATAGTTTTGAATAAGGGTTTTCTGTATTGCAGTTTCACCTGTAAACTGCACTTGCAGGCAAGGTCTTTTATCAATGTTGTCCTTCTTCATTGTGAAAGCTGTCCATCTGGAGGTGTGAAATGTTGCCATTAAGACAATTAGTAGATAGATAATCAATTGAAGGTTGTGTACTTTGCATCTCAGCCTAAGAGATTATTTAAAGTAGTCTGAGCTTCCCATTTGTAAAAAGTAAAACATGACAATGTCTGAGTTAATTTTGTTTCATCTAGCAAAATATATAATAATTTGTTGTGACTCCCAGATAATAATATGTATCTATCAAATAACTGGGCCTAAAAGAAGAATAAATGTTGCACATTAAAAATATAGCATGTTGATGCGTTTTAGTTCTACTTAATATAAGAATTCAGTAAATATATAACTTATGTAATACCAATGAAATTATACAATGGTGGCTCATTTGTATTCAAAAAGTAGCATGCTGATTGGGCAGCTCAGCCAGCATGCCCATTTTTAATTGAGCATGTACCAACAGAATCAAGTATGGCCACTGAAATACCATTGAGCAGCTGGACTTCCTGTTGGAATATACTGAGGGACAGTGCAAAACGAAGTAAAATCAGAATATGTTCTTAAAAATAAAAATAATCAGAAATATACCCGATTTTCCTTTTATTTTTGCACTGTGCCTCATAAAATCTCAACAGAAAAAAAAAACAGCAACAAATATTCTCTTTTTTTCCATTGCTTCTCCTGCTCTGAACTGATGTATTGTGCAAGTGTGGGGACTTAAGTCCCTTATGCAATTGCAGTACATCAGTAAACAAGGAAGAAGTTGGGGGAACACTACAGTGCCATTATACAAAAACATTATTTAAAAAAGGTAAGCACTTTTGTTCTTAAATAATGTCATTGTTTAATAGCAATAGTCTGAGTGGGTGTGGCTATATCAGAATTTACCTACAGTTGCTTTGTTTAATAACTCAGGCTTTGCCACTGTGGTCAAACCACAATAACTGTGTGTAGATCCTACCCACACCCATTTGTGGGTTATTGCTTAATTATATTTTATCTGTTGGTAGTGTTACTCCTTGGTTGTTGATATGAGCAGTCTTTTATTTATTTGTTTTTAACAGGAAGACATCTCTGAAGGAAATAAATGGACATTTATATATAGAAATGCTGGGGGTACTGCGGTGGTGGTGCTGCGGTAGCGTTGTCGCCTCACAGACGTTGCACATTCGATTCTCAGTTAGAGTGTCTTCTATGTGTCATGCGTGAATGGGCGTTCCTTCGTTGAAGGTTGTGCATTAGGCCCGGCAAGCCAGCACGTAAAAATCTACTGCCAATCATTAGCGGACTGGAGTTCCACTGTGGCGACCCCTAACCGGAAAAAGCCGAAAGACTATTCTATGTATAAAAATGCTGGGTCATGCAACAACATGTATGAGTGTCTTTGACTCCAATTTAAAGCTGCAATAAACAGTCTGAACATGTATAACAATGATCCAGCAATGATGTGTCCCTCCAACTTGCATGAACTCCAGCCTCAGAAATGTGACACACAATATCATACATCATGCTTATATTCACCATGCATAGCATTGTGGCAGAGCTGGATTCTGTATTTGGTTTGCACTAAACTATTAATTGTGGAGAAAGCCAGTGATCTACGTTTACTAAAATAACAAAGCCTCATTTTCATTACCTGCCATTTCACGTGTTATGCTGGCGATTCTTACAATGGTTTCCAGTCATCATAGTTATCATGCTTGCAATTTTCCAGGTTTATAGAAACAGATCAAAAGCAGATTTTTGTATGTCTGTAAGAGATTAAAAACACATTTTAAAAACAAAATACTAAGCTGAGAAAACCAGCAGAAGTTCAGGTTTTGTTGAAAGAGTAAGAAACACACAAGGGCCAGCAAAGCAGTTCCAATAGCTTTTATTCGCAAGCTAAATGGTGCATAAAATACACCATGTTATTCCATGTTATTCCAAATCCTCAGACTAGTTTCGGTATAAACCTTCTTCAGTGAGGAACAATAAGAAAACCACATTCACCAATGAAAGTACACAATATATATAAGCTGCAATAGCCAATAAAAATGTGGTGACCACATTTAGCACCATTTAGCTTGCGAATAAAAGCTATTGGAACTGCTTTACTGGCCCTTGTGTGTTTCTTACATTTGAATTGGGCCGCGCAAGCCTTAACGTGCGAGGGTTGGTGTTTTGCTTTGTTGAAAGAGTAACCTAGTCTAAAATGTCAGATTCTATGAATTCCCTTGTTTTTGTACTTTGTAGAAATTTTAGAATTTTATACGATTTTAGTGAAAGATAGAAAAGCAGAGGCTTTGAGTATGAATTCATGAAAACAAGGCTTTGTCTGAATCAACAGCCCACATTTACTTTGCAATAGGTTACCTGACATACAATAGAGTAAGATTATATGGAAGTCTTTGCCACTAGGAGAAGTCAGCATTGGAAAACATGATGTGTGTGAAATCACTTCCCTACACCTTGTTGTTTACAAGCTGGACATGGTTCTGTCGGTTGAGATCAACTCACTGATACTGAGCTCCTCTATCGCGTTTTTTCCCACAGGAAATTACTGCCAACGTAGTTTCTCAGTGTGCACTGGCAAAGATTTTCTTGTTTTCACACATTTCTTTTTCTTGCATTAGTGCATCTGTGGAGTTAATTTATATAAATTTAGGTTGTCTTGTTGGGGGAGGGGGGGTTGTCCTCCACATAGGCATTGAATGGGGGATGACCCCCTGCAATAAATGCTGACATTTAAGTATTTCTTCAGGTTAAGTTCCATGCATTTGGCAAGTTGGTTCCTCACCAAGTCTTGACTTGGTGAGTTATAGTGCCAGGTTATAAAATCCCAAGGTAACTGTAAGACCAACAGGGCTGAAACTAATTATGTAGTAGCAACAAAAAAAAAAAAGTATTACATTTATATTAAATTATTACGCTCAAGGATGTAAGTAGATACAGTCTTTTACTTGAGTAAGTACATTTTTCTTTTGAGGATCTCTTAGGAACTTTGACTTACTTAAGCCAGAATACCTAGAAGTGTCTAACCCTATGCCTATGACAGACATGCATAACTTGCACATTTAAAAATTATCACAGCTGTAAGAGGCAGCATTTGAAAATTATTAATACATTTTTAGGAACAAAAAAGGGGTGTAGCTAGTTATTCCTGCAGCTGGTAACATTCCCCGATCTGGTACCCTCCCCCAACTTTAAGTTGAGGACCAAAATAGTTCCTCTTTCTCTCCTTTTAAATTATAGCAGACTAATTGCTGTATGTTGGCATGCACCGAAGACTAATCTCCTAACACTTTTCACCTGTGGTGATTGCCTTCACGCCAACCCAGCTCTGGCTCTATATTGTAGATGTGATATTCACTGGGGCGGCAACATGAAGCAGTTAGTGTAAATCTGAATTTTCTGGCTTAATTCTTGTTTGAAGATCAATATTGTGTTATAATCATTTGGTCATCAGAAAAAACAGGTGTGCAGTAGCTAAAAAAATCTGATTATTTTTCAGCAGTAAAATGAGGCAAAGAGCTGACAGTGGGTATAAGGTATAATGTGCTAGAAGCAAGAGATAACCAGTTTTGGAACATGTGAGCACTAGAAGAAAATATATCTTACTTTTATTATAAATATAAGCTATGAATACTGAATAGGGGTACATTATCTGGGGTTGGTGTTATTCATGAACTGTTGATTAGAGGAGGGAGTTTTGTTTTCTTGCCCCTTAGGAGAGTACATACATTCAAACCATAGCAGCCAGTGTGCAATATATGAGTTATGTCCCTTCTGTGCAGTTAATTAGAACTACACAATTGTTATGCATAAGCAAGGTACAAAGCAGAATATACAGCTTTATTTTCAGATTACATTTTTGTGTAATTTAATTTATTATGATGGGATCACTTTATGTAGCACAACAATGTGTTGCAGTTAGATGCCTGTTTTTTTTTGTTTTTGTCATTTCAGGTACATAAATATGTCTACATGCAAACCACTTTGCAAGTCAGGGTTTGAGGTTTACCATGGGATGGATAAGTCCACATTTAACTGCATGTGGCTTACAGGTTACAGTATCACAATGGAAGGTTCAAGTGACTGTGTTCCAAATTTGGAAAGCTAGAGCAAACCACTGCCCATGTACTAAACTTACAAGTTTTGGTACCAGCCTAGGATGAAACAAAGAGAAAGAGTCTGCAAAAAAGTAGTTTTTGCTCAGCTTTATAGAAGAATGGAAATGGTAACAGTACGACAAAAGAGATGCATATGATGTCACTAGCCAGATTCTGCACTGATGGCCTACTGTTCAAAAATTGTCTGGTCACTGTTAGCGCTGCCATATGTGTGAGTGCTGGGTCCACCACTGGTATCTGAAATCTCTTTGCACTCAATATCAACACTCATTGACTTTCCAAATTCCAGTGCTGGGATTTGTAAGAAGCGAGATCATGTGGTGGAGACATCAAATCTCTCAGAATCCAGGTCTCCCGTTCTTCCCTCCTACTCCAAAACAGTCAGTCACAACAGATACCTCAGACTTTTGCTTGGGGAACAGTTTCAAAGTGCATACAAGTACAGGGTCTTTGCAACAAAGAAGACAGATCAAAACACCAAAACATAAAAGAGATATTGGCTCTTATAAATGTTCTTATCTCTCTGAATCATCTGTGGTCCCCAGGACCTCTTGACGTGTTTTAGACAGATCTTGCCCTCTGTGCAGTGCAGCCATGTTAGCATGAGATATAGCTTTATAGCACAGTCTTACTCTACAGGCATCTTACATTCCATCAGAGCAGAACTGTGTGGCAAACAAGCTGAGCAGGACAAGGACAGACCCTGGATGTCAGTGGAAAGGGTGGAAGAGCATAAAAGAACATTACTGTCCAAGGAAAAGAAAACACATCTGTTTTCCTGATTCATGGGGTCTTCTAAGATTTGATCCATGTTGGAGTAATTCCTTAGATGGACCTTTTTGCTTCTTCTCTAAACAATCAGCTGTCAAAATCCTGTTCCATCACTGTGGGCAAGAAGGTCAGAAAGACAGATGCCTTTTCTTTTCCTTGAACAGGAATATTCCTTTATGCTTTTCCACCATTTCCACTGATATCCAGGGTACTTCTAAAGATTTAGGATTCCCCAAAGATCACTGTGGTGATTCCCTTCTTGCCCAGGCAACAGTGGTTCTCCCTTCTTGTGAAATTGGCTTGGGGCTTCCTCACAGACTACATTTACTCACACATTAGGGTTGTTTGATACATCCTGACCTAAACAACTGCAATTGTCTGCCTGTATGATAGGGTCTTAATACAATTTTGGCACCCACTTTCTGAAGGCGGGCAGCAGTTATAAATGGAGGCAAGAAAGCCTGCTACTAGAAAATAATTATATATTAACAAATGGAAAATGCTTTTTAGTTGGTGCCAACAAAAGAACTAGCAGCCATTTAGGGATGGTGTTTCTCTGCTTTTACATTGCTTGTATGCGATATTATCCTGTGGTCCATTGTATTCCTCTAGAAAGGTTAATATGCCAGCCATTTTAGCATGTCTGTCCATGGACTCCCCGCTTTTCAATGCATTCTCATATGACAATGTTTTTGAAAGATGTTCTACATAAGAAGCTTTCCAGAAAACTAGTGACTTTTCCTTGGTATCTTAATTTTGTGTTGTTGAAGTTAACGGTTTCCTCTATTTGAACCTGCTCATCAGGCTACCTGAGGTTCTTAACATGGAAAATAGTTTTACTCATTGCGCTGAATTCTGCAAGAAGATTGTCTGAGTTGCAAACTCTTAAGGTGGGTCAGCCTTATTTAATTTCCACAGAGATTGGGTTTCTTTGAGAACTAATCCACATTCATCATATTGATCACTGCTACAGTAGCCTTAGCTATATGGGTTATATCCTACTAACGATATAACTACCAGACTACTTTCAGAGCTTCAGGGCACCTTCTACACTCCAAAACTATCACTCAGCATGAGCTGAACTGACTAAAAAGATTAAACTTTAAGCCCTTGGAAGCTTTCCTGCCATTGAAGAGAATGCTCCTGTACAGGCGTTCAATGATTGACAGGTGGTCTGTACTGTTCCTTTACTGGGCAGATTTTATCTTGGGGAAAACCTACCACTTTAAAAAAATTGGTTGTTTTATTGTACTTCCTGTTTAGGAAAGTTGATTTTAAGCTAGGAGTTTAAGTTTTAATGGACTGTTGTGAGAGATAGCTGTACTTTTAAATGGGAGCACACTTTTTTGCCTGGCACTTTTAAAAGCTGTATATAGTAATTGAAAATCATTTTTTGTAGAGAAATTATGATTATTTTACTCCGTGGGTTGGCAAACTGTTTCAATGTGCTTTTTTAGTGTATTTGTGTGTGAAACAGTGACTTTTAAAGACTTTGCATTTTTATGGGCATTTGGCGCTTGTTTTCCCTGGGAAAGGCGCACCATATTAGGTTTGACCATGAAACAAACTACTGTCCGACAGTCAGACATTCTTTCAACCATAAAAAGAAAAAGTTAAGAAAACAGCCTTTGCCAACACAGCAGTCTAGCAATTTGCCTCAGCTGCAGGTTGGTGACTCTGCTAGGTCCATAGCTTATTCACTAGCTCAGTCACCTTTTAACCCGGATCTCTCTGATGTAGCATCTATAGCCACTATGGACAGGGGGCTCGGCACATCCTCTGCAACTGTTGGGGTCTGCTCAGAAGGCAAGGGAGAGACACTCTTGTTGGTTCTGGGAGAGGGAAAAGGGAAGACATCCCTGTTTTGTCAGAATGCTGTGCCCATCCCTGGGAAAGATGCTGCTACCATTAATAACACTGTCAGCCTAGTTTTTCCTGTCAAAAAGAAACAGAAAACTAAACATGTATCTGATTCTTCTCAAATTTCTTTAGCCAAGAGTAGTTTGCTGGGTCTGGCTCGGGATTTAATGCAGGCTATTGATTTTTTATTAAGATGGTTTCAATTAAAAGAAAGGGGGAGATAACGTCTTTTCCTGAAGAGATTCAAGATTTTGAATTTGGACAGGAAGATAAAGGGACACATACTCAGTTTTGTTCTCAGATTTCTGAGTCAGACTCAGAGGAGAGCTCAATTTCTGATTCTGCCTGTGAGAGGTTTTCTTTCTGTGAAACTTATTTCTAGAATGTTCCCGCAATTTCAGTGGAAGAACATTGAGGGTTTTCATTCCCTCAGAAAATACTATGAGCTGTTACAGAAAGACTTTCCCGAACTTTCACCAATTCCTCTAGTTCTTCTAGTTCTGTCAGCTTTGGAGGACTTGTGTGTCACTGCCAGCAATTTTCCTCATAGTCAGTCTGCTGTCCTTAAAAAGTGGAAGATAGAATATATAAAGTTCCTCAGTAATTTGTATTTTTATACACTCTTCACAAACCTGTCCTAGCAGCTATAGCTTTAGCTAATCTTACTGCTGCTAAACATTTAGTTAGTTCCAGTCCTACTCTTTGTGATAGGGATGGTAAGATCACTGATAAGTATGGGAAAATTGTATGCTTCTGCTGCTTTGATTTTCAGAATTTTGAATTGTCAGACACAGACGTTAATGTTTACTAATTGTGAAAGTATTACAAATGTTTGTCTGTAGTTTCTTCTTGTCAGGAAAAATCTGCTTTAAACAATTAATTTCTTCCATTTTACAATGTGCGTATGAATCATTTGATACTTCTTCCATGGCCACTGGTATCTGTTTTGAGGTGGTTTGCCTGGCTGCATTCTGAGAACCTCCTAGAAGAAGTGAAAATAAGATTTTAAATTCTCCTTTTGATAGAAATTTAGTTTATGGTTCATCTGTTGCAGAGGCAAAATGTGTGATGAAAGTGGTAAGCTGATACAGGGAATTTTTCAGCCCTCCTTTTCCAAATTTTCTAAGGAATTCTCTAACCTCTTCTCCAATTTTGGCAAAAAAAAAGGGAAAATAAACAGTTTCAAGGTAAACAGACATTTAAGAAAATAAGGTAAGTAGGGTTGCCACATTTCGTTGTGGCTAAAACCTTAGGCCACATCCCTGCACCCCATAACCCCACCCATGCCCCACCCACTTTTTGCCCATTTTTGTGACATCATTGTCACATCAGACAAGGGGGCATGCCCTCTTTTTCCATTTCTGATGTCTTTTTTCTGTGGATTTACTATGCTTTTTGTAAAAAAAGCATAGTAAATCCGCAAATTTAACAAACTCCAATTGTCTGTTTCGTTTATTGAAACAGAATACCCAAGTTTGTACAGTGTTTTCCAGACTACCAGACAATCAGTTTGATTTCCAGATAGTCTAGAAAAAAATGGATAGTTGGCAATGCTAAAGGTAAGGTGGTTCCAAAAACAATTTAGGAAAAAACCCAAATCAAGGATAGTCGAAGTTAGAATGACTATTTCAGGGACCTTGTTTGCCTCTCCCCTTGGCAGTCCATTTTCCCTTCCAGAAAGTCTGAATCTCCACTTTTGTCTTTGGCAACAGATAGTTTCAGACAAATGGTTTCTAATGACCACTCATCAAGGTTACAGATGACAGTAGGAAGAAATCCCTCTTTTTCAGGATGTAATTCCTCATCCACCAGAGCAGACTCTGTTTTTCTAACAGTCCCTCATTACGTATTATCCCAGGGAGTAATAGAATCGGTTCCTTCTTCTCAGACTGGAAAAGCTTTATATTCAAGAATGTTCTTTTTGTGCCAATGAAAGAAAATGCTTCAAGACCATTTCTGGATCTTTCTTTCCAAAACCTGTTGTTGATAGTGCTCAATATGAAAATTATGTCACTTCACAGTATCTTACATCATTCTTACTCGTTCAAGTTTCTTGGTAAAACTGGATTTAAAAGATGCTTATCAACACATACCTTTTCATCCAGACTTCAGGCATTTCTTAAGGATTTGTGTGTCTGGATCACATTATCAGTTCTCTGCCTTACCCTTTGGACTATGCACTGCATTAAGAGTGTCCACAAAGTGTCTAGCTCCAGGGATAGTTTATTGCAGGGTACAGTTTATCTGCTTTTTCCCATAATTAGATGACTTGCTAATCTTTGCAGTCTTTGTTAAAGTCAGGAGTCAATCTCTTGGGTGAGAGATCTTTTACACAAGCTGGGGTTCAAGGAGAATATTCAAAAGTCTTTTTTGACTCCTTCATACAGGATTGTATCCCTTGGGGGTCAGCTGGACACATCAGCTCAAAGAGCTTTTCTTCCACAGGAAAAAATAGATCTGTATCTAGATCTCTTTCTTTGATTTTCCATTCAGACTTCAGTCACTGCAAGAGAATACCTAAGGATTTTGTGTCTCATGGCATTTGTGCTTCTCATGATACCCCTAGCAAGACTCCACATGAGAAATATTACAATGGTATCTGAAGTCTCTTTGGTCCCAGCATCAACATGCTTTGTTTTTTAAAATCCCAGTGCTGGGGTTTGTCAGAATAGAAATCACATGGTGGAGGCAGCAAATATCCCTAAATCCAGGTCTCCCCTTCCCTCTCCCTGCTCTGAAGCAGTCTGTCACCACAAAAGCTTCAGACTTTGCTTGGGGAGCAGTTTCAGGAGGGATTAAACTACAAGGTGTGTAGGAGACCAGGGACAGATGCAAGCACAGAAATATAAAAGAGATGCTTGCCCTGATCAAGGCACTCAACTCTGAATATTCCTTGGTCTCAAGGACATCTTCAAGTTGTTACAGGCTGTACCACGATCATGTGGCACATCAACAAGTAAGGGGGAACCAGATCACACCCCATTTGCAGGCTAGCCATGTCAGCTTGGGATATAGCTTCACAGAACAATCTCACTCTGAAGGCATCCTGCATTCCTTCAGAGCAAAGTTGTGTGGCAGACAAGCTGAGCAGGACAAGGGTAGACCCTCTTGAATAGAAACTAGATTGAGGGTCCCTAACTTATTTTCCACAGAGACAGTGTTTCTTTGAGAACTAATCCTTTTATATCTAAAATGGTATCTGACTTTACTTTAAGCCAAACTATTCATCTCCCAGGTTTCTTTTCTGAACCTAAAATGAGGGAAAAAGGATACTCCATACCTGGGATATCCCCATAAAACTCTGGTACTATCTTGACAGAACTAAATTTTTCAGGTCTTAAGATCAATTGTTCATTTCTTGTGAAGTTAAGAAGAAACAACCTGTGTCAAAACAAACTATTCCAAATGGTTGTCTAAGGCTATTTCCTTTTGTTATACTCAGCACAACAGAAATATTCTAGACAGGGTCAAGGCCCACTCTACCGGGGCCTTGGCTTCATCTGTGGCTTTTTGGAAAGGATTGGATTCTAGAAGTATTCTGGAAGGAGCAACTTGGTCCTTTGTATATATGTTTACAAAGCACCATAATATTGATTCCTTCTGTAGGTCTAGATGAGGGGCTCCTGGATGCTTCTCCTCCCACTTCCTAAATGTAATAAGCTAAGGTAATCTACCCATATAGCTAAGGCTGTTGCAGTAGTGATCAATATGATGAACATAATACAGCTGCGTAAGTAAACTTACCATAACAGTAGATGTTTGAATGATCACTGCTGCAGTAGCTGCTCCTTCCCTCCACCACCCTTATTTTGATGTGCTGTTTATGCCAGGGTTTGGACATTTACTTTTTGTTGTTCCTAACATTGTCCTTTCAGAGCACAGCCTCCCTCTCTTTGTTGGCATGAAAGCTCTGAAGAGCTTGCATCCAGTCTTAACTTTTTAGTTAGCTCTATTCAAGCTGACTGATAGCTTGGGTGCATGGAAGGTTCCCCGAAGCTTTGAAAGCTGGTCAGCTGTTATATCCTTGGCAGGAAATAACCCTTATAGCTAAAGCTACTGCAGCACTGATCATTTACATATCTACTGGTATGGTATGTTTACTTAAACAACTGTACTTTCCTTTTTGCTTAAAGTTATTTAAGTCTACCTTAAGCTAATCTATCCATCCTCCTGTTTTCTTTTCAGAACCTAAAATGAGGGAGAAAGGATACTTTATACGTCAGATGTCCATAGACAATTTGTGTGCTATCTTGACAGAACAAAATATTTCAAAAATTGTGATCATTTGTTAATTTCTTGTGAAGGTAAGAAAGGACAACCTGTGTCAAACAGGTTATTTCCAAATGGTTTTCTCAGACCAGTACCTTTGTTTTTTCACACCACAACAAAACTGTTGTAGTCAGGGTCAAGGCCCCTATATCAGGGCCTTGGCTTGATCTATGGCTTTTTGGAAAGGGATGTTCTCTGTGCATAATTTTACAAAGCACTATAAACTAGATATTTCTCAAGATCTATGGCAGGCCTTGCTAGTACCATTCTTCAGGGGCTCCCGGACTCTTCCATTTCCACCTCACAGTTTTTTTTAAGCTATGGTAATCTCATATAGGCTACTGCAGCATTCATCATAATGATGAACATAGTACAGTTGTATAAGTAAAGTTATGATCACAATAGATATTTGAATGATCACTGCTGCAGTAGCCATTCCCGCTGTCCATCCACCTTGTTTTTATGTGTTTTTATTTCATGGTGTGAACATGTATTTTTTTTATTTTCCTAGCAATGTCCATCCAGAGCTTAATCTTCCTGTCTCAATTTGCATATAAACTCTGAAGGATTTGGCACCCAAACCTGACCTTTATTCAGCTCAGCTTGAGCTAACAGTTTGGGCACATGGAAGGTGCCCTGAAGCTTTGGAAGGTGGTCAGCTATTATATTCTTAGCAGGATATAACTCATATGTAGCTAAGGCTACTGCAGTTGTGATCATTCAAACATCTAGTGTTATGGTAAGTTTACTTGCAAAACTGCACTTTCCTCTTATCCTCTCAGTCGATCCATACCATAACAATAATTAGTTCAAGTCATTAGCAGTTTAACTCCAAGCCTTCCACCCGACTCCCTTTGCTTTTTACCTCAAAGCTATCAACACAATTCTGATAACCACCAATGCCCCGTTAGGCACAGATGGCCTGCATCAGTGGATTATCAAACTTTGTAAAAGACACATCCAAATAACCCTTAAGTACATTAACAAACTCTGTCTTACCAAAACATAATGCCCAGAGAATGCAAACATGCTCTAGTAAGGCCTCTTCATAAAATTCCTAATTCTTCCAGTGCAAAATGCTTAAAGTCAATATCAGTGTTATCAGCCCTGTATGAACTACTTGAAAAATAGTATTCTCCCATCTATCCAAAGGGATCCACACTTTCCAAATTTTTGCATGAAAACACTTTGGATTTTGGTGTAGTAGAACTACAGTGATGGCCCTGTATACCCCCACAGACAATGGACTTCAAAAAACTGAGGAAAACTTCTTCACAGATATCCTACAAAGGTCTTTGATGTAATGGGTTATCAGAAAGTCCTTTTGCACTCTCTACAGAGATTAGGAATAATCACAAATGTATAACAATAGTGCGCTGACAATAACTTCCTGAATAATAGACAGTTTAACAGCCACATAAGTATCATCCCAGTCCACTCTTCTCTTCTTACCTAAGAGGTCAGACAGTGATCATTGCTATACCCCTTCTCTTTTCTTTGTTCATTAACAAACCACCACTTGGCCTCTCACACATCCATATAAATATATATATGAATAACTTGACGTTATCCAGAGAAAGTGCCTTACCTACCACTATTAAATTTAAATTAGAACAAGACCTCTCACAAATCTCCATCTGGTCATTTCAATACAAATTAGTCTTCTATATCAAGAAAAAACAAGGATGTGCTATTTGGTGGCTTTTCAGCTATATACCAAGGACAGTCTAGACCCAAATTTCAGATTGCAATGCCACACTCAGATTGCTAATACTAGGGCGGACAAAGTCTTCTGGGAAAAAAAATCCAGTTTCCTCTTCTCATCTGAAAGGAGTCTTGGAGTTCTTCTACAAGTAGAAAACATACTCCCCTTGATTACAGCAGCATCCCAAAATAACATATCTCTTCATACAACATCTGCAGATTTACAACCTTCTCCTGGCAAAGAGATCACATTGCTTCATATTTTTAATGCTAAATGACTTCAGGTCAAATACAGCTCACAGAAACCCCATGTAAGCATGTTAATAGCAGCATAGAGGCAGCTGTACCCACCAGGAATAAGTACAGAACTAACTCAAAAAAACGAGCTATCCTCGTCTTCGTAGATTCACATTAATAGGCTGTATAACAGAAGAAAAAAATCAAGGCAAAAATTAGGAGCTGTAGCACCCAGCAGGATAAAGGTGCTCTCATCAAAATAAACAAATAACTCAAAGTACAGATAAAGTTTATCAAAGCCAAATATGGGGTAAATCTGGCCTTACAGACCCACAAGACATTTTTTAACTTTGTAAATTCAAAAGACAATACACAATTGCTTGCAGAACTCATTAATAATGGAGCCACCAGGACTGAGCCAGAAGATATAGCAAACCTACTGGCAGACAAATTCAGCTTCAGCTCTAACTATACCCTTCTCTCATCCCCAGCCTCTGTCAAGAAATACCATCATATATAACTTCCCCAACTATCACTAGGGAACACGTTCATAGGTTCATAGATGTTTACTAGGCTAACAACCACAAGGGCCGATCCTCTCTGTCTGTCATGCCAAGAACACTGTATTGATGGGTCCTGACAATATCCCAGCTGCTTTCTAAATAACATGAAACACAACATATCAGTTCCTTTGGAATGACTATTTAAATGTAGCCTCCAAATAGGCTTCATGCCACACAAGTGGAGAATGGCAACCATCATCCCTTTGCACAAAGGCAGGCCATCTACAGATCCTGGAAAATGCAGACCTGTAAGCCTCACTAGTCTGATATGCAAAGTCATTGGAAGAGTTATCATGGAAATAATTGGTTTTGTCAAGGGCAAGTCATGCCTCTTCAACCTGGTTGACTTCTTTGAGATGAAGACAGAACAGTTCACACTGCCTACCTTGACCTGGACAATGCATTTGACATAATACCCCACTCAGGCATTGTTGACAAATTCAAGAGGTTAGGTATAAACCTTAATGTTACACAGTGGATAGTCACATGGCTCATAGACAGGACTCAAGAAGATAAAATTGGAAAATCCACCTCTACATAGAGGCCATTCACCAGCGGAGTCCCTCAGGGATCAGTCCCGGGACCACTACTTTTTGACATCTACTTCTGTGAAGTCAAGGCCAATGTCAAGTGCCACTGGCTGATCAGATTTGCAGACAATTGCAAATTAGGAGAAGTCATAGAATCCCCCACTGATACTAATCTTCTCCAAGAAGGACTGATGCGGACAAATAACTAGTGTTAGAGCCATGGACTAAAACTAAACTCCAAGAAATGCATAATAGTATCCTTCCAGAAGTTGGCCACACCTGCTAACTACCATATTAACAACAAACCCCTAAGGGTTGACCCAGTTGTCAGGGACACACATAGACAGTAATTAACCTTTGTCTATCATGTCTACAACAGTGAATAAATCATTCTATGCTGTGCCACTTATAAATAAAGGTATGGTGTCAGGGCCCATGGAGGTCATTGTTCTACTGTATTTGGTGCTTATCAGACCAATTGCACCCTTTGGTATGTTCCTAACCAGTTACATCCAACAACTGGAATGTCTACTGAGGTTCCTCACTAAAAGAATACATTGCATAAATAACACATCCTGGGCAGACTGCCTCAATGCCCTATCCCTATATTCTGTCTCCTACAAGCTGTTGAGGGGAGATCTATGCCTTGTATACAGGGCAACTTTGGACCCCACTCTGATGTATCTCCTTCATATCTGCAAAGCAAACATCACCAGAATTACCCCCATTCTAAAGACCTTCACTTTGCCTATGATGTAAACAGGACCTGTTGGACAGAAAGGCATGTATCTCAGAGACTACCCTTTCTCTGGAACAGACTCCCCATTCATACGAAGCAAAGTTCATCCCTAATCCAATTAAAGTGTAACATGGATAACTGGTTAGGTAAAAGGGAATTATGTCTCTAATGGACACAGCAGTCTGTAAATGGTTCATTTCCCAGGCTCCTGCTTGACAATGTTTCATCTCCCAAGCCCCTGCTTACACTACCAAGGGTACTAGAACTTGTCAGAGATTTGGGATGCATGGTTAGGCTTAAAAGCACCCAAATGATCATTAGCCTAGTACATACCAATGAACCCATGAACCCAGTACTAATATCCTCTTATCTATAAACCACTTACTCTCAACTTCTTCAACTTCTCTACTAGTAGACTTGCCAAGCTAACCTACTCGTATAACCTGGAGATTCCTCACCTCAGCTATCTCAAATATAGAAACTCCTATAACAATTTTCACCACACAGACCATTGTTTCTTAGTACTAGCACCTAAAACTTGGGATTCCTTCCTACCAATATAAAGTTGATTGTCTATTACCAGAAAATCAGACAATAATTTGCATAATTTCTGTTTAAGGATGCGAAATGTAAATACTTCTTAGGCAGCAGTGTCACATAGTTCATGATCAAAAATAATTAATTCATTATCTAAAATATGCTCCACTCTTGTTTCATCATCAGTCTAAATTACTTCCACTTCTCCTTTCACTTCTCTCTCCCTTACAGCATCTTTCTTCTCCCATGCCATCATTTCTAGTCTGTGTAGCTCAGCCCTTACTTCTACATATGACCTCCCTCTTTTACTCTGCTCAACCAAACCCACTCTTTGTATGTCCCTCAGATATTACCAACATTGTAAATATAAACTTTTTTTAAACTGTGTAGTATATTGCTGTTAAATCTGATGACTTAATTTACTGTTATGTATGTGTCACACATACAAATAATATATGCATCTATTTACTCTGAGTAAATACATATATGCATGGTTAATTGTTCTATTTGTAAAAAATGATAGAGATCAGCATTCTACCTCAGTAAACAAGACAGATAAATAAATAAATCAATAAATAAATAAATGAATAAACAAAATAAGCAGAATGCAGCAAATGTGCAGCAGGATGCAGGCATGATACAAATTACATGCCTAAGCAGAAGGAGTATGGCTTAAAAGTGGAACCAGAGAGTGTTTCTCTCTCTCTCTCTCTCTCTTGGCCATTTTCTCTTACAGTTATGACTTTCACAGAAGTTATTCAAAACATGATCTAAGAATCAGTAAATGTAAGAGTTTCCTGCTTGGAGAATGAAAAAAAAAATCTGCACAGGCAGACTGATATTAATAATTATGAACACAAATAATTATTTTTATCTCCATATCAACTCTGCTGCTGAACTGATGACACATTCCCATGAATCCCATTATTAACTCCTCTCCTTAGATTTGTTTTTCATCCTGCAGATGAATGAAATCCCATTCTGAGACCATTCATCTGCACACAAGGCAGGGTCCAAAGGCAGCCTAGGGAAAGGAATCTTTAGGTATGTGGTTGGAAAAATTCTATACAGGATGGAGCATATGTGTAAAATCAGGTCTACTTCGACCCATCAAATTTACATTTGTTTGAATTTCACTTACCTGAGTCCACTTCTTCGAAACTTCATTAATCCAAAAGCACGGACTGCCAAAATCCTTTCCTTGTGAAAGGAACCACTTGGCCAACACAACAAAACATGTAAACAGACCAAAACTAAACCCACCGCCTTAGTTCCCCACACCCCCCCTACTTAAATATATCAATGTTGAGATTGCACTACATTGAAGAAAGGGTAAAGTTCACCATGGTGGCCAAGTTGTTCCTTTCACAGAGAAAAGATTTCGGCAGTCCATGCTTTTATATTAATGAAGTTTAAAGAAGTGGATTCGGATAAGTGAAATTCAAACAAATGTAACTTCGATGGGTCAAAGTAGACCCATAAAATCATGTGTATTACAATGCATGGTTGCATTCGTACTCCAGTCACCCACAGCTACCAGTGAAACAACGGCCTGATTCATGATCAGGTTACACCTGCTGGTCTCTACTGAGGGGTATTCAGTTGTATGCAGAACCCCAGGTTCCCACCACCCTGGATGGGAGATGTGAGACAAGCTGATCACTCCAATTTACTCCACGTAAACCACTAATCAAACTCTGGTCCTCTGGGTTTCAATCAGGGCTCTATTACTCTGTGTCATAGATCCGTGAACAGAAATGATTCATTTTTGAGGTCTGCGACATGCGGGTTTGGTTCACTGCCACTTCAGAATTTAAACTGAACAAGGAAGGTACAGTGATACTTTATGTAGGATATATGATTTTATAGCTTACCAGAAGAAAATTTTCATGGATATTATCAGCACTACACTAATTACAGCAACACCGAGGAAAAGCTGAGTCACACAAAATGACTACAAAACCTGGGAGATAGTACGGACAGATACCTTTACACAAATCCCAAATAAGTAAACAAGAATCAACAAGACGTTTGAAGGGTGAGGACAGCAAATAATAGCAAATAATTGGTTGCAATATGTATTTCACAAGGAGAAAGGAACAGTAACTGTTCTTCAGTGCAACAATGTTTGAACAGTAACTTTTCTTCAATGCAACAAGCTTATGAATTAAAATTGAATTAAATAAATAGGAAATTAATAGGTACAGTTATTGGAGGCTAAAACTAGAAGAACTAACTGGCTACATCTGGTGCAGAATTATCTGACAGGAAAGGACAAAAGTTGAATAGCTGGGAAAAATTTCTGACACATTATTAGCACAGCCTTGAAGATACAAAACATCAGGTGCAAGAAAAACACGATGGAAACGAAGGTGTGGATGCAGACAAAAGTGGGAGGAGTCAATAAATAAAAGCTGAGAGTATCTATTTCCAGCACTTTTCTTACATTTGCATGTAAAATAAGAGAAGGGGAGAAAGATGCTTTCTAACACCAGGTAAAACTTGCTGGAATTTGGAAATGATGAAGCTGGTGCTTGATGATGTGCTTATTGGGGTGGGGTGGGGTGGGGTGGGGTAATAGAGGAGTGAAGGTCCATATTGTTTGGACTTGTCATGGAGAAAAGCTATTCTGGAAACAAATAAGTATAGCTGCAGGTATTCTGGTAACTGAAATACAGCTCTTCCCATGTCATTACAGGAAAATGTCACCACATACCATGTTAGAAGCTCAGAAAGTAGTGTCAAACAGTAATGGTAGCTGAAATAATAGATCCTTACAAAGGAATAATGGATAGCAGACATGTGTAGTTTACACCAAAGAAATTTCAAGGAGTTTAACTCATTACATCTGAGTGACGCCTCCAGGTGCATCTGCAGTTAACTCCTAGTGACACGTCTAGACATCAAATATTGTTTGTTCATATTTGCATCAATAATTCCAAAACCATGCGATGTACAAGGTTTTTTTTTAAGATTTCATCTTAAAATGTACACAATGGCAAGTTCAACTGCATTAATATTTGACTTCTGGCTAATGCAGGCAAATAGATATTAACTGTTGTTTTTATGATATTAATTTACATATATGTAATTTTCACATTTTTCTAAATATCTCAACAGCCAAGTAATACAGACAGAACTCCTTAGCCTCATATGAAAGCTCTCAGATAGCTGAATAAAATGCTGCTGACAGTTATGTGTGTAACTTGAGTGGTTGCTGAAATATTGTAAGTTGTTTACAAAACCTTACAAATGTAATAGTTACTGGGCCGGATTCACGAAGGCTTGCACGGAGTCTAAGAGTAGTGTAAGACTCCATGCAGCCTTCGCGATCCAGGAACAGCCCAAAGTCCGTGTAAGAGACAAGCTAAAACGGCTCTTACACGGAGTGGGTGTGGATAAGCTAATCACCTCACTTGCAGCCAAATAGCATGCAAATGAGGATGATTAGCGATCCAGGAAGCCTAGAACAGCCTGTGTAAGAGCCATTTTAGCTGCAGAAATGTACTCAGTTGACAACTGAGTACATTTCTGCAAAAACTGCAATGGAGTCATGTCAGCTCCAAATAAAGGGTGCATATGTGTCAGGCAGCATGCCAATGGCCAAATATGTGGCCATTGGCAAAGTAACCTGATGCAAATATATCAAAAATATATATATTTTTTTTCGGCGATTACCAATGTTTAAACCCAGCGCAGCCCCGCGCAAACGGGCTGCGCTGTATAAAACATAAAAACGAAGGTTATAAACCCACAAATGTGGGTTTTATGCAATACATGGAATGTCAATGCAGGGACCAGCAAACCAAAACCAACATGGCCACCGTGTAGTGGTTGCTAAGGGGGGAAGCCGAGTCTAAGAGATGTAACTAAGCATTAGTAGGCAATCTGATGCAAATGAGTGTTAGGATACTGAATTCCACTGTCACATAACATAGCAAATGAGCACAGTCTGAGTAGTGTAAGAGTTACAGAAGGGGGAGGAACAGAGTAGGAGATAGGTGACATCACAGGGGGGAATGATAGAAAGAAATGCAGTTCATTGGAGGTCAGAGTTACATGACAGATGTCTGACATATATCATGGAAAGAGGTGTGCCACTAGATAAGCATGAGAAAGTCAAGAAATGGAAGGTGTACACTGTTGCCTACACCAAAGTTTCTTGCTGGGTGTGTATGCGCACGTGTGCGCGCCATGAAGCGCGAGTAAGGCAGTGTGCGCGCGTGTAAGGCAGACTGAGCATGTGGGAGCGTGTTGGGAGATGTTTAACACTGTTTGCGCGGGTGTGCACGCGTTTTAATCTGAATAAGCAGTTTCTGAACCATGTAAGCATGTGTGCGCGCGTGTAAGCCACTGTGAGCATGTTTCTGCTGGTTTGCACATGGCTCCTCCCTGAGGAAACAGAAAGGAAAAAGGAAGCAACAGATTTAGTAGGAAGCTAGCAGGGAATACTGCTGAAGCTAGCAGGTGAAAACAATTAGAAGCAGGCAATTACACAGGCAGAATAGTAGCCCAGCCCAGCACTTAAAACTCTGCAAACAGCAGTGCAGGATGTTTCTCTCAAGAGACACTGCAAGACAGGAGTTAAGTTATCAGAAGTGAAAACTGAAAAAGCTGAACTCAGAGCAGAAATGTTAGGGGCTGCCATAGCTGTCATAATGAGACATAGGCGACTTGCTGAGGGTGGTGACAATGCAGATGGTGCCAGAAAACCCACAGTGAGGAGACGGAGAAGAGTGTACAGGCCCAGGGTCACCTACCACGGGTTACATGAGCTGGAGATAGTAGAGCTATAGAGTGGACAGAGACCTCCTGCAGCAAATAGTGGAGCTGTGCAGGCCACGCCTCACACACAGAACCAACAGAGGGGAACCCATCCCAGTGGAAACCAAGGTATGTGTTGGCCTAAGAATACTAGCAACAGGTACCTTCCAGAGACCAACTGGTGATATGATGGGGATATCACAGGCATCAGCCTCCAGGGTACTGCACCAGTTCCTGGATGCCATGTCAGCACATGTCAGTGATCATGTATATTTCCCAAATGCCCGTGAGGTATTGGCCAGCAATATGCGTCTCTTCCAGCAAATAGCGGAATACCCTGAGGTAGTGGGTGCAATAGACTGCACGCACATACACATCAAAGCACCAGCCAGTGAGCGGGGTAGGGCATACATCAACCTCAAGGGCTTCCCCTCCATCAACTGCCAGGTCATGTGTGATGCCCAGGGCATAATAATGAATGTGTGTGCTGGCTGTCCTGGGAGCTACCATGATTCCCACATCTGGCATTTGACGCAGCTGTACCAGACATTTGCCAATGGGGACATCCCGCACGGACACCTAGTGGGGGATGCAGGTTATGCACTGGAGCCGTGGCTGATGACACCCATCAGAAACGCACACACACCTGAACAGGAACGCCATAATGAGGCACACGCACAAACACGTAATGTAATAGAGCGTGTGTTTGGGCTGCTCAAGTCACGGTTCCGGTGTCTGGACACATCTGGTGGAGCCTTGCAGTACACACCAACTACATGTACCCAAATTGTCATGGTATGTGCTATGCTACATAATATGATCTTGCGAAAACAGCTGCAGCAGGACCAGCATAGGGCCAGGCCAAACAGCCCCCCACCATTGCCAAGGCCATCACAGGCAGAGCGTGACTCAGAGGAAGAACAACCTGAGCCTGCCCCAGTAGGCAGAAGGAGGCGTGCCCAGTATGCCCTGGCCTTGGCAAAGAGGCAACGCATAGCACATACACTGGCTCAGTAGGAACCCTGGGAATGATACCCCTCTCTGACTCACTCATATAGTAACAGGGATGCCTAACATGACACAACCTGCTCTCAAACATGTACAGGGAAGTGTAATATGCGCATCCGACAGAGGCAGCCCTGCAGCACCACCTAAGGCATGAATGCTATGTGTTAAGTAATGTAACACCATGTACTATATGCACACCTGAGGACCCTGACTAACATCCTACCCTCACCAAGCATCATGCCACAACATGACAATGAGATGATCAAGTGCAATAATTGACTGAAGTATCGCAGTTTGTCAAAGGGGATCCAATGTGTGCCAGTCTGGGATGACATGCTGAGCATGACATGATGCTCCACCTGCTAGGACTGGCGTGCACCTATCAGTGCAGGCCGTATGGATACTGGCAAAGGCTGTTGTTACCCACAGTGTGTCCTGAATAGGTAAGGCTCAAAACACAAACCTATCTCCATAGGTATCAGAAGGGATAAGAATAAGATAAGGGATAAGTTGAAATAGCAAGATGCATGCAGTCTAAACTCACCCAGTATGGAGAATGTTGATATCTGCGCTGTAACAGAAACCTGAGTCAAGGCTCACAACAGCACCCTAACGCTACCAGGTTACACCTCATACTGTGCTGTACAGCCTCAAAACATGGAACAAGCTACAAAAGGAGGGTGACTAGCAAGAATTGTCAAGGATAACCACACCCCCATGTTGGTACCACAACAAAAAGCAGCATGGACTAGCCATGGTCAAGTAACAGTGGCTAAAACTGCCCCCCAGTTTATAGCCTGCTACAGACTACTGTCCCAACACCAGGAAATGCACCTGGCCTATGCTGGAATACATGAATATATCAAGTCCTCCAAACCACATTATATTGGGTGACTGAAAATACCCAGACATAGACTGGGAGCATTATACTAGCTCCAACAGTGTAGGACAAAAGTTCATAGAATCCATAAACCAAAAGGCCCAGGAACAACGTACCACTCCCACAAGAGGGATAAGCATACTGGATGTGATAATCAGCAACATGGGTACTGGATGGCAAGATGAGAAGTGTATTGCTCACTGGTAAAACCAGACCATAGAGTAATCACACTGGATATACAAATCCTGACCACAGTCCCTGGCCAGAAAACCACAGTGGAAAACATGTGTAAAGCAATATTTGCACTCCTCCAAACTGATGTGGAATCCATTAAAGGTCCTGTGCAGATGCAAAATATGGGCCACACCTCAGAACCTGTAATACAGCCATTCCATGAACACTGCCAGGAATGCTTGGATTATGCAATCCTAAATTAAAACAAGACACAATGCCATACACGCAGGCATCTGGCATGGTGGACACCAGCCATAACCAAACCATGCAAGAGAATGAGGAAGCTACTACATGATAGAGCAAACATAAACATTGAAGTAATCACTGATCAGTAGTATGGCAATAAAATCTGTCCACACATACAATCCACTAAGGCCAGCCACAACAAGTTGAATCTGTGAATCCTGACGCAATGTTACACCTGCCCCAAGTACACAGACAACCCCCAACTCCACCCAAGAAATACAAATATATGTGAGAGATGCAACCATCTATCCAAACTGGAGGCTGAGCTCCCTCAACTCAGTACTCCCAAAACTAGTCAGGAGGAGAAGGTAACCACACACACCACAAACACAGTCCCACATAGACCTATCACAACTGCAAACCAAACACATAAACACAGAAAAACATTCCCGGAGGCACAAATCACAAACACAGCACACCAACAGAAGCCTCTAAAGCAGACACCCAATCAAACAACCTCCAAACATAGCACATGCAACACATAGTACACAAAGCTGGTGTGCCAAACAGTCACAGGCCAGAAGGAGAAACAACATGCCTGATACAGTTGTAATAGGTGACTCCATAGTCAGACACACTGCTGTCCCGCACACCAGACTGAACAAGGGAAAGGGTACAGTAAGCTGCCTGTAGGCTGCCACAATACACCACATAACAGAAGTATGCAGGTCACTCCAAAGCAAGTAGAAATATGATGCAGTCATAGTCCATGCTGGTGTGAATGACCTGAGATGTACCTCCCTAGACTACATGAAAAGAGACATGGATGAGCTCTATGATTATGTAGTCCAGGCCAGTATGACACTCACCGTTTGCAGCATCCTACCCTTACCAAGAATAATGCCACAGTACAAACACGGAATGATCAGTCATAGCAAGTGGCACACTTACTGGTGTCATTCCAAGGGGATCCAATGTCTGTCTGCTTGGGATGTCATGCTTGACAAGCCACGCAGCTGTTCTTGGGATGGCTTGCACCTGTTACCCCTGGGCGTCTGGATATTGGATAAGGCCTTTGCCACCTCCATAGAGCCTTTTGTAGGCAAGGCCGAAAAGACTGACCCACCACCCTAGAAACCATAAGTGGAAAGAAACATAAGGGTAATGCTGACCAATGCCAGATGTGTAAACCCCAATATGCATGCTCCCAAGGCCATCCCCAGTATGGAGAACATCGATGTCTGTGCAGTGACAGAAACCTGCTGCAAGCCTCCTGACAGCACACCAGCACTACCAGGTTATACCACATATCATGTGTCATGGCCCCAAAACCTGGAACAAAACATAAAAGGAGGGTGAGTATCCATATTCAGCACAGACACCCATATGTCCAGGTAAGTGACAATGCACAAGGCATTGGAGTCCACCCATGTGCAACTAACTGTAGGCAAGACTGCTGCACAGTCTGTAGCATGCTACAGGCCACCCTCTCACACACAGGAACCCCACCCAGCCATCCTGAAGACACTGGACAGTATGAATGTCCCACCAAATACCAAACAAGGTACCACAAATTACCACATAGGTGGTAAACCATTATGTATGGAAGGAGTAACCAGGGACCTAGGGACACAAGTGGACAGTAACCTGTTATGTGACACCCACATTGCCAATGTGGCTAGGAAGACTGTCTACATTTGACACCGTATCAGGAAAGGATTCACATCTACGTCAACAGAGGTCATTGTGCCCCTATACTGTTCTCTTATCACACCCATAATCTAGTACAATGCCTCATATGGGATGTACCTTACCTGACACCTGCAGCAGTTAGAAAGACCTCAAAGGTACCTCACCAAGAGGATAAAGGGTCTCAAATATATGTCATATGCTGCCTGGCTGTAGACACCCCAGCTGAATGCAGTCACATACTGCCTACACAGAGGCATTGCATGCCTGTTGTAGAAGGCCATGCCCAACACAGGAGTAATGGACATGCTCCACCCCAGAAAACTCAATGCCATCGGAGCTGTGAGAGTGAGAGATATCAACCTCAACAAATAATGAAATAGGATGTGCTGGTGGGACAGATACATAATCCAGAGGCTCCCCACACCCTGGACCATAATCCCACTCCATGTTAGGCAGAGCCCCTCACTGACACTCTTAAACAGGAATCTTGCCAAGTGGATGGATGATTGTAGAGTTACACTGGGGGTCTTCACTGTGTCATGTCCAGACAGAGGCACAGCAGAGCAAATCATAAATGGCCATAATATTCACATAGCAAGGGGTGGCAAAAGCCACACACACTCTGGCTAGGCTAACAAATGCCCTAGGGTGGATAGCCTAGTATGAACCTAAGAAACTATGAAGATACAAATTGTACAGGACACTAAGGATAATCCCAAGGCTTTCACAACAGATGGTAGGAACCATGTTGGGAATTCACAGATATGCTCTGAATCACACAAATATCACAAACACACACACATATTGCCAACATACATCCTGACAGGTGCAGTGCAAACCCCCCCCCCCCGAATGCAGGATATCTATCCCAGCAGACTGCTGGCCCCCTGACATTGCAGATGCTGAGGTAACAGCCAGCATCTACAAAGCAAAACACACAGCAGCAATGGTATGAGATGGTGTCCTGGGCTTAGTGCAACATGGACTCCAAGATGAATGGAATGCCAAATCACACTACTGCTCACTGTCAGCCTTACCACAGAATATGTACCCAAAGAGCAGTGTATAACAACAGTGGTCCTTCTCAACAAAGGTGTTGCCTTTATGGATACTGAAAACTACTATCCCAGAATCCTGAGAAGCTCGGTCTGCGCAGCTATGGAAAGGATCAGCATGTACCACAGACATAAAGATATTGGGGACCTACTGACACCGGACCCTATCCAGTGTGGCTTCCTTAAGTGCAGATCCTGCCCCTAAACATGTTTGACTCAATTGAAACAGTCATTAAGGTCATTGATGAGGGCAATGTGGTTCACACAGTGTAGCTGGACCTTGCAAAGGCTTCTATTCAATACCCTACGTGTTCATTATAGATAAGCTCACCAGCTTAAATATAAACCCCTATGTCAGTAGAGGGGTTGCAAACCAGACCAAGGACAGAACAGACATGGTCAGACATGCTGCAGTCATGTCAGACTACAAACCAGATATAACTGGCATCCCACAAGGCTTGGTCCTGGGATCTCCCTCGTCTGGTATATATGTCCCATAGGTACAGGCAAACATGGAAGGACTGTGTCCGAACATGTTTGCAGAGGACTACAAACTGCTCACCACATATGATCCACCAGCTGACACAAGCATCCCACAAAAGGGCCACATAGAAACAGACAACTGGTGCCATAGCCATGTCAGCAAGCTAATTGCAGAAAAAATGTGTATAGTCAACCCCCATGGATATACAGTAAGTGCCCACCAATTACCACATAGGTGTTAACCCATTATGTAGTTAACATGTAATGAGAGACCTGGGGACACAAGGTGATAGATATCCTGCATTGGACAAACATGTGCTGTAGTGTTTACAGAAACATACCATATACCCACCTAATCATGAAGGTTGTCAGATCTAGATAAGGGGAGGTCATTGTGGCTCTGCAGTCATCCTTAATCAGCAGTACAATTGACTACAATAGTCCCTGTGGGATGTACCTCAGCAGACACCTCCATCAACCGTAAAGTCCCCAACAGTACCTCACCAAGAGTATCAAAGAGCTTGCACATATGCCATGTGTTGCCTGTGTTGCTGGTATCAATAAACATGCTGCACCTTGTACAATCTGAATGGCAGTGAGCTATGCACATGAGAGACCTGAACCCCAGCACTGACTTACATAGGACAAGCTGTACTGCATGATCCATAACACAGAAGCCACCCCCACCCATGAGTGAACTCCCAGTACAGGCTACCCATAGAGTCACTTATCAATCTTCCTCAATAGGAATCTTGATGAGTGGATGGGAGATGGTAGCTTTATCCTGGGTATCACTGTCATGTCACAGGTAGACAGAGGCACAGTATACTAACCATGACATATGTCATGGCAAACTCCACTTACAATGTGTGTTGAAGGACAAACACACTCTCCAACTAGCATTAGACATGGACTAGGGCACATCGCTAGTGTTTGCAAATGTACACCTATGTTGTGGAATACACTACCAATGTTGGACAAGCCTGGTTTAAGTAGTTCATATCTGAACAGAATGCAACATGGTCAGATGTACACAACTGGCCCCTAACCAGGCTGTTGTGCTCACTATCGAAATGTAAAGCAGTGATAGCACTAAAGCCCAGGATACTGTCCACCACAGTTAAAGTACTACCAGTACACTATACAGTACTACAGTGTTAGGTCAGTGTGAAAGGATGTTGACAACTGTATGCAATGTATCCCATGCAAACACTGCAGGCACAGTATAATCCTGTTGTGTTCACACACAAAACAGTTGTACAGTAACTACACAACATGACACACAACACACAACCATAAACGGGTGATATTTGTTGAAGTTCACACTCATCCACAAATGTGGTGGGCTGCAGAGTCCAACATATGGAATGCTCACACTGGGCATGCTCACACACTTTGATAAATGAGACATGTGTCAGACAACATGCCATGGGAAGGCTGAACTGGGCATGCTCACACACTTAGGCCAAATCTCAGTTTAGCAGTTGGACACACATATCTGGTATTTTTACGTGTTATTCCAGGAACCAACCACATTACAGCAGTCTGCCCAGTGCACACAGTTAAATGACTACAGAGACATACGTGATATAGTGGATCCCTCCCATATGCAAACATCTTCCACAGATGCACAAGTTGTTCATACAAACAGGGAATGCTATGGCAATAAAGATGTGCAAACAGTCTATCAGCAACAAATAATGTGCATTTGACAATTAAACATATGGGTGTAGAGGACAACACTAGGCTGTTTGCCCTACGGAATGACAGCTTAGCCAGAGTGTGCTTGGTGTCTGCCTCCCCACAGGATGCACATTCCCCTTTCTAAACACCGATGATGTCAGCACCCTATAAGTACAGCAGGAGAAAAGAAACTTCCCAGTAATGCGAACAGCGTGCTCCGCTAATGCGTCCGTCACAAGTGTAATAACATAGTTAGGTAGGGGTTTGAATCCTGCAAATGCTCAGTGTGTGAGTGAGTGGGGTTGGTGTGTGTGTAAGTCTGCGGGAAAGAAATGTCCCTTTTGGCAACTAGGAAAACACACTACAGGATGCACATTCCCCTTTCTAAACACCGATGATGTCAGCACTCTATAAGTATAGCAGGAGAAGGGAAACCTCCCAATAATGCGAATAGCACACTCTGCTGATGCGCATAGTTAGATAGGGGTTTGAATCCTGCAAATGCTCAGTGTGTGAGTGGGGTTGGTGTGTGTGTAAGTCTGTGGGAGAGAAATGTCCCTTTTGGCAACTGGGAAAACACACTACAGGATCCACATTCCCCTTTCTAAACACCGATGATGTCGGCACTCTATAAGTACAGCAGGAGAAGAGAAACCTTCCAGTAATGCGAATAGCGCGCTCTGCTAATGCATCCGTCTCAAGTGTCATAACATAGTTCGGTAGGGGTTTGAATCCTGCAAGTGTGTGTGTTTGTCTGAGGGGGGTTAGTGTGTGTACAATTGTGTGTGAGGGAACTGTCCCTTTTGGCAACTAGGAGAACAGACTACAGGATGCACATTCCCCTTTCTAAACACTGATGATGTCAGCACTCTATAAGTATAGCAGGAGAAGGGAAACCTCCCAGTAATGCAAATAGCGCACTCTGCTAATGCATCCGTTTCAAGTGTCATAACATAGTTAGGTAGGGGTTTGAATCCTTCAAATGGCAAGTGTGTGTGCTTGTCTGAGGGGTGTTAGTGTGTGTGCAATTGTGTGTGAGGGAAATGTCCCTTTTGGCAACTAGGAGAACAGACTACAGGATGCACATTTCCCTTTCTAAACACTGATGATGTCAGCACCCTATAAGTACAGCAAGAGAAGGGAAACCTCCCAGTAATGTGAATAGCACACTCTGCTAATGTGTCCATCTTGAGTGTCATAACATAGCCAGATAGGGGTTGGAATCCTGCAATTGACAAGCGTGCATTTTTGGCTGAGGGGGGGTTAGTGTGTGTGAGGAGAATGTCCCTTTTGGCAACTAGGTGAACAGACTACAGGATGCACATTCCCCTTTCTAAACACTGTTCATCTGAAGGCCATGGCTCTGGCACAAGTTGTCTGTTTCTATGATGCCCCTTTGGAAGATGCTTGTGTCGGCTGGAGAGTCGATTATGGTGGCCAGTTCGCAGTCATCTGCATATTTGGTCAGCCACAGTCCGTCCATGTTGGCCTGTACTTCCAATAAATATATACCAAACAAGAGAGGTCCCAGGACTGAGCCTTGTGGGACACAACTCGTAACTGGTTTGGAGTCTGGCATGGCTCCAGCAATTCTAACCATGTGGGTTCTGTCCTTGAGCCACTGTGTAATCCATCTAGTGACATAGGGGCTTATATTTAAGATGGTGAGCTTCTCTAGAATACCCAAGTGGGGTATTGTTGTGAAGGCTTTTGCGAGGTCCAGGTAGGCTGTGTGAACCACCTTCCCCTCGTCAATGGCCTTGGTGACTGTTTCAAAGAAATCAACCAGGTTAAACCTGGTAGTGCTGGTGTGTTCTCAGTAGCCCTGAACCAGGCATCTGTTACTGCACAGATATCGATGTTCTCCATGCCAAGGAGTGTTTTGGGTGCATGCATCTGGAGGTTTAGACTTCTGGCGTTGGGTAGCATTACTCTTACTTTCTTATCCCTTGTGATACCTATGAAGGTGGGTTTGTCATTTGAGCCTTGCCTAACATAGGCACTATGGGGGTAGCAAGAGCCTTTGCCAATATCTGAAAGCCCAGGGGTGACAGGTGCAGGCCATCCCTAGCGAAGCAGGTAGTTCAACAGAAGATGAATATGTGAAGGTGTAGTGCCTGTGATTAGTTAGCAGTAGCATGTATGACTGCTCACGTGGACACATGCCAGGTAAGTCACATTCACTGTGTCACAGGCAATGTACATGTGAACAGGACAAACAGTGACATCCTGTCAAGTGGGACATGGACATACATATAGTAAGCTATGCAGATGGCACTAGGAGTCCACAGAAGCTCTATAACCATGCATTGCAGGTGTGATCAGTATTCCAGGGTAATTGCAAGCAAACATGCATGCAAACAAAGCTACAGTAAACAGGGCTGCATGTAGTCCATTGTACAACAAACAAGCTGTACCGGTTCCAGTAGGTAACACTGCAAATATGCAGGCACTATGCACATGTACATGGAAATACACAGGTCAGATGGCTAGGGTCCAGTCTCAGTGCACACAAGTGTACAGACCATGTACTGTCAGGATGTACAATAACTGGATGGAAACCCATGTGCTCATACCTGCAGTAATACACATGTCAAATAACAGACACTGAGCCTTCACTCAGTGGTTCCATACTTAGTAGGATGTATGCTACCTGGCCTGCCACCACAATATCCCTGACATATATGGGGACTCTCCCTCCTGTGACAGTTTTGTGTGTTGGGGCTGTCTAGCATGGTATGAGATGTGAGCATGCAGTGCTAGGGTGCTCCTGTGTGTCCTGTACCAGTCGTAGTACTGCACACATATCAACATCCTCAAACATCTGCATTGCAGAGTCCAGTGTGGGCAACATGCCACTTGCAATTTACATGTCCATCATTGCGTATTACTACATTCATTACCTTATCCCCTGTGCTACCTATGTATGTAGCCTTCTGTTGACATCATTACCACCAGTATGCCAACATGTGCAGATGATACACTATGGTACTTACCATGGGTGTAGACAACAGGACATGACAATCACACACTTACTGCATCAGGCATGCTGTGATATATCCACAATTAATTCAGCACACAGTACTGTTAACAACATGATACTATTGCTACACATCTATGTGGTCACCCTGTGCATCAGCAACATGTTAACCTGTACCTGCACAGTTGTTACAGATTGCAGGAGGTGGCACAGTTTCATCATATGCACAGGGTGTGAACTTGGTATGCCTGAGTCAGCCACCGATACCACCAATTGACATGTATGTGTATGTGTGTTGGTGAGGGACAGCAGTAGAAGGTGGGGCAATGTTGATGCAGTGTGTGCATGTATGCGGTAGCCCTAGGTGTTGTCAATTCGCATGTGTGTATGGATGCACACAGTTCCACCTCATGGCTGCCATATACTGGTGTTTGTGGACAGCCACAGACTGTACCTGCCAGGTCATACAGATCAGTGTCTCTGGCCACGGACACGGTACCTGTGCCTTGCAGGGGTGCTACGAACCGTATCCAGTACCAACCCAGACTGGGTACTGTCATCAGAAGCAGGTGTTCATTGACCGGACACAGATCCCTGTCGGGTCCGGCCAGAGCCACATGCACATGGTCTCCTGGGGTGGTCTGATGACAGCACAGACCCAGCATTGCTGGGGCTGCTGCTGGCACTACGGGGGAGGCCGCGGCCCTGTTGTCGTCCGCGATGACTGCCAGCTGCTGCTGTTGCTGGCATACGGCCACGTCAATGCCTCAACTGCCCACCATCGCCCTGGCTCATGGACATGTAGTTGTGGAACTGGTCTAATATGTCCCCACAACGTCTGTCTATGACATCGGTGAAATCACGGATGGCAGCCACAATGTCACGCATACTGTCAGTCATGGCTGTGCGACATGCTGTCAGCTCCCTCAGACCCTGTCTGGTGTACCATTCCATACGTGACTGTGCCTGCATGACAGCCCAAAACATAGCTGAGGTTGTAAGACCTCTGTGGGCATGTCTGACAGGGGCAGTACGCCCACGGATGCTCCCACGAGAACCCCTGGACATCTGTCTGTGTGGTACCATCTCTGGGCCATGCCCATGGCTGCTGTGTGGGGAGTCATGTGCCACAGATACCACATTACCCTGGTCAATGCCCACTGTATGCTGTCCATCACCTAGGGACATTGGTGACAAAGGGTGTATTGGCAGGATAACTGTACGCATTGATGGGGTCGACAGCTGTGTACTGTCAATCGGCTGACCAATGGCGGACCCTGGCATACTTTCCTGTGCCATTACACAGATGTCATCATTATCAGTACCCACGGCACCTGATTCGGGTTCCCTGCTACATGACACCAGAGCAGCAACAGAACCTGTGGGAGGGAAACAGGACAGACAGTTTACAATGTCTACACATTACCAGTGATGCACACATGCACACATGCACAGGTGCACACATGCACAGGTGTACAGGTGCACACATGCACACATGCACAGGTGCACACATGCACACATGCACATGCACACATGCACAGGTGCACACATGCACACATGCACACATGCACAGGTGCACACATGCACAGGTGCACACATGCACACATGCACAGGTGCACACATGCACACATGCACAGGTGCACACATGCACACAGTTTCACACAATTGTACAGTACTCAGTATGCGTGATATCAACACACAGACACAGGCACACCTACATGCATACAAAGAGCACTACTAAGTGAGCCAAATAGTACTATTACTATCAACACTATTACAGGAATTGTTAATACACACTCACCAGCATGGATAGGCTGCATTGCTGTTATACCAGAGGGTCCTGCAGACATGAAGAAACTAATGTCAGTGGGCACAACTGTGCCATTGTTACTGAGTATGATACAGGTCAGTAGTACAACAGTCCCCTTTCACAGGTCAGCTGCTAATATTGAGGATATCACACTTGCACATTAAATACTATGGTGACAGCTACAAACCAAGGACACACCTCACACATGCATTAACTACCAGTGTACACAACAGTCAACTATACATATGGCATATTACCTGCACGCTCACTGTCTTGCTGCTGCGTGGCTCCAGCCTCCATCATAATGCATGTCTGCTGCTGTTGTTGTTGCTGGCGGACTGGAGCCACTACACTCATGAGTAGTCCCTCCAGTCTGGTGAGTGGGGGATGTGTAGCCACCCCACCACCTGTGGCGACCTGTTGCCTGTGGATATCCGATGCTGACGGACATGTCTGATTAAATCACTGCAGTGATGTTGTACCTGCTCATATGTCCTGTTATGCGTGCCTATGTCATTTACCCGACAGACAAGGTCTTGCCACAGAGCAGCCCTCTCCTGCTGATTCTGGCTGGTGCGGGAAAAGAGTATTGCATAATCCCACACCAGGCTCTGGTGTATCTCCTCATCCTCAGCTGTGGAGTAGGTGGGATTCCGCGGGTGGGCCATGTACCTGAGAAAGAAAATAACCTGATATCAGCAATATATGTCAGCAGAATTTGGCACACATACTACACATGCTACTCGACTGTTATGATACAACATATCTCACATATATAGCATCTGTCTGTCTATTGGTGGATACACATGTAAATGGCCAGGTATCAGTGCTCAGCCAGCAACTGTGCAACAGTACCTGGCACACTCCATACGACATACTACGAAACCCCAGCAGTCAGAACACTGATTCAGGTCAAGAGCACCTCCTCACTCTGGGGGTTTGTATCTAGGTACTGTATGGCCTACATCATCAACTACTGTGAGCTGACCACACACTGATTGCCTTGGATATACATATATCACCTCCACCACCAGCACAAATGACTATAGTGCATAACATTACAGATGCAAACTTTACACTTTGTAACAGTGATATGGTATCCTTTCAGCCCACTGGGCCAGTGGCAGATACAACCCACAATGCTGACCCCTACACAATTGCTTTCTACAGACATCTCCGAGAATGCATGGATCATGCAATCCCATATATGACCAAGACGCTCTCCACAAAGGGACAGCATCCTGTCTGGTGGACCCCAGCCATAGACAGCTTGTATTACAGAAGATGGAAGCTACTGCAAGACAGAGCATAATTCCATAAAGGGAGGGCATGTCTGAGCAGCACTAGTAAGGGTCTATTTTCCATCATACAAACATCCATGGGCAACTTTGAGAGGGAAATCAAGAGGGACACTACAGATAACCAGAAGGCCTTCTTCAGTTATGTTAGCAACCTGGTCAGGATCCATCCTCTATACCCATAGTTAGTACACAACAACACATATTTCACTGACACCACAGATATTGACAACATTGTGGCAGACAGTTTCAGTGCAGGTGTCACCCCGCCCTCTCCCCCAAAATAAGACATAGTTATCCCAGCTGACTGTAAACTCCCTGTCATCACAGATGTCCAGGTGAGAGCCACCCTCAGGACAGCAGAATACACAACATGAATGGGACCTGATGGTATCCCCAGTTGCATGCTACATAAACTCTGACAGGAGCTAAACACATATATAGAAGTGCTATGTAACACTAGCCTGACTACAGGATATGCACCTGTACACTGGCGCACAGCAGCAGTGGTTCCACTCCACGAAGGAGGCACCTCAACATACCAATACAATACAACACAATACATTACATTACAATACAATACTATACAATATGCTATTGCCCCTGGGACTACAACAGTGTACTGTTCTGCTACCCTGACCATTGTGACACATGTGGTGTGATGGTACCTGCTGCTGTCACACAGTTACACAGGGTGACTCATATGGCATATTACCTATCTGACTAACATTCAGCAGGGGTATGTGTGACATGTACTCATGGGGAGTCTTGCTTCTTAACACTGTGTGGTTTATTGCAGGGTATGTCTTATCTGTGGGTAGGAACTTTTACCTCCACATGTGCACTCTATTGCAGTGGCATGGACGACACAGCAGACATTTAGGTTGTGGATGGTGCGAGGTGTTACTATGGTTGTTGGACATCTGTCATGGGTGTGACTTACATATGTAAATCTGGGAGTGGTAACCTCTATGTGGGTAGTATATGTGTACTCTGTGGTGTATTCAGTCACTGTGCATTGGTAATGTGTTTGAGTGCATTGTCACAGTGTTGTACATGTCACTGTGTCCTTCTCCATATCTGTAGCTGTCATGTGAGGTCCATACCATGGCATCCATTATGTGATGTGGAGGTACACGACCTACATGTCCATAGCTGACACACCATGTCCGCTGACACATACCATGTGCAGGTATTCCAGGGATAGTGTGCCACTGTGAATATCATTGGGGCCACTATTGTACATTATGACCCTGTTCACCCTGGCACATGCAGTGGTGGGCAGCCAATCACATATCTGGTGGTTACTGGTGTGGGTGATTTGGAATGTGGTATGGTACTCCGGTTTTGACACTGGTGTTCACTCCATGCCTTTGTCACCAGGCACCTGTTGCAATACATATGTACACATGTGCCTCACTCAGAATTTATATACATCTCTCTCACTCTCTCTATGTATATATATATATATATATATATATATATATATATATATATATGTCTGTATACATATACACACATATATATATATATATTGATGTACATATATTGCTATAGATGTGGAGAGGGGGGACACAGAGGGGGTGTGAGTAACAGAGGGGGTGGGACAGGCTGTGTTGAAGGTCATCATATACAGTCATACCTGTAGATAGTCAGATCAGTCTGTCTATGTAAATGTATCTGCATATATCTATATCTGTATGTGTGCATTACATAGATATGTTTGTACAATATTTTATCTACATCTGTCTATGTATTCCTACATCTCTCTCTGTATGTATGTATACATATATGCATATCATATATATATATATATATATATATATATATATATATATATATACACATACATATGTTGACATACATACGTATCCATATGTTAGACAGGTATATCAACATGTTTGTCTACCATACTGTATACACACAGTAACATACTGCTAAATATACATAACTGTGAGACCTACTTTGTACATGGCACTACAACCTACAATCAACCAACATTGATATGTGCACATAGATGCTCTCACATACAAATGTATGTACAGCCTTCACTGATAGTTGCTGTATGTCCCCTGCCCTTTACACATCTTCATATACATATGGATACAGACCAATGACACATATGGAGGGTTCACATTATGTAGACCTTTATAGTATTACTTTACATTACCTGTGTTTGTCACAGCTGCTTGTGTTGCCATCTGGTTCTCTGTCCTGCTGCTCCACTTCCCAGTTGTCAGCTTTCAGGTGGCTGTTGCTG
The DNA here is from genome assembly GCF_019279795.1 of Protopterus annectens. Classification (NCBI taxonomy): domain Eukaryota; kingdom Metazoa; phylum Chordata; order Ceratodontiformes; family Protopteridae; genus Protopterus; species Protopterus annectens. The sequence goes on along the minus strand of NC_056727.1, from coordinate 622,760,464 downwards.
AACAATTTGTTTGTGTCTGCTTAATTGCAATTTTCTCTGTCTCTGTTTCTGTCTCTGTCTCTCTGTCTGTCTGTCTCTCACGTCCTTCTCAGGGTGCAATGAAAGTATTGCATGTGTGGACTGGAAGTACAGCATACTTTTGTAGGTATCTGCATATGCCCATGTGATGGCCTCTGCACCAATTGTTAGCCAGCATGTGCTAATTGCATGCAGCCAGTTGTGTACTGATTGCAGTTCTCACTGTGATTTCAGAACAGTGCTATAGAAGGTATGTGAGATAGGCATAGCCCTTTCAGATTTTAAGGGCAGGGACCATGCTGTTATGCTGTGGACAATGTTCTGTGAGTGTAAAGGTTGGTATCTCTCTCATATTTCCAGGTGTGTTGTAGATTAACATTCCTCCATTCATTTCTCCAGTTTCCTGTAATAACTGTGTATGTACACTGACACCTACAACTACTACTACTGTTAATGTGTGTGTGTGTGTGCTTTCCTTTCACTTTTGCTTGCACTTTGTTGCTAAGGCTTCAATAGTTGCCCTTTACAGTCACTACTTGTATGCCTGCTAGGTGTCCTGACTGTAGTGTGCTGCTGTAGCTTTCCTATTTTCCATGTACATTCACACCTTGGAATGCTTGCTATATCTGCTAGGGTGTTACAGCATGCAGTGTGGTCTGGCCATGGTGTGGGCCTTGACATCTATTAGGGTATTTGAGTATGCTGCTGAGCAGGCCCCAGAGACTTTCAGGTTCATCTGTTATGTGCCTCATGGAATGGTACATATCAGTACAAAAAAATTTTCCCTGGGTCTTTTGGGGACTGGGGGTTTATTATGGCTATGTTTACTTTTTAACTTTAAAATAGGGTTTTCGGGACCCCATGTTCCCATTGCAGTGTTCCCCTTTCTCCCTTCTTTTGTCAATTTCCATGCTTTTTGGAAATCTTTCCCTGGGCAAAGTCTAGGTTTAAACATTAAAATTTGTGCAGACCCTTCATCCAAAATTTGCGGGTTTTTACTCTCTGCTTCTTTTTGGTAATATTATGCCCTTTTTGGGAAAACTTTGGGGCCAACAAATATTATAACTTCTTTTTCAGATTTTCCCTTAAATAAAGGGCGGGCCCTTTACCCCTGCTGTGGTTGTTGTCTTGTTTGCCCTTTTTACTTTCCAACAATTTTTTTTTGGTTCAAATTTTTGGAAAGTTTTGGGGTTTTCATGCATCCTTTGTGAAAAATTTTTCCCCTTTCATCATTATTACTAAAATTAATTTAAGGCTGTTTTGTTAAACCATTTATGGAAATCCACAGTTTTGTTTCCCTTGGGTTTGGGTACTAAAATTATTTCTTTTTTCTTATTACAGGAATTTTTTTGGGAAATGCCTTTTAAGAGTTGCCTTAGTGGTGTCTTGCAGACTACTGTTCCTGGGTTGGCTCGTGGTTTTCTTTGCTTTGCTTACAGGATTTTCTTTAAAGGGAAATGGACAAGAGTTAAAAAAGGGGTTACGGGTGAAGTAAAAAACCAACTGTGGTTGTTGGGGAGAAGGTTAAGGTCTAGTTTTCCCCTTTTCAACCCCTTTGAAAGAGAATTTGGGGGAAAAATTTAAAAATCAAATACATAAAACAACTTTTTCAAGGTATAGGCCATGGCCCATTCTATCAGCAACGCTTGCTATGTTGAATTTGGTGTAAATTGAAACCTTCCACACATTACAACATACTTAATAAAATAAATTACTTTTATAATTCCCCGGGGATACATGTACTTGGGCCCCCCTTGCCTTTTACACTGTGGTTTAGGGGGTTTTTTTCGGGAACTTTTCCCAAGTGACTCTTTTGGCATCCTATTGACACACAGCAGGTTGGGGAAGGGTTGAGGGTTTTGGGTTTAACACTTTTGGGGGTTTTGCTATTTTTAAATCTGGGGTGGTAACCCCCAATGTGATTATTGAGGGGTGGTAAACACACGCATTTGGTTGGTTGGTGCATTGTTACAGGGTTTTTACTTTGTCAGGGGTGTCCTTCCTATGAAAATCTGGAGGGTACCCCCATGGATATAGTGATTGGGGGGGTCACACCTCATTGAATGTGAAACCCCCTTGCACATTTCCATGTCATTTTCCCCCAATAGTGTGCCATGTAAATATCCAGGGGGCCCATTATGTGATTGGAGGTTCACCCCTAAAATTCCATGGGGCACCAAATTCCGGGGTACTGTGGGTATTAGGGTAGGGGTCCCGTGTTTCATGGTGCCACTTTCCTTTTGGCCCTGTTCTACAATGCAGGGGTTTCCACCAAATTTATTTTTTCTTTGGGGGTATTTAATTTATTATTTTTAATTTTATATCCTTTGTACACATTTTTAAATATATGTACACATTTCCATAATATATATTTTTCTATATTTATAATTTAAAAAAATTATAAATACTTTGGGTATATATAAGTATATTAATATCAGATCATTTATTAAATTATTACATATATTTCTTAGTGTGAGGGAAACAGGGGTTTTTGTAACATTTTACAGGCTGTTTGAACCCTCATTCTCTACTGTAGTAGTCAATAGCTTCTTTAATATATTAATATATTATATTTATTTCAACATAATATGTTACAATATTTATCTAATTTCAGGTATAAAACATTTTCTTTTTATGTATACAAATACATATTAAAATAATAATTAAATATTTAATCACAAACTATTAACACAACACCATATTTTGCATATATACTTTTCTACAATGTATACACCTTAACATATGTTTACCCCCTCCCTTAAACCCTCTTTAACATGGACAACCCAAATAACCCAAAAATTTTTCACATAGACTTTAATAAATTATTTACACCTTTTTGAAAAGGCTGTTGTTTGCCCTTTTCTTCTTCTTGGTAAACCAATGAACTTGGGGGTTCAAAAATTTTGTTTTTTTAAATTTAATTTTTCCTTGTTTGTCGCTGCTTGTTTCCTCGGGTTTCTCTCACGCCCCCTTCCCATTTTAAAATTTCAGGTGGCTGGTGAACAATTTGTTGTTCTGCTTATGCCATTTGGCTCTGCTTTTCCCTTCTTTGCTGCCCAGTTGTGAAAAAAGATTGCATGTTACTGGATTAGAACAGTCTTAAAGGTTTTGGGGTAGCATGGCCCTTGTTTTAGGGCCGGGGCCATGTGTTATGCGGGACCAAGTTTGTATGAGGTTCTCCTTATTTCAGCAGTGTTAAAAATTTATCATCCCTTTCCAGTTTTGGAAAACTTGTTTTATGCTACAATTTCTGTAGTGTGGTTGGTTTCTTCCTTTTTCCATTTTTTGGGTTAACTTCCCCAATTTTTTTTCCCTTTCCCTTAAAAACTTGTATGTCGGGGCCCTCCCTTATTTTTTTTTGTGTTTTTTTTCCTTTCCTTCACTTTGCTTGCATTTTTGCAAAGGGTTTAAAAACCCCCTTTCATTTCCCCAGGGTGTGGGTTCCTAGGGTATTTGGTGTTTTTTCCTACCAGACTTTAAATTAATCTTTATTCCTGAGGTTTACAGGGGGGTTTCCCTAAAGGGTTGGGGGTTGATTTATTGGGTTATTTGAGATTGTAACCCCCCAAAATTTTTCGTCATCGTTATGTCCTTCAGGAAATTATTACCATTGGGTTACACCTTTTTATGTTTGTCATTTACTGGGTTTGGGGCATTGTATACACTTTCTATGAAAGGTTTAATATTTCAAATTGGTTACCTTTCATGTTTTAAAATTTTCCCAGGTTTGTACATTTCAATGGGTCTACCCTTTTTCCACTTTTTTTGGAAAACTCTTCTATTCAAATAGGGGGGGGAAAACCCCCATAAAGTTTCAGATTTGCGTTCCCATCCCAAATGGCCCATATCTCATGCCTTTTTGAAATTTATTTGGGTCAGTCGGTTTTGGGTTTTAAACAATTTAATTTACTTTCCAATTTCCCAAAGGGGTTTTTTGGGAATGTTCCTTTTTTAAAAATTTTGGCCCCCGGTTTGGACTTTTCCCTATTTAACTGCCAGGTGTTTCCCTTTTAAATTTTAGGGGACTATTTGTGTAATTTGGCTTGCGGTCTAACACATTATTCCCTACTTTCCAACTAATGTTTTTTTTCACATTTCTTTTAAAACCCATGGTTTTATGGTAATTCAAGGGCATGCTTGTACTCCCTTTTTTTACATTATTTTCTTTCTTTAATGTTTTTGGGACTTTTCTAAAGGACAGGTTTTTGGGGTTTGTAACCGGGTTACGGGTTTTGGGGACTCACATGGATTTTGTTTTTGGGACGGTTAAACCGCTTAAAGTGCTAACCTTTTTTGCTTTTTAAACCGGTTATTTTTTAAGAAATGGACGGGGGTTTAAAGGGTCACAAAGAGAAAGGGACCCTTGGGATTCAAAAAGAGAAATGGAACGGAATTTTTAAAAGGTCAAGAGGAAAAAGGTGGAAAAAATTTGGGGAAATTCAAAAAATCCATACTCATTTCTTCATCAAAGCTTCCCCTTGGAAAAAGGTGTACTTTGAAACCCCCCAAAATTTACAATATTCCCTTCTTACAATACAATATAAAATATGCTATTCCCTGGGACTAACATTCGGGGTATGCCCATGTACCATGGGGTGTGTTGTACCTGTGGGGAATTCCAGGGTGACTTTTTGGGGGTAAACCTTTACTACTTTCAGCAGGGTTTTGGGGAAGGGGCCATGGAGCCCAACACTGTGTGGTTTATTGCAGGGTATGTCTTATCTGTGGGTAGGAACTTTTACCTCCACATGTGCACTCTATTGCAGTGGCATGGACGACACACAGCAGACATTTAGGTTGTGGATGGTGCGAGGTGTTACTATGGTTGTTGGACATCTGTCATGGGTGTGACTTACATATGTAAATCTGGGAGTGGTAACCTCTATGTGAGTAGTATATGTGTACTCTGTGGTGTATTCAGTCACTCTGCATTGGTAATGTGTTTGAGTGCATTGTCACAGTGTTGTACATGTCACTGTGTCCTTCTCCATATCTGTAGCTGTCATGTGAGGTCCATACCATGGCATCCATTATGTGATGTGGAGGGGTACACCGACCTACATGTCCATAGCTGACACACCATGTCCGCTGACACATACCATGTGCAGGTATTCCAGGGATAGTGTGCCACTGTGAATATCATTGGGGCCACTATTGTACACATTTATGACCCTGTTCACCCCTGACACATGCAGTGGTGGGCAGCCAATCACATATCTGGTGGTTACTGGTGTGGGTGATTTGGAATGTGGTATGGTACTCCGGTTTTGACACTGGTGTTCACTCCATGCCTTTGTCACCAGGCACCTGTTGCAATACATATGTACACATGTGCCTCACTCAGAATTTATATACATCTCTCTCACTCTCTCTATGTATATATATATATATATATATATATATATATATATATATATATAGATAGATATATCTATACGTATATATATATATATATATATATATATATATATATGTCTGTATACATATACACATATATATATATATATTGATGTACATATATTGCTATAGATGTGGAGAGGGGGACACACAGAGGGGGTGTGAGTAACAGAGGGGGTGGGACAGGCTGTGTTGAAGGTCATCATATACAGTCATACCTGTAGATAGTCAGATCAGTCTGTCTATGTAAATGTATCTACATATATCTATATCTGTATGTGTGCATTACATAGATATGTTTGTACAATATTTTATCTACAGCTGTCTATGTATTCCTACATCTCTCTCTGTATGTATGTATACATATATGCATATCATATATATATATATATATATATATATATATATATATATATATATATATATACACACATACATATGTTGACATACATACGTATCCATATGTTAGACAGGTATATCAACATGTTTGTCTACCATACTGTATACACACAGTAACATACTGCTAAATATACATAACTGTGAGACCTACTTTGTACATGGCACTACAACCTACAATCAACCAACATTGATATGTGCACATAGATGCTCTCACATACAAATGTATGTACAGCCTTCACTGATAGTTGCTGTATGTCCCCTGCTCTTTACACATCTTCATATACATATGGATACAGACCAATGACACATATGGAGGGTTCACATTATGTAGACCTTTATAGTATTACTTTACATTACCTGTGTTTGTCACAGCTGCTTGTGTTGCCATCTGGTTCTCTGTCCTGCTGCTCCACTTCCCAGTTGTCAGCTTTCAGGTGGCTGTTGCTGAACAATTTGTTTGTGTCTGCTTAATTGCAATTTTCTCTGTCTCTGTTTCTGTCTCTGTCTCTCTCTGTCTGTCTGTCTCTCACGTCCTTCTCAGGGTGCAATGAAAGTATTGCATGTGTGGACTGGAAGTACAGCATACTTTTGTAGGTATCTGCATATGCCCATGTGATGGCCTCTGCACCAATTGTTAGCCAGCATGTGCTAATTGCATGCAGCCAGTTGTGTACTGATTGCAGTTCTCACTGTGATTTCAGAACAGTGCTATAAAAAGGTATGTGAGATAGGCGTAGCCCTTTCAGATTTTAAGGGCAGGGACCATGCTGTTATGCTGTGGACAATGTTCTGTGAGTGTAAAGGTTGGTATCTCTCTCATATTTCCAGGTGTGTTGTAGATTAACATTCCTCCATTCATTTCTCCAGTTTCCTGTAATAACTGTGTATGTACACTGACACCTACAACTACTACTACTGTTAATGTGTGTGTGTATGTGCTTTCCTTTCACTTTTGCTTGCACTTTGTTGCTAAGGCTTCAATAGTTGTCCTTTACAGTCACTACTTGTATGCCTGCTAGGTGTCCTGACTGTAGTGTGCTGCTGTAGCTTTCCTATTTTCCATGTACATTCACACCTTGGAATGCTTGCTATATCTGCTAGGGTGTTACAGCATGCAGTGTGGTCTGGCCATGGTGTGGGCCTTGACATCTATTAGGGTATTTGAGTATGCTGCTGAGCAGGCCCCAGAGACTTTCAGGTTCATCTGTTATGTGCCTCATGGAATGGTACATATCAGTGGGGTACACCCATTAAAATGTCTGGTATGCTGCAGTTGTGACTGTGGGTTAGTATGAGCATATGTATTACTACACTTTTTCTGCCATGCAAGTGATGAATACTTTCAGGACTCCAGAGTTACCATTGCATGTGTTACACCTTTCTGCCTACTGTTTGTACATTTCACATGGGGTCTGTGGGACATCCCTGTAAGTCATTCACTGTTGCTATGTCTAGGCTCTTAACTATTCAAATATGGTGGTGTCAGACCCGTCATGTGTACAGATATTTGCAGGTTGTCCACATTTCTGCTTCATATTTTGGTCAATATCTCATGCACACCTTTTTCTGGCAAATCACTCTGGGCTCAAGTCAGAATATGGTGACAAACATTCAAGTTTCAGACTGCATACCCTTCCAAACATCCCACAAAGTGCAGACCCTGTTACTCTCTGAACTGTCTGCGTTTGTTGTAACATTATTTGCAATGTGTCCCTGGTTTTGGGCCTTTGCCCCACATATTTTATTACTTGGTCCAGATGTGTTCCTGTAAGAGGTTGTGGGGTATGGGCAGTGCTTATCCTGCTGTGAATATGTGTGTGGCTTGCAAGGTGCTATAGCGACATTATTACCTACTAGCTTCCAACTAGCATGGCTGTTTCTGTTCACACACTACTATTATGGAAATCCACTAGTTTTGATAGTAATTCTAAATGGCATGCTTTGTGTACTACACATCTATATTCCCTTTACATTCATTCCTAGTATTACATGATATATTTATTTTAGCACAATGTTCTTGTATAAGAGTCATGGCTTAGTGGTAAGTCATGCAGACTACTGTTTCCTGGGTTCGGGACTCACAGTGGGATATTATTTTGCTTTTGAACTGAGTACAGGACCTGTCAATCAAAGTGACTAAGGCACTTTTAAGCAGTTGTAACCAGGTTAGCGCTGGTTTGCGCGGAGCTCACGCATGCGCACTGGCGGTTAGCTCCGTGCGCACCCGCTTATAACCGCTTAAACGTGCTTACTCTTGCGCACACCCGCGCTATTTTCTTTGAAAGAAAAGAAAATGGGGAGACAGGAAAGTGGTGAAAAAGGGGTCACAAAGAGGGTAAGACAGTAGGGAAACAAGCTTGGGATGTGCAGGAGGGAGGTAGGTAAGGCCCATAGCTGCCCATTTCTTCATCAGCAACAGCTGTGCATATGTATGTAATTTGGTGTGACATTTGAAACCTTCCACCCCTGAGAGAGGTGTCAGGACAACAATAATACTTGTTGTACAGCCAATTGTAATTGATAGGTTCCATGTCCAGCAGACATGTGTGCGGAATGGGCAGCTATGTATGGGGCGTAATTATTTGTGGGTACAGAGTGCCCTTTTTTTTTTTTTTTCAGGTGAGAGTGGTATGTCAGGTGAAGGAAGTCGGTACAGCTGGGGAGGTAGGTTGGGTAGGTAAACAGACAAGACAAACAGGACGCATACAGGGGCGGTGTATGACACGTGTGGGGGGGTTACGCAATTGACGGGGATGGAGGTTTGGATATCCAGAGCCCCTGAGCCCACAGATGGCAACAGTGGAACTGATATCCCCACCCATAGGCAGTTGCCACTGTTCCTTCACTGCCCAGGATGGGGTTGTGCTGGGGGCTGTGTAGATGGGGCAACAGGCATGCCCGTTAGTTGTGCCACCCATGCCTCGAGCTGGTGTAGGGGCTCAAGAATAAAGTCCCGAATCTCCCTACGCACCACAGTCCGGACGCTACGGAGGGTGAGTGGTGGTTCTCCTCCGGCCATACTTGCAGAGGGGGGGCGAGCCCCATCCCCTGCAGTGCTTCCACCCGCAGGTGGCACAGGGCCACCGGAGGAGGGTCTGGACTCGGCACTAGTGCCAGGTGCACTCGCCAGCTGAGGTGGGAGAGGTGGGTCCGCTGGAACCCGCCTTCCCTGTCGTCCTATGTTTTGCATTATGTCACGACAGTTTGGGTTAGTGACATATAATACCATTCACAATTAGTTGTAACAGCATGCATTAGTATACCCATTAACCAAACACGCATATATTCACACCATTGAACAGTGTGCATAACACATGCATAATTTGAACAGAAATACACAGTCCAACAACATGCAGGGTTAATTGATGGCAACAGGCCATCAGGTGTGGATGTATGAACAGGGCAGATGCATCAACGGACATGCAAATATATATGACCCAACAGGACAAACGTCCAGGGGTGTTAATTGTGATTGCACATACCATTTTCAGATGGAATGGGTTATATGTGGTTATAGGGTGGGGTAAAGAAAGTAATATTAACACCTTCGAATAACAATACATATGCTGTACATTTCTAATAGCTACAGTTATATACACACTACTGTTCTAACTACAGTTTCCTATATGATAACTATTTCAACTTGGTGATAGGACTGTTACTGCAACATCAATATACATTTTATGGTTCTTCATACACATTCATATCTAGCTTTGTTCAGCTACATCATCCTGCTACATTTGCTTTATATAGCTGTAGACAAGTGTGGATGTTTGGTATATCAGATTTTGCTGTTTGGTTTTGAATCTCACATGCATTTCATTCTGTCTTGACTGCAGTATACTTTATTCAGGGGTTATTACTACTGTATTGCTGGATTCATGACACTTTCTCACACTCTCTCACTTGCTTTCATTTTACTATTCAGGATGGTACTTCTAGGCTTTATTGACATGTTTTACCAGTAGTTATTACAATCCTTTCTAGCAGTCTCACTTCTGTCATGTTTCAGTATTTCCACAGGGATATATTTCACACATGTGATTTCATCATCTTCTGCAGCTATACTTTTCAGCCTGCTGCAGGTTGTGTACTATTTTCTTACAGGTAGGGCATTTTTATTTCAGAATATATGTCAGACAGTTTCAATTTTTGGTTAAACATACAGGCTGAAAACACTTTTATAATCAAGCAATACTTGCATACACTTTCACACTGTTACTTGCAGATTTTATTCCTTACTGACTACACTGCACTCTTTTGCTGACTGTCATACTTTTATATTTCTTTACAGTTACTGGTAGTGGATTACTGACCTGCCTGGTGGCGCAACCGCACCAGCCTATTGCCATAGGCTCTGCGGTTCGCAGAACGGACACCTGCAGCTGTAATATAAATGAAGTAATATTGGAATACACATCTCCATAATATCAGCTAGTTTAATTTCTTACATACATAATTAAATGTTACTTAGTAGTGGGGCGTTGGGTGTTTGCCGGGCCTCCTGGATCCAAAGGTTCAGTTGGTCCTTCTTGCGTCTCTTCAGGTCCGCATGGTGGTGACAGACCTGCTCACCAGTCCTTGGAATCCCTGTGGCACTGGTGAGATCATGAGCCAACCGGTCCCATGCCTCGGCCCTGTATGCTCCCCAGAGGACCTGGCCCTGCATGAGTTGGGCCTCATGATTATGGACTAGGAGCCAGACCATGTACCTGGACTCCTCAACACCCCACCTCTGTGCTCGAAAGCGACTACCCTCTCCTACTCCTGTCATTCTGCCTGCAGGTCAGTTCTACAATCGTTTATGCTGTGTATTCCCGCCTATGGGGCTTATATAGTCCGTTTTTCCCACACATATCTGTTATTGGCCATTTTGGAATTGTATCAACTTCAGTAAACCTGCATTGTCATGCGCCAGTTTGTATTCATTCCTATATATTAGCTATTATTGCATTTCTAGGTACTGCTGTCATGGCTTAGTGGTTTGGTACCTTGACTATGGTGTATAGTATCCTGGGATCGAACCTGGCCACTGCTTTTTATTTTTCATGACTGTCTAGACATGCTGAGGGGTGTGTCTGTGTAAAGGCAGTTTTGATACGGCTTGCTCAACGTTGCCCGTCATTTAGCTTGTTAGCGCAGTGCGCAGCTCCGCGCAAACGGGGTACGCTGGTTTAAGCCTCATTTGGCTATCGGCACGCATATTACGCTCAGCTCAGTTAGGGGCACATAGATTTAGCGTGTTAGACCACTGCTCAGCTACGGGCACTCATTTTGCGCCAGTTAAACCACTGCTCATCTACGGGCACATGCACTCACTCTGTTAAATTGTAGCTCAGCTATGAGCACATCTGGCATTTTTTCTTCTTTTGTTACCTCACATGTCTTCAATATAAATGGGCTATTTCATTACATTTTACATAAATTGTGGTTTTATGTGTACATATTTGTCAGGGACTTGTTTCCTGCTTATTTTGAAAAAAAAAAATTGGTGTTGTGGGGGCTCGAACCATGAATGCCTGCTCTTCAGCCAACATCTCTACCGCTACGCTATTGCTTCCGGGCTTATTTTGCATATTTAGTTCTTATATGCTTTCCCACTGACTGCTAACTGTAGCTGCGCTACGGGCACGCCCGCAAACGCGCACTCACAGTTAAACATCTTTACAATTTAAAAAAAATATATAACATGTTCATTTATATATATTTTATGTTCATAGTCTGTGGGGGCATGTGTTGTGTTGTGTTTATTCACATTTCCGTGGACTCTGTTGTGGGTGTTTACTTTGGGCACTTTTACACTTCTGGGGGCGTGTCCGCTTGCAGGGCTCAGCCTACGGACACACCCCCTACTGTCTTACATGGACCGTGTTAGACTTAGGTGTGATTCAGCATGCTCTCATGAATATGCAAAGCATGCTGACATCACTCCATTTAACTGCAGCCTCCATGTAAGAGTTATAACTCTTACACGGAGGCTTCGTGAATCCTGGGGACTGTGTTTACTGTGACTTATAAAATACAGTTTAAGACTTATAACCCTAAAGAACGCTACCACTATAAAAATAGTTTGTGCTGAAGAGTTTCCCATTTTTACTTCTTTCATAACCATTATGGTTCCAGAGATATGAACATTTGTTTGAAATGTGAGAACATAATTTGATTCTGTCAAAAGGCTTAGGCTCTGCCTATTAGAAGTTACAGTGCAAAATTCCTGAGTTAATTGGAGTGAATGTGTTAAAATGTCTTGGTCATCTTTGGCAGAAAATAAATTGTCCAAATGCAAACAATATGGAAACAGCGCTGCTTAAATTAATTCGGTCACATAGTTGCATCATGGAATTGAGGATGATTAGATTAGAACACAGACTGCGAAACAACTTTTTCAGTTTCTGATCACAGTTTTTATGTTTTAATTCTACAGTAGGGATTGTTTCAATATTTTCTTGGTGCTATAGACTCCTACTGTGATATCATATTATGATAATTATGGAAATGCAAGAAGCTTCCATTTGTTGAACTATGGCATCTCTCTGTCTGAATTAGCATATGACCTACAATATGTCTGTGTTCATTGCAGCTGTATCCTGCTTCCTGCAATGATGAGCAGTTATTGAGATATTGCTGATAACATGATTGAATTTTATGAACTTCAGAGATGTTGCAATACTGAAACTACTAAACATTTAAATGATTGCACTTTTGTAGAATATTTCTATTTTTACTCATAAAAAACTTGGTGTCATAAAAACACTTGGGAATACATCCAATGGCATAATTCTGTGGGCCAACCACATAAAAAATCAAATGTTAATAAGCACTTTGTAGCATTGTTTTTGATGCAAAGGAATTGCTACTTTAGTATCTATAACACCACCGGCAATTAAATACAAAATAATACAAATGGATCTGGAAACAAGACTACATCACATTATAGGTAAGGGGGATCTGGTTCAGGAAAATGTGACAAGGAATGGATTCTGAAAGTTTAATAACAAGAACTCTGTATCTTATAAAATAAAAACTCATTGCCCATTTGAAATAGAAATATCACATGCATGAACAGTTATGTAAAGATTTAGTTTACTGCAGCCATGCACAATCCAACACAGGGATATGGGTGAGGGTGGGATGCTTCATTTGATTCATTCTCTTCACACTTAGTTGAATTCATAAATGTGCATACATACCTCCACTAACTCAGTAGGAAGTATATGGTGATAAAGGAGTTGCATTTCAGAGGACAATATCTCTGAGTGCTAGCCATGGAAGATTTGACTGCAGAAATAGATTGCCCTGGCTTGTGAAGACTAGATCCGATGCTGTTTTTCTTCCACCTCAACCTTTGTTGTTTTGGATCTAATCCAGTCTCACAGCTGTCAGCCTTTGAATCCTCAAGCTGCAAGGCTCTGCCTCATCTTTAATAATTCCCTGCCTACCTAAAGCTCCTCAGATTTCATTTCCCATTTCCTGAGACAGACACGTTCAAGTCTCTGTGTTTCTATTCAAATAAGTGCATCTTTGATGCTTCTTTATGAATAATTTCTACATATTTCCTTCAGTGTTACTCAGCATTTAGAAAAAACGTAGTCAAAATCTATCTCTGTACCTTTCATCCTCTTACTAGCCCTTGGCATTTTTATCACCTCTTCCCTTCCTCAGATTAAAAAAAAACTGTCTTAGAGTTTTCTAGATTTCTCTTGCCATTAAGTTTTAACTCATGGCTTTGACATCAGTCATTTGCCTGTGTTAGACCTTCCTGTAAGATGTTACCATCTTGGAGGGGATTCTATGATTACTCTTAGCCTGCAATCATCTGCAAACTTGGTAAGCCAGAGGCTCTTTTGGCCTTGCCTGCTGAAAAATAGATGCCAAAGATGAGCAAATGCAGCAAGAGAGCCCTGAGAGACTGTACGGGTGACTGGCCTCTGTGTGGAAGTGTTCTCTCCAATTCTAACTTCATGGATCCTGATTGTGTGCCAGCTGGTTATTTAGTGAGTTACACAGAGGTTTATGCCTAATTCCTTGATTTGATTTACCATCCCCAAGAGTGGTATTTTATCAAGTATCCTAGCTAGGTTAAGGTAGGCAGTATGCACCATTTTGTCCTCCTCAGTTGCCTTGGTGAACTTCTCAAAGAGTCTACCAGGTTCAGTAAGCATGACCTGCCTTTGATGAAACCAAACTGAGTTGGGTCCATTGTCGGAAGGTTTCATATGTCACTGTTAATCATTTCTAAGATACTTCTTTCCATGGCTTTGGATATGAGATTAGTCAAACTAATAGATCTGTAGTTCCCAAGATCCACTTGTGCAGGGGGATGATTGCTGCAGTCCTCTATTTATGTGACACAAAGCCCGTGTGGAGGTTATGGTAGAATAGTGACTTCAATGGCCCTGATAGTCATATTTTAGACTTTCTAAGAGGCATCCTGAGGTATTACTGGGGCCCATCATAGCTGTATTCTTGGCCATAGAGAGTACATCTAAGGCCTGCTCCCTAAAGATAATTAGAGATATTCTGTTAGATGGTATTTCCTGGGGAGTGGCTGAGAGTGGTGGTGAGGGGTAAATTTGGAGCTGAATTTGTCAGCCAGAAGATTTTCTAAATCTCCTAGTTCCATGAACTTGGCTTCATTTACCAACAGTTTAACACACTGTTGTGTGCTGTCTTTGTGGTTTCAGACATAGCTAAAGAAGGCCTTATGCTTGCCCTGGTCTGTGACATTATCTTTGCTTTGTTGGACTTAATTGGTCCTCTAAGTTGTTTGGTCAGTTTGATGAAAGCGTTTTTATCTTTTTTGGAGTTCCTACATTTAGTTATGACTTTTGCTTTTGCTGGGGAACCTGTTTAATTTTGGATTCCACTAGGGTGGTTTGTTTTTTGAGTTAGTTCTCAGCTTACTTCTGGTATGCACAGCAGCCTCTATGCAGCTGTGCATTCATTGACATGGTTCTGCAGAGCTTCTGGGAATAATTCTGCATAGGTTGCTGTGTTATTTGGGTTTGGAGGGGCTTGAAATTTTGACAGATTATTGCTTAATAAACAGTAGTTTGTCAGAGTATTTTTGAACTGTTACAGAGTTTGCTGAGGTTATAGAATTGATTCTGATTTCAGAGGAGATTACTCTGTGGTCTGACTTACCAGAGATAATACATGGGGGAGGGGGGGGGGTTGCAGCATTCTCCCATGTTTGTGAGCACCAGGTCCAATATGTTTGTACCTATGCTAAGCATATGCACTAACCAGTCCAGGGTGTTTATAAAGTCTATGAATTTCTGTGCCTGCAAATCTGAGATCATGTAGGACTCCCATTTTTTAGACCGATAATTAAAGTCCCCCATGAGTATGGCATTTGGTTGAATGGTGAGTGTTTCTAATAGGTCTAAGTATGAGTTATGGATCTCATGGAACTTTGAAGGTGACCTATAGCTTGCGAGGATATGGTATGGGACTTTTGTCTATAGTAATCTGAACGTGGAAGAACTCCAGTGCGTCATCCCGGTTAACCATTCTTGAGGTATGCTGGTTATTGATGTAGATCGAGACACTTCTGTCTTTAGTCCCTGTCTATGCGGTTGCTGGTCTAAATGTATGGAAGGCACCAAAGCCTTTATGTGCTCCTGAGAAATTGCCAAACTGCTGCACTCTGGCAGTTGGGGGGTGCTTGACTCTAAACTCACAACTTGGAAGGACAGTACAACAGATACCTTTAGTTTCATACTTTCCCAAAGTTAAATCAAAATTACTTCCTAGAAATCCCACTCACTCAGTGAAAAGAAACAGTACTAGAAATCCAGATGCTATCAAACTGAGTAATCCAAAATGTACAACCAGAAAATATAGGATGCAGGTTCTATTCAAGCTTCATTTTGATGCCAAATAAAACAGGAGACTTCAGACCCATCTTGGACACAGACAAGTTAAACCTCTTTGTCAAACAGACTAAATTCTAGATGGTAACGTTTCAGTCCATCTTGCCTGTTTTGAGGAAGGATTATTGGATGTTCTTGGTGGACCTCAAAAACACCTATTATCATGTAAAGATGGAGAGGTATTCCAGGAATTTCCTGTGCCTCATGGTGGGAGCCAGCCATTATCAGTTTTGAGCACTGCCATTCAGGCTCACCACCACCCCTGGGTTTTACTGAAGTGTATGGCAATAGTGACAACCTGGTTTAGGCTGTGTCATTTCCAGGTAACCCCATACCTGAATACTTGGCTCCCTATGGCAATGTCAAGGGAGTCATTAATCCATACTTGTTGACCTCTTAGTACAAGAAATCTGGACAAATCCAAAAAAAAAAAATAAATAAGGGGCCAAAGGCCCAAAAATAGGGACACATTTTAAATATTACTCTTATAAACTTAATATGTTTTAAGGATAAAAGGTGTTGTGTTAGCATGCATTTCCTGATGGATTTGAAGTCTGAAACTCATCATTATTTAGTAATCTCAGCCTCAATGATTTTCCAGAAAACCACAAATTTAATGAGGAACAGACCAAAAACATGAGGCACAAATCTGGACATACTGCAAAAGTCGAGAGGTATGCATTGATCTGAGCAAGGGACTACCTACTCCAACTATGTCTGCCCTTGGGTATCCTGCTCCATGTAGAGAAATTCATCCTGGAACTAGTTCATTGTCTAGAATTCATCATGTGCTTTCTGGACACAACCAGCCATAGTGAAACTTCTCCCCTCAAGGATGGTTGCTTTTTAAACACTAGCCAGTCAAATTCTTCAGATCCCAAGACCTCCTGCTCTTCTCAAAAAGCATCCTCTAGGTCATATGGTAGCTGGCATCTCTCTCTTGTTTCTCTAACAAGGTACTATATGTGAAATATTCAATGTACTCTGTAATCCCTGTAATTCAGCTACACCAATCTATTGTCATATCCCATCTGGCTCACATGCACGATGTGGAAACACATTCATTAGTGGACTTCTTCTCTTTTAGTATCCTCAGGGCATCCATTTATTATACCCTTAACACAAGGCCATAATAACCACAAATGCTTCTTTCCCTAGGTTGGGAGCATTACAAGAGAAAGTCCCAGGAACACTGTCTCAGTCAGAGGCTCACTTACATATCAATATTTTGGAGATGAGGGTGGTCCTGCTAGCTCTGCAGGCTTTTCAGAATGCCTTCCCCAAAGGTGTGATTATGTTTCACTCTGGCAACATTGCTGTAGTGTGGTACTTGAACAAACAGGGGGAACCTGTTCTAGCCCACTCTGTTGAGAGGCCATGAGGGTGTGGCTTTGGACAATGTCCTTGCATCATTTTCTGATAGCAAAGCGCATCCCTGGGAAATCCAGTATTCTAGTGGACAACTTAGGCAGGAACATTGTGATGCCTCATGAGTGGTCTTTCAGTCTGACAGTGGCAACCAAAATCTTTCACTTTTGAGGCAACTTTGCTGTGATCTTTTTGCAACCCCATTCAACACCAAGAGCAGCAACTTTGCCTCCCTGATTCCCTCAGAGGGACAGTCACTGAGGAACACTGTTCTGCATGTCTGGCTTCTGGGTCTCCTCTATGCTTATCCTCCAATGCCATTGATAATCAAATTCCTTCAGAAAGCAGCCCATTGCAGAGCCACAGTGATCCTCATAGCCCCTTCTGGCCCAGATAAGTTTGGTTTCTCTTTCTGTGGTCTCATCTACTTTGCTGAATGTTAGTCCTGGACATACTACTAGATTTAATATCTCACCTCTCAGGCCAGTCTCACTCAAACCTAGAATCCCTTAAGTTGACCACCTGGTTCCTCTGGTTCCAGTGATGGCCAGAGATCCCAAGCTGTACAAAGCAAGTACTTCATATTTGATCTTCCTCTCAAAACACAAGCAAAGCCAATGCTAGCATATGGAAGGGTTGTTTTTTTTTTTTCCATTTGCACTTCATGCAAGGATATAGATCTCTTCTCTACCTTAATACAGACCATTTTGGATTTTCTAGCTGGCCTTTTCAATTGGAGCTCAGTTATTCTACTATTAGAGTTCAATAGGCAGCTATTTCCAGTTTTCATGTGAGCCACACTCACACCACCACTGCATCCTTGAAACTATTTAAGGCTTTTCTAAAAGGATCCTTTTTTCTCAGACCTTCCATAAGAGATCTGTCTAATCCTTGAGATCTTCTGTTTCTCCCTCAGTCCCTGACAAAATCCCTTTTTGAACTGCTGACTATAGCAGATCTAAAATTTGTATTCTGGAAGCTTCTCTTTCGCATGGCAATTACCTCAGCCAATAAAGTTTCTGAATTACAAGCTTTGTTCTGTCTCTCCTTCTTACCTTATTTTTCATAAGGAAGGGTATCTCTGAGCATTAACCCTTCCTTTCTTCCTAAAGTGGCCTCTGAGTTTTCTATAAAATTTCCCTAATTTCAGTAACAGAGGAGGATATATGCTTCCCTGCCATAACATTCCTCATCAATTAAGATTTTATTTGGACAAAACAAAGCAGTATAGAAAATCTAATCTATCTAGTGCATCCTTCTGTAAGGCAAGATTTGGTTAAGTGTAAAAAAATTACTTTGTCTAGATGGCTCTCTGATTGTATAGCTTTTATATACTCTTTTAGGGATATTTCCTTGCTATTCAGACCTATGGACCTTTTCGTAAGAGCAGTATCTCTATGGTCTCCTGCTCACACATTTATTTCTCATTACATGCTGGATATCCAGTCTCATTCCAGATCAGTCTTCGGTTCCACCATTATGTACAACAGTCTCTCCAAGGATAACCTAGATGAATGTTTGGGGACACTGTACCAAAGGCTGAAGTGGATGGAAAAGACAACATTGGATACAAAAGTTATGATCTTACCATAACACTAGATCTTTGTGATATTCTACTGTCCATCTCAACTATCATTCTATCCTTCCCTCTCCTATGTCAGGAATACATGTAGATTTAGAGGACCAGCCTGAGGCCTGATTTCAGAACTTCTTTGAGTTCCTTTGGAATATCTTCTTCATTTTGCAGTTGTATTCTGATGTAAAGTTTTCTGCTGTCTGGTAGCTTGGATTTTTTTTTTTAAGTTCAACAAATTTGATATGAGGAACTTTGGGTAAACAGGGAATTATGAGAGAGGAGACGGAGCCTCTGAGCTTGAAGATCCAAAGGTTGCTAGCTGTCAGATCCAGTCAGATCCAAAAACTCAAAGGTTGAGTTGGATGGAAGAAGACAATAGGTTCTAGCATTATGGCAAGTACATAATTTCTGTTTTGAATTTTAGGGGGCATTTTTTTTTGCACTTAGGAAGACTGCACATGTGGTTGCACAAGCATCTCTTGCCTTTTGTCATTTGTTTGCATTTACCATCTCATTTGTACTTCATGCTGAGAGAGGTGATTGAATCTACATTCTGCTACATGTTCCTTCTTTGCTGGATTGAAAAAAAAATAATAGAGAACAGAAAATGAGATTATCACTGTTACCACATCTAGTCTTCTATAACGTCGTACTGGTCCTGAACCCAGAATGTCAGTATCCTAGTTACAAAAATGGGTGCTTTATCAACTGGTTAATTTCTGTTGAAACTTTGTTTCCTTCTGTTTTCTTAGTACACTTTTACTATTCTGTTTATTTTGGTTGTTATCAGAATGTTAAATTAGTACAAGAATAATACCAGAGTCCTGTGAAAGAAATGAGAACTTTGCTTCTACTTCAATGAGTTGTAACTGCAGGCAGAAGAAGAAAGGGCTACAAGTGAGAATACTGACTGGTAGGTGATCACAATGTACAAATAACTGTCAGTTTGTGTGGTTAAACCTCTTAGTTGCAACAGCAGGATGATTCCAGTAATGCATCAATAGAAAAATCTGCAACAGACTGTCTGATTCCATTACTGTATCAACAGAAAAATCTTAACATACTGGATAGTTCCAGTACTGTATCAATAGAAAAATCTGCAACAGAATAGATGGTTCTGGTACTGTATCAACAGCAGGATCTGTAACAGACTGAGTGGCTCCAGTAAAGTTTCAACATCAGTAAGATCTGTAGAATCTTACAAAACCATAGTTCACCCTTAACTGATTAATAGATGATGAAAGAAATAAAGTATAACGGTTGTGTATTGTAACAAGAGTGGAAATATACTGCTTGTTTTTTGTGATACACACATACACTAGATCTCCTAGAGACCAGAGTCCAATTCTTCTTCTTCTGTGTTTAATGTTTACTTTTATGTTTTTTAAGCTGCTCAGCAATATCCCAACACTACCCTGAACTTTGAACATAAGCTGCTGGACTGCCAGACTGAAAAAGGGACAATGACCTTCCAGAGGTAAATACTGAGTGATATATCTTAGTGTTTTAATTAATCATTAAGTAACTTTAAATACTATGGCAGAAATTATCACAAGAAAATAAATAGCTGGTGACACTGAGCTTGGATGACTGTGTAAAAGAAAGATCAAGTGATATATTTTTTGAACTGTTTCTATGTACTAGTGTATCACAGTGTGATATCTGATTGCTAATTAAAAACAAGTTAATTAAATTAATTAAATTAACAAAGCTAATTAAAAAAAAATTTTGAAAACAAATGTTGGCTGCAGCTGCAGTGATGATAAAGTACAGCAGAATGATATACATAAACATGTGCATTAGGGAGAGAGAGCAAATAAAAAATATGAAGAGCAGAGAGCATAGATAGATGAAGGGTAAGGGCAGCATATGGCACAGATGACTTAAAATATGCCTGAAACACGTGGTCAGATAAGAGGTATGTAGATATTAGGATGCAGTATAATCTCCAGTGGAATAAAAGGATTCTATGTTTTCCTTTATAGAAATAAGCAGAGAGACCATATCTGGAGTGTCCAGCCAATAGCATCCCATCTAAGCAAGGTGATAGTGTAAAGATGTTAGTATATTGGCTACTGTAGCCAAATACGGGGATGATGCTGATATGATGGTGAGTGTGTTTATGTGCATGGTCAGATTGTTTACAAAGCCCCCTCCCCAGAAAATCTGAAATGACTTAAACAATTATGGAAAATCCATTCCAGCAGAACAAACCTTTCAGATGTGGTTTAGACGGTTGGTAGAGTTAGTAATGCTGGCCTTAGAATTAGAAAAGCTTAAAATGCAATTACATCATCATCCTAAACTAAAAATATGAATTTCTCCTCAGATTAAATGCAGTGTGTAGAAAAAGAAGGGAATTGCAGAACTAGGGTAATATATTTGGTAAGCTTACTTAACATCACATATCATTTTATGAGTGTTGAATAATCAGTGAATTTCACATTGGCATATGTAAAGGCTGGGATTCATAGATAAGTTGCATAGTATGCAACATGCACTTAAACTAATTTTGGCAACTTGCAGACAAGCACACGTCGGTGTCATTTCTTAGCTTCCTTTTGCACTCCAACACAGACAGCCCAAATGTGCAACAGAAAATCTATGCAAACGGCTGCAGAATGACACAACTGAGATGCTGGTAGGGACATGAGGTCATATTGATTAAAATATATGCAAAATATATATATAGTTCTGACTCACATATGTCTACAGCGGAAATAGTGCATTTGTCTGTCCCTGCCTATATAAGATACATAAGAAGAAAGTTTGTCAAAAATGTCCTCCTTGTATGTAGCAAAAATACTCAGTGATAGCAGCCATGATGTTGCAACATTGTCCTTAGAGCTGATGGTCCCCACCAGTATTCAAGCAGTGCTATCTGGCACTTACATAAATGGTAAAATCAGCAATTGACTTATTACAGCTTTGCCATGCAAGAGATTAATGACTTCAGAGTTGATATGACAGTGTATGGGTCTTGCCTGATGTATTGTGTGCAGTCAAACCAGGGTTGCCAGATTTCGTATCGGCAAGGTAGGGACGAGAAAAAAAAAGTGAAGAGCAAAAAAAAAAAAAAAAGGTCTTTAATGTAGAACACAGTTCCACATTAAAGATCTGCACTAAACAGATCCGCATTCAACAGAAGTAGCTCCGTGTTTAGCGATTTTTGATTAGCCCATATACCGTCATATGGGCCAATCAAAAATCGCTAAACACAGAGCTACTTCTGTTTAATGCAGAACACATGAAGCTCTGTGTTTAGCGATTTTTGATTGGCCTGTATGCCAGGTATACAGTCCAATCAAAAAAAAAAAAAAAAACAAAGCAGAGGCTGGCCGGGATTTAAACCGGCAGGGCAGGACTCGGGATCAGGCTGCTGATCTCGGGACAGCCCCGCCCAAATAGAGACATCTGGCAACCCTGAGTCAAACTCAAATGAAATGCATTGCCTTCCCAGAAGTGTTTCTAGGTTGAAGGAAAGAGGGTAGCCATCCTGGCTGCAAGGTGTTAGGGAGAAGTTATTGGCAGTTGCCCATATGCAGCATTATTGCAGTACCAGCCTATAGAGATGAATGCTGCTACTGCAATTGCAAACAGAGCTGAAGCTCTGACATGCTTTATGAGTTGTGAGTAGTACTGTACCTACAACAAACTACTTGTTACATTTGTAGCAAGTGGTTTGCTGCAGTTTCAAGCAGAAGATCTAAGGAGTGCTAGCACTGTTAGTATTACAGCACCAGACTAGGGAATGGCACTTAGTGCTAAATGAGTTCACTATATCTCTGGGCCAATTTGTACCATTAGAGACCAAGGTATATGTGGACCTTACATACTAGTAACTGGGACACTTCAGAGGAAATGCTGGGTATTTCACAGGTGTCCTCCTTTAGAACACTCAACAAGTTCCTCAGCATAATGCTTCCCCATGTGGAGGAGTGTATATGTTTTGCTAGCACACCACAGGAGAGAGCCAACATCATGAGTGACTTCTACATCCTCACTCACATCCCTGAAATACTGGTTGCCATAGACTGTACACATGTAACAGTAAAATACTTTCCTGTCTGTTACTCACAAAGATTTGTGAGCAGGGATGGCTGCCATTTGCTGAACTGCCAGGGTGTGTGTGATGTGTGTAGGATCATAACCAATTTGTAGGATCATAACCAATTTGTATGCACAGTACCCAGACAGTATGCAGGACTGGTATATCTGCACCTGTCTCAACTGTATTACCTCTGCCTGGGTAATTAAATTACACAGGGACATTTTGCTGGTAAGTGTAAGCATAGCTAAAGTTGAACTGTACAGCTATATACCTCTAATATGTCCATAGGTAGTAACACCAAACAACTGCATACTCTGTTGCAAGCCCTGATACTGGCCTGAGCTCTGGCATATGACACCAGTATGGGGTACACAGAATGCAGCCCAACTGCAGTGTAATACAACACATACAGAAGCACACAGTATCATAGTGCATATATTTGGCCTGCTTAAAATATCTTTCCATTGCTTTGACGTGTCTGTGGAGGGCACTTTGGTATACACCAGACACATCCTGTAGGATGGCCTATTATATGCTAGCCAATTGTGCAAAGATAGACAGGCCAGGTCCAGAATACTGGTACAGCTGGACTATGCACACACATAGTTAGCAGGGAAAATGCATCAGCACCATTATCCGATGAGAGTGTTGAGGAGTATAAACAACTGGTAGCTGAACAATCACTGCTTTGCCAGTAATGGGCACTTTACCTGGCAGTACAGGCAATGTCAAGTACAACTATATGGATCCTGATGAGCACACAGTGGCAGTTCCAAAAAAGATGTGATACATGTAGTATAAATATCATGTTTTGCTGGTCAGTGTATGGCTGAGCTACACTGACCCTCAGACATTCTCTAATTTACCACAGAGGAGGGAGAGTGAAATGGGTCACAATCATCATCTTCATCATGCACACTGGTAGAAAGGAACACAGTGACACATATCTGTCTACAGACACTGGGTGGGAGGACATATCAGAGGAGTTTGAGACATGGGTCTTGAGGATGAGTATTCTGTCTCATACACTATTTACTCTTCTGAAATAGTGAGAGATCTAGTATATGACTGTTGCCTGAGGCAGAGTCATGCATCCCAGAAGAGCATTCTGAGTCATACACAAGGTCCTCATATAATGTCTTTGGGGTCCCACTACATGACCATAATCTTTGGCTGTTCTGATGATTGCCAGCACCTTTTACAAACATGAGATTTATGCAGGCACACATCTTCCTGCTTCAATGCATTTTTAATGGGAATTCCAGTGGAAGGGTTCACATCCCTATAAAATGGAGATAACACAAGTTACCACACATGTTCTGAGTTTCCATGCTCTTCAGAGTTATATATCCAAATAATGCTGCCGTTCCTCTCAGTAATGCTGCCCAAATATGACTTCTGAAGTCTGTACAACCTGTCCTGGAATGGCTGGTGAGCTTCCATTACTGCACAAGTACATAAACAGATTAGGCCAGGAGGCATGCATGTCTATGAATTGCTGTGTTTTGCAATGGTGCATCAGTGGCATAACACGCAGATTACTGCCTAGCTTCACCTCCAGCAGCTATGCGTTTTTGCTGGAGAAGTGTATGGGTACAGGTGTCATCAGCTTTGTCTATAATTATGTTGCAGAAATCACTTTGCAGGCATGATTCATAGGCCATCTTCTTGTTCTTTACAAGTAACACCATAACACCACTTGTAGAGGAAATTTAGGAGAATGCAGTTTCTACTAGTGCCTGCTGGATACTGCCTGCATGGTGCATGAAAGAGAGAAAGATAATGCCATGTCATTGCCATTTTTGGATATGCCTACTGAGCCCCTGACGAGAATGTAAGAGAGTAGATGTTTGGTAAGAGCCATTTGTGGAGCTGCCCACAGCTGTGAACATCACCAGGATGGGGGAACACTGCTGGCATAACTTTGATGACCCATTGCACTGGAATTCTGAGGAGTCCATGCAGTGGAAGCACATGTTAGGTAAGAGTGATTTTAATGGTATATTAAGTATTTTTACTTGCTTTTATGTTCCTGTGTTTTCTCTATTATCCTGTTGTGGGGTTGAGACTGTTGTTAATGGTATGTAATTGTCAGGCTCATTCTAAGAATTAAGTAACTGCTTTGTGGCTCTTCCATATTAGGTGCAGGTGGAGTGCTGACACTGCATGTGATATGCCTTTAGATTTTATGTAGGTTTCTGCAGGGCCATCTTCTAATGCGGGGTCATGCTGTATCATGTCACAGTCTCAGCTCACTATCTGGTGTGTGCCCATGTATACCTGTGCCATATTCAGTTTACACATTTAATGCATGTGCAGGGAATGTGCTCTTCCCTGGTGCCAGTCATGCATCTAATGGAAAGCATTTGTGGATTGTATATATTGATGTTCATCATTATGATCACTTCTGCAGAAGCTAAGCTGTCATGTCATGCTTCTAATGGAAAATATTTATGGTTTGGATGTGATGTTCATCATTATGATCACTTATGAGAAACCTAAGTTATATGGGTTCTACTCTGCATTGGATATAACAGCCAGCCAGCTTCCAAAGCTTCATGGCACCTACCATGCACTCAAATCATTAGCCAGCTTGAGCTAAGCTGACTAAAAGTTGGGATTGATTGTCAAATCCTCCAGAGCTTTGCTGATGCTGAGAAGGGCACTCCTTTGTGGGCTTTTGAGGATCAAAGATCAGCTAATGCTGAGCAGATAAGTTCCCTGTGGGGAAAAACTTTCCACTTTACTTATTTCTCTTAAAAAACATTTCTGAAAAAGAAGTTCATTTAAGCTGGAAAAGTGTTTTTGTTGACTTTCTCATGGCTTTGATGTTCTTTAAAATGGGAGCACACTTCTTTATTTTTGTGCTAAAACATTATTTAAAACTATTTATTCTGTGGAGAACTGTTGTTATTTTACTTTTGGGGCTAGGGAAAGTGTTTAAAGTGCCTTTTACTGTGTTTTATTTCTGGGAAAAAAGTTTGTTTTTTGCTAACTCCCTGTTTTACTAACTCTTGGTTCTAAGCTTCCCCAGAAATCAAGCATGATTTTTGACTTGATCATGGAACAGTGTGCTGGTTCCACAGTTGTCCTCTTCCAGCCACAAAAAACAAGAAAAGATTGTTAACACCCTTAGTCAGCACAACAGGCAGGTTATTTGCCTTAGCCACAAATGAGTAACTCTGCTGTGGCCAAAGCTGGTTCTTCAGAACACTCATCATTTTCTTCGGATGCTTCTGGTGTAGTCCCTAAAGCTACCATTGACTTACTGGTTAGGGATGTCCTCTGTCATTGTCATTGTGCCCTTAGTGGGCAAGGGAGAGCCACTCTTGTTTTTCCTGGGACAAGTGGCAGGGAAAGTGTCCCTGAATAGACAGAATATTGTGCCCAACCCTGGGGAAGTTGTTGCTGGCAATAGTGGGTCTGTTTTTTGAGAAATTCCCATCAAGAAAAGTCAGAAAACAAGACATTTGTCTTCTACTGTATCAGTTACTCTGAAAATGAGTAATTTATTAGGCTTGGCTCAGGGGCTTATACAGGTTCTTGACCCCTCTTATAAAGCTGTTTCTGGTAAAAGAGAAAGAAAAATGGACTCATTTTCCTACAGCAGTTCAAGAGATTGAACATTTAGGAAAATGTGCAGAAAAAGATGCATTTTTTTCTCCTCAGTTACTGAATTAGATTTTTAGGAGAGTGCAATATCCAATTCTCTCTGTAAGGGATTGTCTTTCTCTGAGACTATTTATGGGAAGAATCATCGTTTTCTGTGGAAAAATAGTGAGGTTTCTCAATCCCTCAAAAAATGTTATGATTTGTTACAAGTGAAATTTCCAGAACCTTCACCTATCCTTCCAATTTTTTATGCGTTGGAGGATGTTTTTGTCACAGATTGCAGTTTCCCTGACAGTCTGCTGCCCATAAAAAAACAGATTGCTTCAGACAGATGTGTCCTGAATGTGATCCAGTTAGCATACAAAAGGCAATGGGAGGCTATTCCGTTTTTCAGGGATTCCTTATCATCTGTTAGACAAAACTCTTTTCTTTCTTTCTGTCTTACAACATATGGTGTCTCAAGGGATAATAAAATATATTTCTCCTCCTCTGTTAGGAGACTGATTTTATTTAAGACTGCTTCTGGTGCCAGTGAAAGAAGATTCTTGGAGACCATTTCTGGATCTTTCCTTCCTGAGCCACTTTGTGATAGTGTCCAGATTCAAAATGCTTTCACTTCACAACCAGTTACCACTTCTCCCTCATTTGAGTTTCTTGGTGAACATAGATTTAAAAGATGTATATCATCCGATTCTTGGTCATTCAGATTTCAGGCATTTCTTAAAGTTTTTTTGTGTCTGCATCATGTTATCAGTTCTTGCCTTACCCTTTGGACTATCCACTGCGCCAATGATGTTCACAAAGTGTCTAGCTTCTTTGATAGCCAACTGGAGATTGCAGAGTAACATACTTTTGTATATTTAAACAACTTGCCATTCTTCACAGGATATTTTTCAAAGTGCCTGTAATCTCCCTCTTAGATGAGGGATTTCCTGCACATGTTGGGATTCCAAGGGAACATTCAGAAGTCCTTTCTGACTCTTTCTCACATGATTATTTTTCTGAGGTGCTTGCTGGCCACCTCAGTATGAAGATCTTTTCTTTGTGAGGAAAAATAGATCTATAATTAGATTTATTACTGGGGTTTTCCAATCAGTGTTCAGTCTCAGGAAGGGAATACTTCAAGAGTCTGGGTCTCGCAGCATCCTTGATTCTCATGATACCTCTTGCAAGACTCCACATGAGGCAGATACAATAGTATCTGAAATCCCTATGGTCCCAGTATCAACACCCACAGACTTTTGAAATTCTAGTCTTTGAATTTGTGAACAGGGACATCATGTGATGGAGACATCAAATGTCTCAGAATCCAGGTCTTCCGTTCTCCCCTCGTACTCCAAAGTAGTCATTTACAACAGATGTCTCAGACTTTGCTTGGGTGAGCAGTGTCTGTGGAAATGAAGGTGCAGGGTCTTTGGGACAAAAATGACAGACTAAAACACATACACATAGAAGACATATTAGATGTTATAAATGTTATCAACAGTTTGAATCATCTGTTATCCTGGGCTTTACAGACAACACAATACCTAAACAAGAGAGGGAGAATCATATCTTACTCCCTGTACAGACTAGTCATGTTAGCATGGGATATGGCTTTAGAGCAAAATCTGATTCTAGAGGCAACCTACATCTGCAAAATTGTGCAGCAGACAACCTGAGCAGGAGCAGGGAAGACCATCATGAATGGAAACGGAATTAGGAAGTCTTCCAAGAACTGATCCATCTATGGGGAATACTATAGATAGATATTTTTGCCGACTGTCTAAACAATCAACAGTCAACTGGCAAAATTCTGTTACAAGACCCCATGCAAGAAGAGTCTTTGAGTTGCAGATTTTTATGGTGAGTCATCCTTACAACAGAGATTGAATTTCTTTGAGAGCTAATACTTTTCAAAGCCTAAACTGGTTAGAACTACCCCCATCAACTAACATATACACTGTTTCATACCACCTATAAAATTATCCAGAATCCATCTGCTTGTCCAGCTCTAAATAACATTCTTCACAACTATGTTCCTAGTCAGTCATTACAATCCAATGACCAAAAATCCCATCTGACCACAAACCTATCAGATCTGCTGGGAATTGTCTGTACTTGTTGTTTTTTGCTAAACCCTGGAACTCGTTATCTGTATCCATCAGGTCAATACCGTCCCTCCCATCCTTCATACATTTCTGAAAGACATGCTAAAAGCTGTTTCTATTGTTGCTCAACACCAGGATAAACTGTATCCCTAAATGTGGACAAATACCTATTCATACTTTATACCTCCTATCTCTTCTTCACTCACTTCCTTACTTCTATCAATTTCTCTCCACACACTTTCTCTCTAATTATACCATAAGCCTACTTTTCTCTCACTTAATATTGCAATCCCTGTTTGTATTATGCTAACGTACCTTTAATTTCTCTATAAACTGGCTAAAAATTCTCTAACTATTAAATCATTGTCATATAACTTGTATTTATTCTTAAATAATATTTTCATATGATGTCTAATTTGGTATAATTATTTAAATTGTATTTGTTTGTTGTGTTATCTTTAAAGATTGTAACATTATTATTCTTAAAATATTTTGTAATACTTTGGAGCTGTTCTTCCAAGGCCTGCACTGAAAATGGGCTCCAAACCAGTCAGATTTTCTCAGTAATCAAATGTCAAATAAGTAAATAAACAAATAAATATGCCTGAAGTGGTATCTGAGTTTATATTAAGCCAACCTATTCATTTATGAGGGAGAAGGGATACCTTGTATCTTGGATGTCCACAAACAGCTCAGGTACTATCTTGACATAACATCTTTCAAAACTTCTAATCAGTTTACTTCTTGTGAAGGAAAGAAGAAGGACATACAACCTGTGTCAAAACAGACTATTTACAAATGGGTTTCCTAGACTATTACCTTTTGTCATTCCACCACAACAAAACTATTCCAGGCAGAGTCAAAATTCATTCTAGAAGGGCACTGGCTTCATCTATGGCTTTTTGTTAAGGGTTAGATCCTACATGTATTCTAGAAGCAGCAACTTTGTCCTCTGTGCACATTTTTGCAAAGCATTATAAACTAAATTCCATATTGTCTGATGAAGTGTTCAAAGGGAACCCAAAAACGCTTACAAATTCTGATATCAGTCTGTGATTCTCTTTTGTTGTTTATTAAAGCATGATTCATTCGGAGCCGTGGTGTTACCTTGTGGTTCTTGGACATAAACTAGATTCCTTCTCCAAGTCTAGGCCATTCTTTGCTAGGGTCATTCTCCAGGAGCTCCTGAACCCTTTTTCTTCCTCACAGTTCTTTTCAACTGTGGTAATCTACCCATACAGGCTAGGCTATTGCAGCAGTGATCATAATGATGAACACAATTGTGACACTGCCAACTCAGCTATCTGGAATTTTGTAAATAATTCCATGTCATTTGCAAATATTAATATGATTTATACAGAAGTATGTGTTGTACAGGGTTTGTACAGTGCTGAGCTTCAGGAATGTAAGCACAGCATACCCTGCTGGAACAAAGATTAACTTGCAAAACTTCAAGAAACTAAGTTGAAATTAAGTTGTTTTACAATTGTGCTATAAAAGTTAGTTTCAATGCAGCAAAGAGACAAGATGTCTAGAACTAGGGTGCCTTTTCAATTATTTTGTAAGTGTTATATTGTTTTATGACTTTCAAGATCTGCTAACCTCTGAGAGATATGCATTTTTAACACAGAGATGGATGTTAAATTCTGTCAGTTTCTGTTTAGCTTGGGAACTTAAGTCAGGTGACAAAAAATGATGTCATCCAAGCTTACCCAGCAAGAACTCTCTCAGAGAGAGAGAGAGAGAGAGAGAGACTTGGCATTTTGTATTTTGTCTTGGACCTAGCAAGAACATCCACTCATCATCACATCTGCACTTGCCTTGCTATAGAGTAGGTTTTTAGGGCATAGTAACTCTTTTAGATATATATATATATATATATATATATATATATATATATATATAGGAATATAGTAAAGATTAGTTTAGATGTTTTCTGTATTTATTTGAGATTGTCCTGCAATATTGTTTTAAATAGTTCCTGTGATTTTGAACTCTGAAGTTACTGTGTTGATCTGCTGAGTATTGTCTTGTTCTTTTATTATTTATTATTAAATATATTTAAACCTATCTTTGTGGCTGATATTTCTGAGACATATTTAAGTTCTCAGAGTACTTGCATATGTATTTGATGACACTCTACAGACCGCTCCTAAATAGCCTTGCAAGTCTTGGTCAGACTACCATATGGATAATAGTAACATTACACAGTAGGATTGGACACCCTTTGTAAGGGCCTTATAGTAGCTGATAAATAGGGATTGGTGGCAGTGGAAACTACTTTATAGTCTGGGTAGAAGGGGGCATAGCTAGTAAACCTATGCCAGCCTTCCCCAGGCATGTGCATGTGTTTGTATATAAATCATCTCAAAGTGTGTGAGTGTGTGTGTCAGCTACTTGGGCAAGAACATGAAGCACTGGATTGAACAGAGAGGGTGCTGGAGGTCTTGGCTTGGCCCCTCAGCTGAGATCTTAACCCTATAGGTGTGCCAGTGGGGAGTCTTATTGGGAATCTGGAAAAAGAGGGAGAAACCAGCCCCAGACTGACTGTGCTCTTATGGGAAATTGCACTTTACTGTGTGTGTACTTGTAATCCTCCCAGTGTGTACGTCCCCTAGCTGCTGCAAGTAGTAAAGATTGAGGCTCCTTGATTACTGGGTCAGTGCCAGCCTCCCTCTCTCAGCTGCCATAAAAGCTGTGAAGAGCTTGTTACCCAAACCTGTCTTTTTATGTAACTCAGCTCAAACCACCTAATGGCTTGAGTATATGGAAGTTGCTCTGAAGCTTTGGAAGCTAGGCAGCTGTTATATCCAATGCAGGATATAACCCATATAGCTTAGGCTACTGCAGCAGTGATCATTCAAACATCTACTTTTGTGGTAAGTTTACTTAAACAAATGTACTTTCTAACAACCCACCTTGCAGTTATCACAATTTGCTGATGGTCCCCTTCTGTTTCAGTGTGAGCAGAGGGTTGCTGCCAGACATAGTTAGTTCTCCATACAAGGACTAACAGGTTTTAGAGTATTCATTCTAATGTTAGGGTATTCATTTGGCAATGGATTCATGCAATGTGCTTATGAATAACAGCGTGGATGACTAAGCCATGCACCCTCCCTTCTTCTTGTAGTTTTGCCCCATACACTGCACATTATTCATTCCTCCTCATCCTTATTTGAATACTGTCACGCTTACATTTCCCTACAGTGTCTCACGCATCTTTGTGTGCCCACTTCCACCTCTGTTTTCTGTGAGTTTCTGTTTTTGCCTGACTAACCCCCAGTATCCTGCCACCTTTTCCTACCCCCTGCTTTCTCTTTTACCCAGTGATGAACTATAATAAGGGCATATCTGACAGCTGGCAGCAGCCCATCGCTTCAGAGTAGCTTCAAGCTAGTCAGCAAATTGTAGCAGCAAGGCATTTTTCATAAGTATTTAGTCCCACTTTGTTAAGTTGTGCTGATGATTTTAGCTATATGTAAAGAATTCTTGACAGAAAATAATAAAGCAGATGAAGTATTAACTGTATATGACATTCTAACATCACACTGACTTCATCATATACCTATATTATGTGATGAGTCAAACATACTTCTTTTTTTGTTTATGTCACCTAGGCACCACATTAGACAAGAACAATTGCACAGATAAATATGTCATATACTAAAGACAGTTGAAATGGAACTTTAGCCAATATGCAGCCATAAAACAGGGCATGGACCAGTGGCCACTTAAATGAATATGCAGTCTATACTAACCATACACATGTAAAAGCATTTCTAGTTTGGTCCCATATGTGCAGAATATTTTGTTAACTTCTTGCACTTAAAACAGATCGCAGGATCATAGGAAGTCGCTGGGCTAATGGCCCTAGGGCCCTTAGAAGAAAAGCCAAGTTTTACCCTTATTTCTATGATCAGCACCTATTGCCCCTGTCCAAGAGGGACACAGGCGGAATCCCCCGGGGTAAATTTATGGTCACCCATCCAGTCGCCCAGACTGAGTCTGAAGAGAGCCAAAGAGGTGCTTTGTTTGACATGAAGTGAGAATCTGTTCCAAAGGTGTGGTAACCTCTGGAAGACAAATCTGTCCCTCCAGCAGATTTTATTAGTGTCACATATCAAGTTAAGGTCTTTAGAGCAAGTAACCTGTGTACTATTTGACTTACAGATATGCAGCATTTAAAATAAAGCAGGGTCAGAGATAGCCTAGTATGCAAGGCAGAGATCACCTCTGAGTAGTCTGTGTGAAACAGAATAAAGTGACAGTGATTTCAGATGATCCCCATATAACAGATGCTGAAGACCCTGAATTTTCCTTGTGAGGAACCTTTGTGGTATCTCTAATTGCTGCAGGTGCTTGGAAAGGTGCGTACCAAATGTGGCGTTGTACTCAATTATTGGCATGACGAGGGAAGAGTACAGGGAGGTTATAACTTCTTTTTTTCTGGAAGCAGTGCCCTTACTTATGAGCTGAGCAATATAGAGCGTCCTTCTTACCATTATGAAGATATGGTGGTCAAAGGCAAGGTTGCTGTCAACCTGTGTGCCCAGGTCTCTCACCACTGAATGCAAAGTTAAGGTGTTGCTATTGATGTGGTAGTTAGTAGGAACATTGCGTTTATTGAAAGGAATGATAATACATTTTTTTGCATTGAGTTTAAGGCCATGACTTTGACAGGAATCATTTGTTCGTGTAAGATCCTCTTGTAGGATGTTGACATCATTTGGAGATTCTATGACCACTCCCAGTTTGCAGTCATCGGCAAACTTTGTTAGCCAAAGACCTTTAGTTTTTGCTTGTACTTTGGAGAAATAGATTCCAAACAGTGGATGTCCCAGGACTGATCCCTATGGAACACCAATGGTTACAGGTCTGCTGTTGGAGGTGGATTCCCCTATTTTGACTATATGAGTTATATCAGTGAGCCAGTTAGTGGCCCACCTAATGGTATAAGGGTTGATGTCTAGTTGAGTGAGTTTGGCAATGATGCCTGAGTGGGGGACATTGTCAAATGTCTTGGCTAAATCCAGGTAGGCTATATGCACAAGATTTCCCTTCGTCCAGGGCCTTGGTGACTGTCTTGAAGAAGTCCACCAGGTTCAGCAAGCACGATCTCCCTTTGACAAATCCAAACTAAGTACAGTCAAGTGTTTGGAAATGACCTATATTTATGTTAAAAAGATCTATGATGA
Organism: Protopterus annectens; assembly: GCF_019279795.1. Taxonomy (NCBI): domain Eukaryota; kingdom Metazoa; phylum Chordata; order Ceratodontiformes; family Protopteridae; genus Protopterus; species Protopterus annectens. The sequence continues at coordinate 622,726,883 of NC_056727.1, read as the reverse complement.
TTAGCTCCATGGCCTTGCAGATAAGGCTAGTCAGGCTAATAGGTCTATAATTCCTGGGGTCAGTGGAAATACCACCTTTGTGCAAGGGAATAACAGTGGCTGTTTTCCATTCAGCTGGTGTGAAACTGGTGCTTAGCCTATGATTGAAAAGAGTACCCAATGGTGTTGCTAACTTACATTGCAGGCCATGTAGGACACAGCCTAGGATGGTATCAGGTCCTATAGATGCTGTGGTTATGGCCTTAGAGAGGGCATTTATGACCTGCTCTTTAGAGATACAAGGTAGTGAATAGGTGGTAGGGATGTCATGAGGTACATGTGGCGGGGATAGGGGAGTGAAGTTTTCACAGAACCTGTTGGCCAACAGGTTAGCTATGTCCACAGGCTCAGTAGATGTGGTATCATTAACTACCAGCTTGGCACAAATCTGGGTCTTTCCTTTTAGGTTAAGGATACAACTATAGAATGCCTAGTAGTTGTCCTTTGTTGATGAAGCTAATCTGGAGTCGTAGTTTGCTTTGGGGGACTTCACAAGAAGTCTTATTTGCTTGTTTAAGCTGAGGATGGAGTGTTTCCAGGTTAGGAGGGCTCGAACCCTCTTACTCTTAGCAATTTCTTCCTCTTATTGTAAGACCTGTTAATAGCAGTTGTCTAACAGGCAGGTTTGCTCTTCCTTGAGGAGCTTGTTTTTGTCCTATCAAGTATGTCCAAGTCAATGCAGGTATACAGGTGTTTGTGTAAAGCACTGATATAGAGCTCAGTATAGTTGCCAGTTTCATCTGAGGGAGGAGGTGCAGTGAAGCCATTTATACCATCCTGTAAGAGGTTATAATCTGCTTTGGAGAAGTTTTTTAGTTTAGTTGCTGCTGGGGGGGGGGGTCAGGATTGATAGTTATTTTGAATGAGATCAATTTGTGGTCAGATCGCACCAGGGAGGACCTCACAGTGGGGGTGCTACAGTGGTCCACCATATTGGTAAGCACCAGATCCTTATTCAGGTACTTTCTTAACTTACTTTTCAGTATGGAGTTACGTGATGTTTGTATTTGACTTTTCAGAGAAAATCAGCTGTAAAGTCAAGTAACCGCAATAAAACAATTCTCCCTATGTTCAGCCTTTGTCTCGCCCCATTAATGGGTTTATTGTACTTTTGTTTATTTTTTCCTCAAATCTAACATTTACTATGTTCTTGTCAAGATAGAATGAAGTCAGAGACAGTTCATGTATTGTGTCCGAATATCCCAGGGATGTGGGTGGCTTTAAGTCCTTGTCCTGGAGCTTAAAGCACCCTCCCTTATTTTATTCTCTACTGGCCTATTCTGGGGCCTGTTGTCATCAGACTCCACCTAAAGTAAATTGTTATAAAATAAACAAAGGACTCCAGGGCACTAGTACAAAGCTTTAACAGTATTTAATATCAAGCATTTTTCATTTGAAAGTCTTTTGTTTATTTTATAGTAGTTTTCTTGTGGTTTTACTTAAAGTAAATTGTTGTCAACAAACAGTAGTACTATTTATTAGAGAGGGGGTAGGCTTCCTGAGTTGTTTCTTCTTGATTTTTACAGCATTTTGACAATGCATTAACACCACATATTCTGTGTTTGGATGAGACCACAAAAGACAGATGTTATTTAATTGCCTCCCGGTTTTTAGCTGCCTGCGAGAAAGTGACCATACTCAAGTGTTAAATTGCTTACGGTAGGTTGTTGAAGTGTCATTTGTTGATTGGGTCTCCAGACAGTTACAGCTGCGATATCAGATGTTTCAGTTGCAAAACATGTAAACATTACCTCTTTTGTGTAAATCGACTCGTGAGATAACTCTGACTTCAGTCTGTTCATCAATTTGAAAGATAATACTTATGCGATGTATTCATTGAACTCATTGCAGTCATTACAGCTTCATGTGTTCACGTTTCCGTGTTTTTCTCTGGACATGCATGAGACACGAGTAGGATGTGCACTAGTAATTGTTGACTGAGACATCACACTTTAATTGTATGCTGCTTTCATGTGCCAGTATTTCCTGATAACTCATGGTCTGAGCTTTATTGTTGGACATAGCCAAAGAATTAACATATATATTACTGAGCTCTCAGACGATATCCAGATATGCAGTGTCTCAGTGCTGGATGGAATTCTGAATGAAGGTTTTGCAGTTGTGCAATTCTGTGTCCTGGTACTTTTACTATGTTTGAGTTCCCAATACAAATGAAATAGCTTTTACTTTGCTTGTAAAATGAGTGTTTAATATAGCAGAGTGGCCTTAGTCTCAGTAGCTTGACTGGATACATTTTCTAACTGAAAGTCATATTTAAATTCATTGTTGTGCATTTTAAGGAAGAAGAATGCTGTTACTGAACACTCTCACTGCAAATATAATAACTTCTGCCTCTTGCATATAATATTTACTTGTGGTGTTATACCTTCAGAGTAAGAGGTAGTGAATTCTTTCATCTGCTATTAGTAGGCAATCAGCTACCACTTGTTATAATACTTTGTAGTAAGACCTGCTACAGATACTGTAAAGGAAGCCTGAGATTCTGGAGAAATGATATAATAAGAACAAATGGCCCATGGACTACAGCTGTACTGCCTTGAATGGCCAAACCATACCTCTAATTAACACTCCACAATGAAGCACTGCTGCTTATTAATGACTCTTATTAGATCACTTCTCTAATACCCATACTAACAACCATCTTGTCAGAGGTCCGCATCTCAAACACTGTTTATTAAACCACTTTTTTACCAAACACATTGAATATACCTCACCTTCTAGTCACTTGTCTGCCTGACACCATGAATGAAAGTATCCCATCTGGTCAGTTTCAAGAATAACCAAAGTGAGTGCTATATATAGCGGAACATTATCCCTGTATTGGTTTTCACATTCATGGCATTTCCTACGTTTTTAAGTTTTTAAACAATGCAGCTAGCATTAAAAACACTAGAAGGCAGCCTTAGCCTTCCTTGTATATTATTAAAAAAGACATACGCACATGAGCACACACACACATACACACCATGCTATCAAGGAAGATACTGAAGACCAGTACCATAAATTTGGGAAGGCTCAGAGTAAGGTTATTATATTAGAGACTCATATATCACCTCAGTCTATCCACAGAGTTGCGCCTGATGCATGGAGAGTGGCTACTGTGACTCCCTTAAACAAAGATGGCCCATCTATGGACCCAGGTAATTAAGGCTCATGCCTTATATGCAAAGCAGTGGAACATAACATAGCAGCACTCTTTTATGGTGACTTAAGGAAATTAATTAATCTAGTCAAAAATCAGTTATGTATTGTGATGGGGAGTTTCTGTCTCATGAAACTAGTAATTTTTTGAAAAGGTTACAGTGGCTATTGACAGTGGTCGTTCAGTGCAAGTAACCTATCTTAACTTTGGGCAGGCTTTTAACATTACTATCCATGCTGGTATGATTGAAGATTTATAAAAAATTTAAAGTAAACCTCCCCATTGTCCATTGTACTGCAAACTGGCTAGCTAATAGATACCAAGTTGTGAAATTTGTTGATACGTTCTATGTTGATACATTCTATGAATATAATATTGTAACAAGCAGAGCACAATGACCAGTGCTGGGCCCTCTCCTGCTTAGCATTTATTTTGCAAGCATTGAAGCCAATATCCCAGATATGCGTCTGACCAACTTTGCCAATGACGGCATGATGGGCATTACATTATCTGCTCGGCCACTGATACTAATCCAATCCTATTTGTTTAATTTGTCTGCTGTTGCAACCATGTAGACCCTTTTAAGAAGTTCTATGGTTGAGAGGAGATGAGATGGGATTGCTTCCTTTTGTTTGGTCTTTCTGATTTCATTTGATTTGACCAATTTTATGCTCTCTCCAATCGCCTACAATAAGGTTATGAACACCTCTCGTAAACACTTCTGGACTGATAATAGATTTATTAATCAAATTATTGATAATGTCAGTTAAAATAGAAAAGTGCAAAATCAGTGTCTGTGCTTATTCATAAAATAAATTAAATACCAAACGTTTTGCTTAAACCCTTTTACCAGTTTGATGTTTGGGTACTGGTTTGTGTTGCAAATATATTTCAAAATGGAGTTTGGTGTTTGTCATTTTATGCAGTGTATTTATGAAGCTCTTTTTCTAATATCTTTATGCCGTAACATTTGTATGGGACAGTGACCTTTCAGTTGTTTTGTAAGGGATTGTTTTATTTTTTCAGATTTTGATAAGTTATTAACTTTTGAGTTTGTCAAGCTATTAACTTCATGGTGCTGTCAATCTCATTCAATGTAGTTATAAGACCAGATACCCCATGAAGCTTATTATTATCCATCTGATGATGTAGGGGCTTATGCTATCTCAGTAAGTTTAACTATGATCCCTGAGTGGGAGATTGTATCAAAAGCTTTTGCCAGATGTATATAAGCAGCATGCACCATTTTACCCTAATCCATGGGCCTGGTGACTTTCTCGAAGAAGTCCACCGGTTTGTTCACTGGCACAATGGTGGCACAGCGCCATGACCTGTTCTGGTCTATTATTTACTAGACTATTTTAATTAGTACAAATATGGTCTAAACAGTATAAGTTACCTTTGCCTCAGGTTTCAGAGATGGTTATGAAATATTTTTTTTTTGTTTGTTTTTTTTTGTATGTATTCAGCTTTCAAGCGTATACTTGAATTAACAGGAAACAAATTGAATGAGATGGGAATGAATATCTAAACTTGTGATGAACAGATGTTAACAATATTCAAACACTGTCTTCAAGAACATTGGTGATAAATGTCTGTAGAAATGTTGGAATGCTGGATAATAAGAACAGTGCTGATAAATATATCCAAAGGTTCTGAACGTATATTTTGGTTCTCCTGAATAATATAAACTGAAACAGTCTTCTCTACTGAGAAATGCTGGGAAATGTTACTGAAGGGTAGTTTGGGGAAATATTTAATTCAGGTGCTTGTGCATACATCAGCAACTTTATTGAAGGGGTCACTTGGGTGAATGCTTCATTTTGGTGATTGCACATGGAATGCAGAAGGTATTGAGGCTGGATATGTTTAATTTAGTGGTCAGGACATGTTTGTACATACACGGACAGACTGCAAAAGGTGATTGTTGGGGTGAAATGTTTAATTTTGTAGTTAGGGAGGTCTTTGTGCATGCCTGGACATTATGCAGCAGGGATCACTGGGGGAAATGTTTGTTTTGGTTGTCAACGGGAGTGCTTTTTCATACTTGGAGAGACTACAGATGGGATTGTTGGGGAAAATGCTTAATTTTGTAGTCAGGGCAGTACTTGTGCATACATGGACAGACTGCAGAAAGGGATCATTAGGTTAAATGTTTCATTTGATGGTTACGAGAGTGCTTGTGCATGCATGAAAGACTGAAAAACAGGTAGTTGTGGAAAATATTTTATTTATTGGTGAGGGGATGATTGTGCATACATGGACAGACTGCAAAAGAGAGTGCTCTGGGAAATATTTAGTTTGGTGGTCAGGGAGTGTTTGTGCATACATGGATGAACTGCAAAATGTATCATTTAAAGAAATGTTTCATTTGGTGGTCAGGGGAGTGCTTATGCCTACATGGACAGGTTGTAGAAGGGATCATTGAGGGAAATGTTTCATTTGGAGGTTAGGGGAATGTTTGTGCATACCTGGACAGACTGAAGAAAGGATCATTGGGGGAAATGTTTCAGCTGGTGGCCAGTAGAGTACTTGTGCAGATCTGGACAAACTGCAGATGGGTTCACTGAGGGAAATGTTTCAGTTGGTGGTTAGGGAAGTGTTTGTGCATACCTAGAGATTCTGCAGAAGGGATTGCTGCAAAATGTTTCATTTGGAGGTGAACACCTGGACAAACTGAGGAAGGGATTGCTGCAGTAAATATTTATTTTGGTGGTCAGGGTAGTGATTTTGCAGGCCTAGACAGACTGCAGATGAGGTCTCTGTGGAAAATGTTTCTTTTTGTGGTCAGGTGAGTGCTTGTATATTCCTGGACATCTGCAGAAGAGATCCTTGTGGAAAATGTTTCATTTAGTTACCAGGAGAGTATGTGCACACACACCAACCTATTGCAAAAAGGATCCTTGGGGAAATGTTTCTTTTTGTGGTAAGGAAGGGTGGCTGTAGGTACTGACAAAATCAATAAATGTTAACTGGTTAAATTCTACTTGAGGTTAAATCTAATACCATGTCAGTGCCTGCCATTATCATTTGGGCAGGCATAAATCTGCTTTCTACGAAAGTGTGTCATAGCTCAGCTGTACTCCACACCCACTCATTTAAAGTTTATTTTCTATTACATTTGACTATTCTGCTATTTTGAGATTCTCCATCCTCTTTGCTGCCTTGTGAGCTAAAGGTTATATCTGACGTCCTTGGGCTTGTTTACCTTTGTATCTCTTTGCTTGTGGTGTACTACCCAATCAGTTACAGTGATTCCTCTAATGTAATTTGGAGTTTTTTTCATGTCCTTAGTGCTTCCTTTTCTTAGACATAAACATAGCAAAGAGGGCATTCCACTCAATAATTGTCCTGATGAGAGCGGAGTAAAGGGGAACAATGACATCTCTAGATGTAGTCACAATCCCTTGGTTTAGAAGCTGAGCAATGTTATAGCACATTATTACAACAGTGGACATGTTGGTCAAAAGTCAGGTCACAGTGCACAATTAAGTCCAGCCCTTCACAATAAACGGCAATAAATAAGTAGCTGTGTTTGGCCCATTCGGTCCGTTTCCAAAAATCACTGTTTCAGACTGACAAATCATTACATCTTTTTTCCTGCCTCCTCTTTTTCAGTCTTGTTATTTAAAAATACTTCCATCTATTACGATTTTCCAAATAATCTGTTTTGCTATCAGTTTTTATTGCCCATCGATGTAGCACTTGTATAGCTACAGTGTTTGCTATCAGTTTTTATTGCCCATCCATGTAGCACTTGTATAGCTGCAGTGTTTCCATGGGTTTCCTGATTCACAGAGGGGGACCTATTGCTTGCAAGGAAGTGGTATGGTATTTCCTTGACAGCTGGATAGGGTTATGTGTATGTATATATGTATATGTATACTTGCTCAGTGTCACAGGGAATCAAACATTGGACAACAACACAAAGTTTGTTAGCAGCTCATAGTCTAAACTGTCTGAGAAAAATTTCAGAACTATATTCCTAGCTGTCATAGGTGTCTAATATCTTCCAGATTATACTCAGTAGTTGTCTGAGTGAGATAAAGATTATTACTTGCTGACTACTACCTTCATGGAGCTATGTTATATTTTGGGAATTTGTCTTGGCTTTGTCAGTAATGTGTGGAATTTAGGTGGGAGGAAGGGCTCAGTATTATACTATTTTACTGAATTACTCAGGTCTTGTCCGTACCGATGATAATGAGTCTTTGTTACATAACAGCTGCACAAGGTAATATAATGAATGCTTACTCAACAGGTTATGTGCAGCAATTATCACCTGTGTCTCAGCATGCATAACTTTGCAGGAATGAAAGGCAGGTCATTATCACATTAGCAATAAGTCAGTTACAATATGGCACTGACTCATTATCACTTTTCAGGTAAAACTCTTAGCAGCTGTCACTGTTATTCACATAAGTAGAAGTCGTTATAACACTGATGAATGCACAAGCCAGATTGTGTTTTTTCTTTGCTTGGAGTCATTGCAAGCCCCCCCCCCCCCCCATTCTTCATCAGCTACCAACCCTCTGCAACCCGATTTTTTTATTCCTGTACATATATAATGCACTTGCACATATATGTGTGTGTGTGTGTGTGTGTGTGTGTGTGTGTGTGTGTGTGTGTATATATATATATATATATATATATATATATATATATATGCATGTATATATCTTGCCAGACCGACTACTTCACTTTGTGGTCAGTCAGACAGTGGTGATGAATCTGCATAATTTGTCTGTAGTTCCTTTAGAGGGGCTTTCTGATTGGCCAGCATTTGTGCTATTCAAAACAGTGGCTGTATTCTGGTCCCACTTAGTGTATATATTGATTTAATAATTCACTATGGTGTAAAGATTTCTGTTAACTGGATATTTCTTAAACATTATTGTTTGGTGCATGTACAAACATTAGCTAATTGATGAAAGATCATTTCCATTCCTTCTGTTTATCTGTATTTTCACATGTAACATGGAGACTCGTCAGCTCAGTCCCATAGTGGTGCTGTCCTAGGTAAGCATGGCCTTGGGGGTGCCACTGTGATGCAATGTTTCCCTCAGGGAAAGGACACATGCAAAAAGACAAGGTCAGGGTCAGTCTTGCTTTTTCTCTTTACATGTGCCCTTTCTGCGCCCCCTTGTCAATGTCCACCCATGCAGTATTTCAGCTAAGGTAAGGTAAGACTGTATCTTCTAATGGTGTGTACATCATTGAGCAGCACACGTAGACACCATGACTGTTAGGATCATCCTGGATGGCAGTGGGGAACTTGGAGACTCTTCAGCTCAGTCCCACTGGGCTGCTTTCCAGGATTTGCATGTTTTTTACGGGTGCAACTTTGATGCCTTCAGTCCCTCCCCGAAAGGCTGCCTGCAAAAAGAAAGAGTCTAGGTATGTCTTTCTCCAATGCAATGTGGCCTTTCACTCACCCTCCACTCTGGTACAGTAGTTGTAGGAAGGTTAGGGCAGCAATTATTAAGTAACTTCCATCCCTCATCCCTTAGTTCCATTGCTGAATGGACACATGTAAAGAGAAAAGGCAGATGTACGGCAGACTGCTGACACTGAAGGAGATCATGAGACAGTAGTGGTATCAGCAGTCTGAGTGGGCAGCCAGTACAGCTATGGGACACTTTAGATAACCAACATCTGGAGCCCCATGCCTGTCCTTAGCATATTAGTGGAGCGGCTGTCCTTACCCTGCGTTTTCTCTTTACATGTGCCCTTTCTGTGCCCCTTTGTCAGTCATTGTGTGTAATTTGGTGTTTTCATGGGTAGTAGGTATGCACTTCTGAAGTGTCATCACCACTTATGTACCTAATGCAAAGAATACTAACCGTTTAGATAGGATGGAAGATTTGGATGAGCGAACCAGGTAATGCATATGATTTACATATATATGTAGACTTCCAATACATCTGTCAAATATCAGTAGTAATCTGTTTGCATTTTCTTTCCTCTGCAGGTTTGTCCACCTTCTGACACTGACATGGCTTCACGACCAGAGCAAGTGAGAGTGTGGGTATGTGGCCATTCTTACATTCACTGGGGTGCCAGCCATGCCTCTGAAACTGAAAACTGGTACAACTTGAGCTTCCCCACATCCAGTGTGAAGGTATACTGGATTGCAAGAAGAGGTATGCATTGGAGTGGACTACTGCAGTTGTTGGAAGAGAAGTGTCCCATCTACCCCGAGCTTGACATTCTTGTGCTGCACATTGGAGGGAATGATGTCATCAGTCAACCACTCAGAAGGCCACGGTTTCAAATCATAGCAATTTTTGAACACCTGAAGTCTTGGTGGCCACGTTGTCATTTTGTGTGGTCTGACATAATTCCTCGACATATATGGAAAACAGCAAACAGTCAATGGGCAGCTCACAAGGCCAGACATTTACAGAATGGGTTCATGCATGGCTTGATGCACAGGGTCGGTGGATCTACAATCTGCCATGACAGCATCACTGGGGAAAATATTCACCTGTTCAGAAGGGATGGCATTCACCTAACTGAGGAGGGCATTGCATTGTTCTTGACGGACCTCCACAATGGCATGAGGATAGCTATGCAGGATTGGCAACATGCAGCTTGTGAGAAGAATGGAAAACACCCATGACCAAGAAGAGCAGTACTGTAAGTAAAAGTCTATTATGAAATGTGTTGTGTAAAATATATTTATCTGAGTTTGGCAAATAACTGTGGTAAGGAGCTGGTGAGGATGCTAAGAAAGAACAACTGTTTCAGGATAGTGCTACGAAGTACAATCTAATATGTCAGTGACCATCCTGCAATACTTCTTTTTTTAGTCTGCTTGTGTAAGGCATGTGTAGTTTAGATGACAGGAAGGGCTGGCTAATACAGAACTTGATCCCTTAGGTCCATTGCTGAATGGACACATGTAAAGAGAAAAGGCATAGGTAAGGCAGACTGCTGACACTGAAGGAGGTCGTGAGACTGCAGTGGTATCAGCTGTCTGAGTGGGTAGCCAGCACAGCTATCAGACAGATGACATGGCCTTGTGGTGGTCCTTACCTTGCTTTTTCTCTTTACATGTACCCATTCAGCAGTATGTTGGCTACACCAAGAATGTGTATATTTACAATCATACGTGTCTACATGGTAAAACAACTGCTTCTGAATGCTGTACACATGTGCAAATATCAGTTTTGTTAGGACTCAGGTTATGGAAATTCAGATTTTTTTCATATTTTGGTAAATAACTTTGCAAGGGAGCATGTAAATGTGCCAAGTAATACCTCATTTTGAAGACAGTATTAATAGTTCCAACAGGGTAAAAGGACTGTCCCTATATGTTGTACATGTACAGATATCAAAGTTTGTTTTGGACTTAGGTTATGAAAATTATGATTTTTTTCATATTTTGGTATATAACTTTGCAATGGAATATGAATGTGCCTAGTAATGCTTCATTTTGAAGACAGTATTGTTGGTTCCAGCATGGTAAAATAATTGTCCCTGTATGTTGTACACATGTACAGATATGAAAGTTTGTTTTGGACTTAGGTTATGGAAATTATGATTGTTTTCATATTTTTGTAAATAACTTTGCAAGGGAGCATGCCAGTGTGCCAAGTAATACCTCATTTTGAAGACAGTATTGATAGTTCCAACATGGTAAAAGAACTGTCCCTGTATGTTGTACACATGTACATATATGAAAGTTTGTTTCGGACTTAGGTTATGGAAATTATGATTTGTTTCATATTTTGGTATATAAATTTGCAACGGAGCATATGAATGTGCCAAGTAATACCTCATTTTGAAGACAGTATTGTTGGTTCCAACATGGTAAAGGAATTGGGCCTGTATGTTGTACACATGTGCAAATATCAAAGTTTGTTTTGGAGTTAGGTTATGGAAATTATGATTTTTTCATATTTTGGTAAATAATGTTGCAAGGGAGGATGTCAGTGTGCCAAGTAATACCTCATTTTGAAGACAGTTTTACTCCTTACAACATGGTAAAAGAACTGTGTCTGTGCACTGTACACATGCACAGATATCACAGTTTTAGTCTTGTACGATTATGAAAATTATACATTTCCAATACTTCTCATTATTATGCTCATATCTTTGCAAGGGAGCATGGTGATCACACAAATGATGCATCATTTTGAAGCTGACATTCAGATGCACAACTTCTACACTGATATATAGGCTCTGTCTGTTACAGGTGATGAGATATTATGCTTTGTTTATTTATCAATTATGAGAAATATATTAATCATATTTCTGTGAATATCTCCATAAAGGAGCATCACACAGTAATGCTTATGGTATAATGTTAAAGCTGACATTCATACTAACAAAGTAAATACAAATTGTATGGGTCTACATGGTACATTGACCAAGATATTGTGCTTTGCTTTTCCAAAAAGGTAAACAATATGCACAATATCAACATTCCTTGTCAAATATTTAATAATGACTTTGATATGCACTATCAACAATTACACTGTTGGAAAGGTCAGTGTCTGCTGAACAACTTTCGTATTTACATTTTTAGTCCAGCTCTTATAGTTAAAGAGTTATGACCATTTGTTTTCTGTATGGTATTAGAAATGGATTTTCTGAAAATTAGCTCAGGCTGCACTGTTGTTCCTATGGTGGAATTAAGCAGGCAGCTTTTTCTGAGCTGCTCCGGAATGAATGAGTTAAAGAATATTGATACACTGCCTCCTTTAGTTTCATGCCTTCAGTTTGAGGTCTGAAGGTGTGGAAGGAGGTGTAACCCTGTATGGCTGGGGTGCTCTCCGCAGCCTTGAACCAGGTCTCCATGAATGCACAAATGTCTACTTCTTCCAAGGTGATGACAGCTTCCAGTGAGTGCAGTTTCATGTTGAGACTCCTAGCGTTTAGCAGCATAACCTTCAGGTTGTTTTAGATGGAGTTTTTACATTGAGAATTTTGTCCTTGAAACACTGCCTAAAAAGGCACTATGGGGGTGGCAAGAGCCTTAGCCAGTAGCTGAAATCCCAGGGGTGACAGATGAAGACCATCTCTGGCAAAGTATTGAGGTCTGTCGATTATGTCATCCCAGGTTGACAGACAGTGGATCCCCTTAGAATGGCACCAGAAGCTAAGCCAATTATTGAAGTCAATCATTTTTCGTTTGTATTGAGTCATCATCCTAGGTGAAGGTAAAATACTGCTTAAGGCTAGAGACATACCTGCCTGAGACACATAGTCTGAAAGCTCAGTCATGTCTCTCTTCATATAGTCTGAAGTATGTCTCAAATCGTTCACACCAGCCTGGACTATGATGGAGTCATAACAGCACCGGTTGTTGAGAGACTTCATTGCATGTGTGATATGCTGTATCCTGGCTGCTGACAAACAGCTGACCATGAACTTTAACTTATTGGCCTGGTGACAGGGACATCAGTGTGTCTCATGATGGAATCACCTATGACTAGTATGTTTGATTTTGTGTTTTGCCTTAAGGGTTTGACTGGTGAGACACTAGTGCATGAGCTATTATGTGTAATGCGCTCTGCAGAGGAAGTATTATGTGTAGTGTGCTTATATTTGTGTTTGGGAGGTCTCTGATGTTTAGTTATGTTTTTGGTGAGGACCTCTGCATATGTAGGTATGTGTGATGTGGGTTTGGGTGGAATAGGAGGCTATGTGTGCATGTTGATGACCTACTCACTCTCATATGTACTGACTGGTGTGTGAGAGATCATTGATTCAAGGTTCTTAATATAGTTACATCTCTCACATGTTGTGTTTGTGTGGACTAGGAATAAAGGGTTGTCAGTGAACATGAGGCAGTTGTTACACTGCCTCAAGATGCCCGTGACACCAAGCTAGCTGGAGAATCTGTGGGAAATTGTCCATCCATAGTGATAGGTAAATTTATATGATCAGGAAAAGAGGTCACAATTAGGAGTGTCTAGTTGGCGAGACGTGCATTAGTACCTCTGAGACTAGGCTTAGTATTCCACCTGACAGTAGAGCAGGGCCACAAGAAACCTCTGGAGGACCACAAGCAAAGTGCTTAGGGGAAAATTTAACAAACAAAACATTTGCGTCTATAACCACCAACGGTAACAACTGCTATGCGGCAGTATATGATGTTGCACTACACGCAAACAAGTGCAGGTGTGGAGCTTAAATAAAACAAGAAAATACCCTTTTTAGCTCAAACTATCCAATAAGGATGCTCTCTCTGAGCTCTACTCCAATCACCCTCGATTAGATGGGACCCAGACAACACTCTTCACAAACAGTGATGTAAAAGGGCCTTCACTAACAAAGGTGGCTTGAAATTGATGCTTAGAAGTTACAAAACAGACCCAGAAATAGCAAACTTGGAACTGGGCAGTGCTACAGCTGAACTAGTACAGTGTACAGTAAAATGTGACAAAAAATAGTTCAGACAATTCAAACAGACTGTGGAATGCAAAAAGGCAAATAGAAAACCAGCTAAATAATGCATTGGCTTGCAATGTGCACTGTAAAACTTAAAAGTGAAGCTCGTCATGCTAGTAGGTATTTAATCTTGGTTGTGTCAGAAAGTGACCAAAACCTAAATAGACTGAAGTCAACACAGAACGTCTCTAGAGGCAGAGCAGCTGCTGTCTGCCATTGCTGAGACAATTGCACCATCAGAGATGGAATCTTTTCAATTCTCATGACAGACATTTTTAAATTATAGTAAATAATTTCAAGACCGACTGCTTATTTTTACTTGATCATCCCATCAGTAAGGTTTGTAAATAATTTGTTTATGCTACAGGCAGCCCAGAGAAGTATGTAGTTCTACTAGTTTTTGCTTAAAAATTAAGTCGATGAAATCTTAGAAACATAAGACTGTAGAGTGGTGATTTAATTACCATTTGGCATTCTTAAGTTTCTAATTTCCGAATATTTCATCATATTTTAAGTACAAAACTGTCTTACTAAACACTTCTTCAGACTGCAAGCTGTAGAATAAGCAAACATTTATGCAAAATTTCTGAAATAATTTCTATTTTATACTACCACCACCAATTACAAAAGGAACTTGGCACTGTTGTTGGTGCTGCCCAGTTATAAAATAATGGGAACTGAGAAATAGTCACAGTCCACCTGCTGCAGCTTGTAAGTAAAACTCTCTAATTACTCATTACCAATGTGGGAAGACACAGACAGAAGAGAACTGCAGAGCTGAGCTAGAGGTAATATGAAGAAGGTGCAAGGATGGCTTGGGGCCAGAAATAATTGAATTATAAGGCATTGCATAACATACTCTGACTGAGACAGAGGCAGACTTTTTTCAATTCTCAACTGCACCACCTGACTCTACAATTACTTGTTATATTTTCCTGTTTTCAGATTGAAATTAAATTCATTTAGCAACTGTTGCTAACAGGTGATACATTTATCTTTCACAGCTTAGGCTTTGTGTGCTCTCTGTGTGATTGGGAAAGAAAGTAATTCTGGCTGGACTGTCCCTTTAATCAAAATAAAATCCAGTTTCATTTCCCACATAATAACAGTGTAGCGCATGGAGGGCCATGATTATCCTCCAGTACTGGAAAAAAGACAAACTAGTTAAGCACTTCTGTAGCATGAGACCCAATCTTAAAGAGCATATGCAACTGAATGATAGACTTATCGGAAAGTCCTCCATCACCACAGTCTTCATTTTGTTGCTAAATATGCTCACTAATTTTAGTTAATCACCAAAATATTCCATTTGGTGAAATACTTATTGTCTCTGTAAAAAAAAAAGGAATGCTTGTTGCTCTACTTGCATGCCCCTTTGATCTGTGTCATCACGTTGATCATGTTGATGATGTAAGTTTGGGAGTGCAGGTTTCTCCTATTTGCATGTTTGTCTGCACACAGTTAAAAATAAAGAAAATAAACAATTAAGACCAGGCAATCAGACAGTGCTAATATTTAAGGAATATTGCTGTTTTCCTTAAATATTAATGCTGTCCAGATACCCAGGTCCAGGTACACGTAACAAATACCCTCAGCATCCCCAAATGCACTCTTTCAAAACAACACCCACTACATCTCATGGAGCCTCTACCTCTAAGCCCATAAGGCAAGTCACCACACAAGCCAACATTCTAGTCATTGGAGACTCCATCGTGATACACACTGATGTCCCTCTTATCAGGCTGAGTAAGGAGAAAGTTACGGTCAGTTGCTTATCAGGGGCTAGGATCTGCTACATTACTCATGCACTCAAGTCAATGGACCACAATTACCAATATGTCTCCATCATAGTCCATGTGGGAGTAAATGACGTTCATAGATTCATAGGTTCATAGGTTGGTACTAGGCTATCGGCCCTAAGGCCTATACAAGCCTAGCCATAACAATTTCCTGGCTATTTCTTCCTGCACTATTTACTTTCCTGGACCCCTGTCTAGCAGGGCGACTGACATGATCCCCGGGGTGAATTTCCTTTCTCCCATCCAATCATCAAGGTTCCTTTTGAAGAGGGCCAAAAAGGCGCTCTGCTTGACATGTATGGGCAGTCTATTCCAGAGTCTGGGGAGTCTCTGGGTCAGGAACCTATCCCTTTAGCATGCTTTGTTTATTGTGATGACAAGGTTTAGATCCCTGGAGCGTGTGGCTCTGAGGGATTGGGATTTCTTTAAGTGTAGCATATCCAGCAGCTCTGGGTTTGACATGGCCTTGTATGTTAAGCAGAGATCGCCTTGGAGTAAACAATATGCAACAGAGTATAGCTGGAGCTTTTTAAGGCGGTCAGCATAGGGCATCTGCTTTAGGCCTGTGATTCTTTTATTGAGGTATTTCTGCGGCCTTTCCAGTTGTTGCAGATGTCTTGAGAGGTACATACCATATGGGGCATGAGACGTACCTCTCTAGACTATATGAAGAGAGACATCATAGAGCTCTCGGAATACGTGTCTCGGGCTGGTATGAGCCTAGCACTGAGCAGCATTTTATCTTCTCCAAGGATGATGCCACACAATAGGAACAAAAGATGATTGACTTTAATAACTGGCTTAGTTTTTGGTGTCATTCTAAGGGGGTGTAATATTTGTCAGCATGGAAGGAGATCTTCAACAGATCATGCTGCTTTGCCAGGGCTAGTCTGCACCTCTCCCCTCTAGACTTTCGAATATTAGCTAAAACCTTGTCTTTCCCCATAGTGCCTTTTTTAGGCAATGTCAAACTGAAAGTACTTCCGACATAGCAAATCAAAACCAAGAAAATTTAAAGGTATTACTGCTCAATGCTAGGAACCTAAAGAAAAAACTCCACTCCCTAGAAGCTCTCTTTACCTTAGAAAATGCTGATGTCTGTGCAGTCACTGAGACATGGTTTAAAGCCACGGACAGCAAACCAACACTGCAAGGTTTATAATGCCTTCAACAGATTCAAGCCAGCTACTTCACAGGTAGGGTCTAAAGGTGGAGGTGTCTCTATTTACATCAAAAATAAATATACTTCAAGGCTGGTCAAACAGGACAATGCACTTGAGCTGCTCCATGTTCAAATCAGAACAGGGAAAATCTAATACTACTTCCTTGCAAGCTATAGGTCCCCCTCTATGACCAGGAAACCCATACCATTTATTTAAACTTATTAGAAACACTAACCATCCAACCCAATACCATATTCATGGGTGACTTTAATTACCCCCTATATTAACTGGGAATCCTATACAACACCAAACTTATGTGCAAAGAGATTCCTGGATTTTGTAAACACAAACTCCCTGGACCAGATAATCAATACATCAACCAGGGGTGCAGCCATACTGGATCTGGTCCTCACTATTATGGGAGACTGCTGCACACCCCCTACTGTAATGTCTTCCCTAGTAAGGTCAGACCACAAAACGGTCTCCTTTGAAATAAAAATAAAACCTGGACCCCCAGCTAAACCTGGAATATTCAGGAACTATTCTAAGGCTAACCTCCTGCTATTAAGTGAGAATCTGGCAACATTTCAAGCTCTCATAAACCCCGAGAACACTTCTGCCTATGCAGAACTGTTCACAGAAACCCTGTACAAGCATATTAATAGCTGCATAGAGGCAGCTGTACCCACTAGGAAGAAGTACAGAACTAACTAAAAAACAAGCCACCCTGGTGGAATCACAACATCAGTCAAGCTGTGTAACAGGAGGAAGAAAATCATGGCAAAAATTAGAAGGTGCAGCACCCAGCAGGATAGAAACACTCTCATCAAACTAAGCAAAATACTCAGAGGACAAATAAAGTCTGCCAAAGCCAAATTTCAGGTAATTTTTGCCTCACAGGCCAAGGACAACTACAAAGCATTATTTAGCTATGTCTGCAAACTCAAAGGCAATACACAATAGTGTGCAGAGCTCATTCTAAATGGAGCCACCTATACTGAGCAACAATATATAGCAAACCTCCTGGCTGATAAATTCAGCTCCAACTTTACTCCCTCCAACCTTCCCTTAGGAAATATCATCAAATATAATTCCCCCTACTATCACTAGGGAACAGGTCCTTAATGCTGTCTCTAAAACCAAGAACACTGCATCAGTGGGCCCAGGCAATATCCCAGGAAGCCTTCTAAATAGCATGAATCATGACCTATCAGGCCCCCTGGAATTGCTGTTTAACTGTAGCCTCCAAACAGGCTTCATGCCTCATGAATAGAGAACAGCAACAGTCATCCCTCTGCACAAAGGTGGGTCATCTACAGACCCTGGATACTACAGACCCATAAGTCTTCATTAGTCTTATATGAAAAGCCATGGAAAAAATTATCATGGAGATGATCAACAGAGATATAGTAAACTTCCAGACACTCGACCCAACCCAGTTTGGTTTTGTCAAGTGCAGATCATGCCTACTCAACCTTGCAGACTTCTTTGAGAAGGTAACCAAAGCAATGGATGGGGGCAAAATCGTTCACACTGCCTACATTGACCTGGCCAAGGCATTTGACACAATGCCCATTCAGGCATTGTTGACAAACTCAAGAGGTTGGTACAAACCCATATGTCACCCAGTGGATAGCCAACTTACTCACAGACAGGACCCAGGCACTTAGAATTAGGGAGTCCACCTCTACAAAGAGACCAGTCACAAGTGGAGTCCCTCCGGGATCAGTCCTTGGACTGCTCCTTTTTGGCATTTACTTCTCAGAAGTCAAGGCCAATGTCATTGATCTCTGGCTGACTAAATTTGCATATGATTGCAAATTAGGAGCTGTCATTGAATCTCACACTGACACAAATGTTCTCCAGGAGGGGTTGACACAGACAAACAACTAGTGTCAGAGCCATGGACTAAAACGAAATGCCAAGAAATGCATAATAGTATCCTTTGGGAAGTCATCCACCCCTGGTAAATTTCATATTGACAACACACCCCTTAGAGTTGACCCACTAGTCAGGGAATTAGGAACACACATATATTGTAATCTGGACTTTGACCATCATGTGTCTACAGTAGTGAGGAAATCATTCTGTGTTGTGCAACTTATAAACAAAGGTATGGCATGTAAGTCCAAGGAAGTCATTGTTCCACTGTATTTGCCATTCATCAGGTATATCATTAAGTACAGTGCCCCCTTTGGTATGCACCTAACCAGGCAAATCCAACAACTGAAACGTCCACAGAAGTTTCTCACTAATAAAATACAGGGCATAAGTAATATGTCCTATGCAGACCGCCTAAAGGTCCTATCCCTGTATTTTGTCTTCTACAGCCTTTTGAGGGGCGATCTATGCCTGGCATACAGGGCATTGTCAGACCCCACACTGATGGACCTCTTGCATGTCCACAAAACAAACAGTACCAGACTTACCCATTCTAAAGACTTAAACTTGCCTGTGATATAAATAGGACCTGCTGGAGAGATAGGTATGTATCCCAGAGACTACCCCATCTATGAGGAATTCTGCATTTTATTTGCACGTTCTAAGGAATACCAGTGTTCCTGTGGTGACTAGTGATTTATTGGCTGGTTTGTGTCTACATTTTCGGATTTATACAAAATAAAGACCTTTCCTATATATGCATATCTAGACAACTAACAGTAATTTCCACCTTCTTAATAACTGTTAAGCCCCTTGTCAGTCCTTCTGCCAGCATAGTTTTCTACCTTTGAATCAGGAAGCACAATGCCTAGCTCCATATCTCATCTTTCTCCCAGTTAGTTTTAATGGCAATCTGTTTGTTCTTCTATCACATGTGCTATTACCCTCTACTGTTAGAAACTGTTCTTCATTAAACATTGCTAAACAAGCACATTTTTGGTTGTAAAATCCATGGCATATGTTTAAATACTCTGCTAAAAATGTCCATTAATTCTAACTGGAAAGTAGCCAAACTAAACTTTCAAATTTGATTTGACAAACTAAAGCAGTTATTTATGCATTAAGCCATGCATGAAACAATGTCCCTCCCAGAGAAAAATAAAAAATATATAATATAGTACAAACAAACTACCAAGCACAAAAATGACTTACACAAAAAAGCCAGTAAAATAATACAAAAAAAAAAATTAACAAAGAGCACAAATGCATGCCCAGACTCAAACACTGTATTAAACTGATATACAACAAAAAATCAGTCAACATTGTGACATAAGTCAAGGCCTTATTACATAAAATAGAAGCTACATCTCAAATCCAAGTACATTTCTTGATGAGGAATAGAAAAAAACACAGAAAGGCAAAAAATAAAATAAACAAACAAATAACATCCTGGTAAAAGTGAAGGCATACTCCCTATAAACAGGAAATGAAACACTGGAGAAAGTTACAAGAAGTGAATAAAGTATACATGCAGAGAAGACCCACAGCCTCCATTGCAACAGAAAATAGAAAGTTGGTCATACCATCCTAATCAGTAAACTTAAATATACAGTTCACAGAAGTAAAACGCTGTTTAAATACAAGTACATATTACAGTACTAATAAAGTGCATAAAATTACCAAAGAAGTCTAGTTAAATAAAGGCTACAAGTATGCCATTAGCCAAACCAAGTTAAACATGATGGTGTGGGGAGCATTACTACTTATGCTATGTCTTTTTCTTCTATGGGTTAATATTTAAAGGTGCACTACCTAGAAAACTGTATATATGAGTGTAAAGTATAGTGCCACTAACGTTAAAGCTGCCTGATTAGGTGCCAGAGTCCTTTTTCCTAACAGGCTACACAGCAAGCGGTAACCCTGAGCTATGAAAAATAAATAAGAAAAAAGTTACAACAAAAATAATTAAAAAGTCTTTGCATTTTTCCTGACATAATCTGAATGAAATTGCACTATATAGGTTTAAGGAGGTGGTTTGGAATTTTAGGTTTAGGGAGTGATGGGGACTTTAGGGTTCAGGGGGGTTGTGTTTTAGGGTAAGGGAGTGAGAACTCAAACTGGGAACTGGTTGGGAGTTTTAGGGTTAGAGTTAGGGTTCTGATAGGACTCTACAGTTTTATAGGTTCCTGGAACTGGCTTTTGAGAAGGCTACATACAGACAGGAGAGTGGGCTAGTGGGAGTTCGAGCATTTGCTTTTTGAACAAGTGGCAGCAACAAGTGTGCTGAGAGCTACTAGTTAGTGAGCACCTGTAATAGGCCTATTTTTATTGATTGTGACTAAAATCTAATTCTTATCATCTTACTGGTTGATTTATTCACCATCAATTAAAAAAATTGTTAAAGACAAATGTCATTTTAAAGCAAAACCTAACTGCAAAAAAAGTCAATAGAACAGTGGAATAACGGACTCCTATATTGAAGGCTGGGCACGGACAGTTTATTTATGTAAGCACTTTCGGTAGGGAGATTCCCCACCTTCTTCAGACAATGAAACAAAGGCAAATGCCCATTCATCACTTATATACAATATATACAATTAGCACATCCTTTATATAATTAATTAATTGAATAGGATGTTTTAAAATTCTTAAAGCAGTATGTATATACCTCTCTATATGTATAAAACCCCAGGAGGTTTAATTAATTATGTAAAGGATGTGCTAATTGTATATATTGTATATAAGTGATGAATGGGCATTTGCCTTTGTTTCGTTGTCTGAAGAAGGTGGGGAATCTCTCTACCGAAAGCGCTTACATAAATAAACTGTCCGTGCTCAGCCTTCAGTATAGGAGTCCGTTATTCCACTGTTCTATTGACTTTAGTTGTGCTATTTTTGTTGAGTTCATTAGCTAACTGCAAAAAAGCTTTTCTTCCCAGAGTCTGTTTTGTTTGGGCCCTGAACTTAATATATGCTGATAAACTCTTATTAAGTAAGGATATTGTTGATCTACACATTTTTTTCTGTGACTTGTATGTTTTCTTATAAAACAAAGAATGATAATGCTATTCTTAATATATATACTTGAATGTATGTGTTTGTGTATTTGCTTCTGTGTGTGTGTGTGTGTGTGTGTGTGTGTGTGTGTGTGTGTGTGTGTGTATATATATATATATATATATATATATATATATATATATGCATATAATACATATATTATATGTATATAATACACACACATATATATATATATATATATATATATATATGTATATGTGTGTGTGTGTGTGTGTGTGTGTATTTTATATATATATATATATATATATATATATATATATATATATATATATATGTATGGGTCCCACTAACTTTGTCAAATGGTCAAATGATACTTTGATTAACATCTTTTTAATTGATTCAGATTAGTTTAGATGGTTCACAGGCATGAAAGATCGACAATCTCTGGGTAAGGGAATATACCCTTTTCCGTGGGGACTGTGTGATCTTGGAGTTATTATATATAATCACCAGGGGGTGTGGGAGGGTGCAGTGGTCTTTCCTCCCCTGAAAAAATGAAACTTTCTTTTTTTTTTGTTTTGCATGTTCCATGATTAATTTGTAGTGCATGCATTGTATCGACATACATAATGTTTATCAGTTTCTTTTGACATTATGCACGTTGACAAAAATGGAATTCAGTCAATTTAAGTAGATCTGTACATGCATATACACACACATGCGTTTATATTATGCTGTTGAAAACTCACACTGTTGACACCGCAATAATCGACACGAAAATGTCGAAAACCCCCAAACATCGAACACACAAAAAAACCCCACCCAAAACCCAACACAAATTGCTCTATGCAGGGAGGCAAGCCTCCCTGCGCCCCCACACTCCCACTACTTAAGTATACCAACTCCGAGATCGCACTACATTGCAGTAAATGGAAATCTCCCCTTACGGAGATTTCCATTTACACGCGCAATGTCTTTCGCTTTCGACATTTTGGTGACGACAATATCAGCTTCGATATTATTGGCCTTCGACAGAGTGAAGTAGACCCCACACACTCACACACACACACACACACACACACACACACACGTATGTGTGTGTGTATATATATATATATATATATATGTGTGTGTGTGTGTGTGTGTATGCGCATGTGTCCATGTATGTATGTAATTCTAAGGTACTTTTGTAGCTATGCTTATGATTGACATAATTCATAAAACATACTATATAATGTTTCCAGGGCCACATTAGCTATGATTACATTACATAGAATGTCAGATATTTTTCTTTTTCTTTTTTTTTTTTTTTTTTTTGTGGTGCATTTGTCAGATGAGCAGCATCTATTTTATGAAATGTGTTAATGATTAAGATTTGACTAAGACTAAAAAAAGTGGGGGTTATTCAGAAAGAGAAATATGGTGACTGTGCTTTAAAAAATAGTACTGTCAAACCTGTGTAATACAACCAGATGGGATTAAGTTAAGCATAAGTTCCAAGATGTTATGGAAAGGCCAGGGTTAGAGTTGTATAATAAACCTGCATAGTTAGGGAAAGAGTAGGCACTGAGCAAGTAAAGATACTGTATTATGGGTTCCCTATTAGAAGACCGAAGATGCATTCTTTCAAATGCATCTTGGTCGAACTGTAAAGCCTGAAATGGCAAAATATTGAAGCGGCTTTTGAGCAAATTCTTTACCTGGGAAAGAATTTGCTTGGCTGCTTCATTACTTTGCTGTTTTTGGCACTATAGTGTGGTCTTGGAGTTGGTATATTTATGTAGGGGGGTGGGGGGCTTAATGTAACGTGTAAAGCGTTTTATTTATTTATTTATTTTTTTTTGGAACAGTGATTTTTTTTCCTTAGGAAAAAAATAGCTGTTCTGACAGTTCGGAATTGTAAGCTTTTGCTTACATAGGGTCGATTAATTACCATTCGCTTTTTTAAGCATTTGATGATCTAATATACACCCTGTATTATGGGATGTCACAATCACCATCTATGGCAATGCAGTGGATGTAGTTATTAGCTCTGAGAAAGGTGACACTTGCACGCATGTGTATACACACACACACACACACACACACACACACATCTTATTTGACCTAAATGCCAAAGCCAATCACATGGGGCAGATTGGCAGCATGATAACCATGGCTATCAGCATGAAGCAGATATTTAAAAACACATGTAGGCTACACAGCCATCCACATCTTAAATGGGTACAGTGCACATGCTCAAGGCACACTAGTCTCATTGCATGAAATATGGCTGAAAATGCATAATGTTATTGGCATGATTCAGAGAACATTGTGCTGTGTAAGTTGATTCATATGTTTGCTATATGTTTGCCATGCTATGAATCCCATCATAGCATGGTCACCATATTGTAAGAGACCGTGATACAGAGACTGGTGCACTATAGAACACAGAGTACTGTGAAGAAAACCAACATTCAGACATTGGCAGTAGACAGGGGTGCTAGTAATGTATACCACTTTGCAGGAATAGCTCCAGAGTGCATAGCTGCCGCACAGCTGTCACACCATAGGGATTGCTGTGTGCTCACACTACAGTGGCCCTTCCTGGAAAATGACAAACTGTGCTTGGGTGGGGGGGGGGGGCAGCCAGCAAAGGAAGAGTATAGGGAATAGACAGGACCTGGTGAATTGTGGGTGGTCCAACTGGTGTGACTCAGAAAACTGGCAGAACAGCTGTTGTTGCCCTGGTGGGGAGAACAGTCATCCATGTATCACTGTAGAAGCATGACAATCTGTAGTCACAAACCATGGGAAACAGGCAGGGCAGCTTACATACCAGCTGGGGTGGGGCTACATTGGGAGCACAGGGAGGTTGTGTTGTGTACTCACATGGAATGGCAATCTAGGTTTGCAGTGCAGTGAGTCCACATTGTGTAGTAGGTGCTGGCAGTAATGGCACTGCATGCAGATTACATGTCCACACATAGCACAGTTTGGCACAGTGTCACAGCAGCTATGTCAATATTGCACAAGCTAGTACTCACCAGAGAGGCAGTGTTGGATGTACTGAGGTGGAGACTGCTGTCCAGCATGGAACACCTGGTATAAAATTACTGTTCTGCATCTGTTCCCACAGATTTACTGTAATTGTCACTGTAGCAAAAGAACAACAGTGCAGGAATAATTCACCACCATTCTAGACTGAGGCTATACTGCAAACCTTATGCACTCATGGAAGCATAATCCTGGAAAAAATAAGTTGGGCTAGGCCTTCGGGGACCAGGTATGGCAGAATATAGTGTAGCAAATTAAGGTTTTGGATGGACACAGTTGGACAGTGCTGCAGGTGCCTTGCAGGGTTGTTACTTAGACCATGTCAGGGATGAGCACTGGGAATGCCCTTGTAGCAGGAATGACTTATACTACACAAATCTTTGTGTCTACTGGGATAGGAATTCCACATACCCACATGATCCCATGTGTAGATGATGTGAAGGCTGCCAACTTAGCCAGATAGAATTTTGCATATAATTCTGTCATTTGTAAATATGAATGTAAGGCACAGGCTTGTTGTCTTAAATGGAAAAAAAACTGCTGTTAGATGTGGAACTGCAAAAAATGTCACAACAGTGCTCTCTACTGACCAAGTAAAAGCATGTTGTGACCCTTTGATCTAAAGTCGGCTCCAGCCCATCTAGATGAAGGCATTCTTTCTATTGTTTTAACCAAGATTTAAATTGCTAGATTTAAACATGCAAATGTATTTTTATTGCTCTGCTTCCTGACCAGCTGCAAGATAACACAAAGAGATGTTAAGAATGTACAGTTTCTGTTAGCCTGGGAACCCAGGAAAGTGTGAAGAGTGATGTATTGTGACTCAGAACTGCAATTTCAATTTAAACAGAGAGAACCAGAGATTATTAAGCATTTTTGTCTTGAACATCCAACTCACAGCACTGTCTTGCTCATATGTAAGTTATCTTAGACTTGTGTTTTCTTTTAGAAATAGCTAGAAACTAGAAAGATTAGACTAAGTGTTTTTCTGTGATGTCAGAACTGTACTACTGAATTCTTTTAAGTATTTCTCTGTGATCTCTGAACTCTTGAGTAGCACTGTGTAGTAAGAAGTATTGTCTTGTGTTTTTATTTATTATTAAATATTTTAAAACCTTTCAACTGTGGCTGTTTTGTGTAGAGATAAGTTAAGCTCTAGAGTACATTGCATATTTATATTGATTACTGTACCAAGTCACTCTAATAAGCCTTGATTGTTTAGTTATACTACCAATTGGATAATAATATCGCACAGTAATAATTGTATACCCTTTTAAGGGCCTTTGAGTAGCTGATAAATATTAGCTGGGTGGTGGCAGGCAGTACTACCGTATAGTCTGGGTAATAGGGGCACAGCTGGAGAATCTGTGCCAGCCTTTTCCCAGGTGAGTCTGTGTGGTTGTATAAACTCTTATCTCAAAGTGTGTGTGTGTGTCAGCTACTTGGGCAGGGACATGATGCACTGGTTGGACAGAGAGGGTGCTGGAGATTTTACCTTTCCCAGCTGGCTGAGATCTGGACCCTATAGCTGTGCCAGTGGGGAGTCTTATTGGGGACCCGGAGAGCAAGGGAGCAACTAGCCCCAGACTGACTGTGATCTCTGTGCGCTAAGGCAACTTGCTCTTTACTGTGTGTATTTGTTATCCTTTCCTTCATACATGAGACGTCCTCTCTGGTGTTAGTGGTGAGGACTGAGGCTCCTTGATTGCTGGGCCAGGGCATGGGTGTCAAATATTAATTGGTGGAAATGGTGGGATAGCCACACCACATATTAATTGGTTGGCAAATACTAATTGGCTTGTAGTGGTGTGGGTAGAGTGAATTCCTGTAGCTTGTGTACAGTGAGCTTTGAAGGTATATTGTACCTAAATCAGCAATGCAGTGAATATTCAGAGTTCAGAGCACAATTGTTTTATTTCTTTTGTTAGCTTAGTTAGTCAGGGTGAGCAGGCAGTATGTCAGCAGAGGATTATGGAAAGCTGACAAGGAGCCAGCTGGCAGAGATGTGCCAGGCTAGGGGACTGGTGCATGGAAACCTCACTAAGGCAGACCTGATTGCAGCCTTGGTTACAGCTGCATCAGAAAACAGCAACCAGGAGGACAATTGGACTGGCAATGGAGATATAATACCCTCGGAGAATGGACAGTTCAACCTTTCTGCAGAGGACTTAAAAATCCATCTGGAGCTAAAGAGACTTGAGTTGGAGGCCAGGCATTTGGAGATAGAAGCAGAGGAAAATGAAAGGCAGAGGAAGCATGAGAGAGAAATGCTGATCTTTGCCAGAGTCATGGAGGTAATGGGGAAGAGATTAACTAGACCCCAGAAGCACAATTGGTCAGTAAATGTATTCTGCAGTTTAAACAGGGGGATAATTTTGATAGTTTCATTCATATGTTTGAGAGGGTATGCAAACAGTATATTGTTGACCAAAGGCTCTGGGTATGGTTCCTGACCCCCTTACTCCATGGTAAAGCTGTAACTGTATTGTCTAAAATGTCTGACATTGCATGTTTTGATTATACTGCTGTAAAAAATTGTCTATTAGAGTTTTTTAAGCTAACACCTGAAACATATAGGAAAAAGTTCCATGAGCATAGATGCAAGGCAGGTGAAAGTGTGTGTGAATATGTTGCTGAACTGAGCATTTATTTCCATAGGTGGGTGAGGGGATGTCAGGTCACCACTTTTGAAGGGCTGGCAAACCTTTTGGTTAGGGAACAAGCCCTTAGAACTTTGCCTGAGGACATGAGGATCTGGTTAGCTGATAGACAATGTGCTACTTCAGAGGAGTTGGGGAAGAAGGGAGACCTATACCTAGCAGGCATGACAGCCCTGCACCAGAAGGGGACCCCCAGTACTGCTCCCATGGTGGACAGCACAGACTGCCCCATCAGAATCTGCCAGTAGCAGGGGAAGCCACTTGTCCAGGTACACATACAGGAGCTAGGGTTAAATGTTTTGAATGCAACCAGTGGGGCCATGTGGCATACAGGTGTCGACAGAGGCAAGGTGGGGAACAAAAGGTGAGGGAACCAGTAAGTGGGAAAGACAAAATGCTAATAGTAGGTTGTCTTGGGACAACAAGGGTACCAAACTACCACCAGAGGTTATATCCTATTGTAGTGATTGGCAAAGAGGCCGTTGCCAAGAGAGACACAGCCTCCGATATAACCATTGTAAAGCCTGCAATGGTTACAGAGGAGCACTACTTGCCTGGGCAGTCTACTCCAGTCAGGGCTTTAGGAGGGATCCCATTCCAAATACCTTTGGCTAGGGTTCACCTTGACTGGGAGGATGGAAAAGGAAGCCAACAAGTAGGTGTGTTTGAGGATATACCTGCAGATATCCTGATAGGCAATGATTTTGTAGTGCAGTACCCTGTATTTGTGCAGTTACATGCAGTCAGGCTTGGAGACAAGCAGGTTAATCTGGAAGCCTGGGGTAGACCCAGACAGACAGCATACGTGCAGCCAGGATTGGTGAGGTTGTTACTTCAGGTAGGGAGCTAGCTTGTAGCAGTGAGACTGAAGGTGAGCCACAGCTGCTTGGGGGTACTGATGTTCCCTTGGACAGAGTGACTGCAAAGGTAGAGGTGAGTAGTAGTACCCAGGCTGACAGTGAGGCACCACTGTCAGAGGATGCCAGACTTCCTGTGGAAGGGGAGTGGGAAGGGTTACAAGGAGATAGCTGAGACAGGCTCAGCTCTCAGACCCTACATTGCAAGGCTTGAGGCAGGTAGCTAGGGAGGCACCTGATTCTCAAGGAAAGGGGGGATTTGTATACTGGGACAAAGGGTTACTATACAGAGAGTGGATCCCTGAGGGAGGGCTAGAAGGTGAGAGAGTACAGCAGTTGGTAGTGCCTAGAGCCTACCATCTTTCACTTCTAGCCATAGCCCATGAAATTCCCTTTGCAGGTCATATGGGCATAAAACATACAAAGAGGCATATTATGCAGAACTTCTATTGACCTGGAATTTCTAGAGATGTAACTGCAGGACCTGTGAACAGTGCCAAAAGGTAGGCAAGGCAGGAGACAAGGTGAGAGCTCCTGTGATGCCTTTGCCTGTGATTGAGGAGCCATTTCAGAGGGTAGCTATGGATATTGTGGGTCCTCTGAGTACCCCAAGATCCATAGGGAAAAAGTATTTCCTAGTGGTACTGCACTAAGCTACTCGATACCCTGAAGCAGTGGCTTTGTCCTCCATTGAGGCAGAGAAGGTGGCAAATGCTTTGTTAGAGATTTTCAGCAGGGTAGGTTTCCCAAAAGATATACTGACTGACAGAGGTACCAATTTCATGTCAGACCTGCTGGCTTGTCTGTGGAAGTCCTGTGGGTGAAGCACATGAAGACCACCCCCTACCATCCCGAGACTAATGGTCTTATTGAGAGGTTAAACTCTACAATCAAGTCCATGCTATGGGCATTTTCAGATCAGTTTAAGAGGAAGTTAGACAAATATTTGCCTATCTGTTGTTTGCTTACAGAGAGGTTCCCCATGAATTCACAGGTTTTTCACCTTTTGACTTGCTGTATGGGCATAGGGTGAGGGGAACGCTAGATTTAATTTGAGATGAGTGGGACGTTGAGTCTCACAAGGAGTCTGTTGTGGCATACATCCTAAACCTCAGGACAAGGCTCAGGGAACTCATGGGCTTGGCCCAGGAGAACCTGGCAGAAGACCAACAGCAGCAAAAAGGTTTGGTGTGACAGGAATGTTCGAGCTAGAGAGTATGCTGTGGTGCAGCAGGTAATGGTTCTCATTCCTGTCAGACACAACAAACTGCAAGCAGCTTGAGAGAGACCCTACAAGGTGGTAAGAAAGGTAAGTGATATTAACTACATGGTGGAACTTCTAGGCAGGTGGCAGGGGCACAAATTCTACCATGTTAACATGATGAAACCTTACCATGATAGGGAGGCCCTTGTGCTGAGCATTTGCAGTGGATTGCAGGAGGAGTCTGAGGGAGATCTGGGGAGTAATCTCCTCAGTGAGGCTCAGGCTGATACCTCAGTGGAAGAGGTAGCAATGTCCCAGCAGCTATCTCCTACCCAGGTTTGAGAAATCTGAGCAGTGTTGCAGGAATTTGGGGACATGTTCACTGGGAAACCATGATTCACCCACCTGGGGTAGCACCAGGAGGATACAGGACCCCAAAGGCCTATTAGGCAGGCCCCTTATAGAGTAGCTGAGAGACTCAAACAGACTCTGTGGGAGGAGGTACAGGAGATGTTGGATCTAGGGGTGATTCAAGAGTCCAACAGTCCATGGGCCTCCCCAGTGGTGCTGGTGCCAAAGATGGATGGCAGCACCAGGTTCTTTGTGGACTACAGGAAATTAAATAGACACACAGAGTCAGATGCTTACCCCATGCATAGGACAGATGAGGCCCTAGAGTAGCTGGGTGGGGCTAAGTATCTTACAACCATTGATCTTACCAAGGGTTACTGACAGGTGCCCTTGACTCCCAGTGCTAGGAAGAAGTCAACCTTTGTGACTCCTTTTGGCTTGTATGAGTTCACAAATATGCTCTTTGGGATGGAGAATGCCCCAGCAACTTTCCAGAGGCTGGCAAATCATATCCTTGTAGGAGCAGGAAGGTTTGCCCTTGTTTACCTAGATGATATTGCCATCTACAGCCCTACCTGGCCAGAGCACCTTCAGCATGTCAGGGAGGTGCTGGGCAGACTACAGAGGGCAGGGTTGACTATTAAGCTGAGAAAATGTCAGGTGGGTATGGCAGAGGTTTCCTACCTAGGGCATAGAGTGGGAGTGGTAAGATAAGGCCAGAACCTGCCAAAGGGAAGCCATTCAGGCATGGCCTGCAACTTTTACCAAAAAGCAGATGAGGGCATTTTTAAGGACAAGCAGAGTACTACAGAAAGTTCATCCCCAGTTATAGTACCATAGCTGCTCCCCTCACAGGCCTGACAAGGAAGAACAGGCCAGATAAGGCAGTGTGGATCCCAGCATGTGAGCAGGCATTCCAGAAGCTTAAAAAAGCTTTGGGAGGACCCTCTGTGTTAGCCAGTCCAGATTACAGCGAAGAATTTGTTGTGCAGGTGGATGCTTCGAACCATGGGTTGGGGGCTGTACTTAGCCAGATTTCTTCAGAGGGAGAAGAGCACCCAGTGGTTTATCTCAGTTGTAGGCTCCAACCTAGGGAGGAATGCTATGCAGCGGTAGAAAAGGAATGTCTAGCCATAGTGTGGGCACTGCAGAAACTTCAGCCTTATCAGTATGGGAGGAAATTCACTGTTATGACAGATCACAACCCCCTAACATGGTTAAACATAGCCAGCCAGCAAAATGCCAAGTTGCTAAGATGGAGCCTAGGGTTGCAAGCATATGATATGTCAGTGCAGCACCGCAGTGGGAGTAGCAATGCCAATGCAGATGGTCTCTCAAGAAGGGAATGGGGTAGGTATACTCAGATAGATCTAACTCTCTCAAGCAGTGTTTTTCAAGGGTCACTTGAAAAACTAGCTTGAGATCTCTGGGGGGGGGGGGGGATCTGAAGGCTGCCAGCCTAGCCAAGTAGAATTTTGCAGATAATTTTATCATTTGTTAATATGAACGTAAGGCACTGGCTTGTTGTCTTAAATGGAAAAACTGCTGTTAGATGTGGAACTGCAAAAAATGTCACAACAGTGCTCTCTACTGACCAAGTAAAAGCATGTTGTGACCCTTTGATCTAAAGTCAGCTCCAGCCTGTCTAGATGAAGACATTCTTGCTATTGTTTTAACCAAGAGTTAAATTGCTATGCAAATGTATTTTTATTGCTCTGCTTCCTGACCAGCTGCAAGATAATACAAGATGTTAAGAATGTAAATGCAGTTTCTGTTAGCCTGGGAACCCAGTGAAGTGTGAAGAATGATGTAATGTGTAGCCTGTGAACCCCAGGAAAGTGTGAAGAATGATGTAATGTGAATCAGAACTGCAATTTCAATTTAAACAGAGAAAACCAGAGATTATTAATCATTTTTGTCTTGAACATCCAACTCACAGCACTGTCTTGCTCATATGTAAGTTATTTTAGACATGCATTTTCTTTTAGAAATAGCTAGAAAGTAGAAAGATTAGACTAAGTGTTTTTCTGTGATGTCAGAACTGTACTACTGAATTATTTTAAGTATTTCTCTGTGATCTCTGAACTCTTGACTAGCACTGTGTAGTAAGAATTATTGTCTTGTGTTTTTATTATTTATTATTAAATATTTTAAAACCTTTCAACTGTGGCTGTATTGTATAGAGATAAGTTAAGCTCTAGAGTACATTGCATATTTATAGTGATTACTGAATCAAGTCACTCTAATAAGCCTTGACTGTTTAGTTATACGACCAATTGGATAATAATATTGCACAGTAATAATTGGACAGTCTTTTAAGGTACTTTGAGTAGATGATAAATATTAGCTGGGTGGTGGCAGGCACTACTATCATATAGTCTGGGTAATAGGGGCACAGTTGGAGAACCTGTGCCAGCCTTTCCCAGGAGTGTCTGTGTGGTTGTATAAACTCTTATCTCAAAGTGTGTGTGTGTCAGCTACTTGGGCAGGGACATGAAGCACTTGTTGGACAGAGAGGGTGCTGGAGATTTTAGCTTGCCAGCTGGCTGAGATCTGGACCTTATATCTGTGTCATTGAGGAGTCTTATTGGGGACTTGGAGAGCAAGGGTGTGACCAGCCCCGGACTGACTATGATCTCTGTGTGCTCTTAAGGGAAATTGCACTTTACTGTGTGTATGTGCTATCCTTTCCTTCATACATGAGACACCCTCTCTGGTGTTAGTGGTGAGGATTGAGGCTCCTTGATTGCTGGGCCAGGGCACGGATGTCACAGATGGCACTAGTCAACCAGGTGCCATATTATAGCTGTACCTACATGGTAGCAGCCAGCTGTATTCCAGTTTGTGGAGGAGATGGTATGTTGGCTATATACAGACTCTTCTGTGCCATAGATTGTGGCTTTGTGCAACATCATGGACACTGGCTTTACAGGCTACAATAGATACTACTCCTTGCGTGAGAGCATGGATAATAGACCTGTTTACTGTCAAGTACTGTTGTACAGAAAAGCTGATTGCCATGGCTCATTTTGCAGATTTTATCTACTTCTGAATCATGCCACCATGTCTGCTTTTATCATTTGCAAATGTACTTGCACTCATTAGCATGTTGATACTGATTTACCTGCCATTATGGGCTCTCTCTGAATTACCCCCACCCAGCATGATGCTGCTTACCATTCTATTTCACTTAACACAGTGCACTTTTTGTTTCTGAATACCCTCTAACATTTGCTATGGGGAATGTTCTGTCTCTCTCTATAAATATATATATGTATATGTATATTTTTTTCTTATGTCTTGGTAATTTCTTTATCTAGCAAGATAAAATTATCACGAATGCCTGTTTCTTTTACCTCTTTTTTGTAAGCATTTCTGCAGAAAAAATGTATGTCAAGGCTAAAATTTATTTGCTTTACACATTGGTCTAGGTAGGTAATTATAAAGGGTGTATTTCCATGAATTCTTAGGTTTTTTTTTGGCACAGAAAAACTGTATATATCAGTGCAGCAGAATTTTTAGATAAATTATTATTCACTTTTATGTTTACTGGCTCACAGTATTATACAAAGTTGCTGTTTTTTTATAGCATTACTTATATTTTTTCTATAGTAAGATACAGAGGGTTATAAGTTGGTCTCTGATCATAACCTGCTAGTTATGTGTTTGAGACATGGATGTCAAGAAATTCACCTTGAATAGTACATGTTATTGTTTTTATAGCATTAATTATAATTATGCCATGGCAAGATACAGAATATTATGATTGGGTCTCTGATCATAACCAGCTTTTTATGCTTTTGAGACATAGATGTAAAGAAATTCATCCCAAGTATTATATGGAGTTTCAGCTGCTTCGATGTTCTACTGGTTACAGAAATAAAAATGTAGGAGTACTAAGTGTCTTACAGCTTTGAATATGATCTTCCCCTTGACAGTATAACATCTTTAAAATATGTTTCAGTCTGCCTTATTTGTATAGCAGGATAAATTGTTTTATTGTTTTGTTTTTTTTTAAAGCTGCAAACATTTCCCAGTGCTATCATGTGGTGTATGCTGTGTATAGCCTAACTTAAGACTTGCGCATAACATCTCTGAAAACCATGTATAATAAATGTTATGCACATTCTTAATGTCAGGTTGTCTTTTCCCCCAACAATGGTATGCAGTTCACTCTCCATGGAATCTATCATGAGTGTACTTTAATGCAATTATGTTGTGCAGCTGCATATGAAAACTGAAAATACTTACAAGAAAGTTCAGAACATTTTTCATTCATGAATATCTTACTATATCACTATTGATTTATTTTATAATATCCCAGATATGAATATGATGCAGCTTGAAAATCATCTCAAACGCTATGCTTTATTGTTATAGTGCCTCTTCCTCTGGAAGACAGTATTGCTGTGTCTAAGCATAATTAACATAATAATAAGGAAAAATCAAAATGTAAAGCTATCCTCCTATTATCCCACTTTTGCTAAATGACGGAAAATATTATAGATTCCAATATATTTTAATCTATCTAGAAGTGTCTTTACAAGTGGCTTCTTGTCACTATGCTGATGGGAAAACTCAGGATATAATACTTCCGTTATAGTACTTATGGAAACATTATCACATTGTTTATATATTTTTTTTTCTATTTGCATTATGGTGGTTAAAGAGACGAAAGACTTTTTGCTTGAAAAACTCAATCTCCATTTGAACCACCTCATGAAGCTGATTTGAGGTTCTTAATGTGGAAGATAGTGTTGATTATTGCTCTGACGTGTGCTATGTGAGAATTCGAGTTACAAGTACTTATGGTGAGTGAACTCTTACCTTATTTTCCACAAGAAGAGGATTTCTTTGAGAGAAGGTGGGGGAGAGAGAGAGAGAGACCAAATCCTACCTTTATGCCTAAAGTAATCTAGGAGTTTATTTTATGCCAGACTTTCCATCTCCCAGTTTTATTTCCTGAACCAAGGAATGGGGGGGGGGGGCATTCTTCCCTCACTGGATGTAAACAAGCAGCACAGATACTACCTGCACAAAATTCAGCCTTTTAGGAAAGATGACCGGCCATTTGTCTCTTATGAAGGTAAGAGGAAAGAATAACCAGTATTAAAATTCATTATTTTGAGTTGGTTGTCTCATTCTTTTACTTTTTATTATGCTAACCACAATGATCCATTTCCAGGCAGCTTATTCACCAGGGTCATAGACTTGTCTGCAGCTTTCTTGAAAGGGGTTGACTGTAGAAGTGTTCTAGAGGCAGCATGTTGTTCCTCTGTATATATGTTTACAAAGCAGTACAAACTGGATTCCTTTTCTACATGCAGAACAGAGTTTGCTGGGACTATACATCAGGTCTTTTGCAGTCTTAGGTATTGGCCTCACCCCTTATTTTTTACCACTCCTGTATTAGTTATGTGAATCTATCCATGTAGCTTAGGTACTGAAAGTGTGATTATGGTAAGATTACTTATGCAACTGTTCATTTTGTAAGATTAATTCTGCAAGCTATTGAATCAAATCTTTGTTTAGAAATAATATATTTTATTTTTTCTTCCCTTCTTTGTTTATTTTAATCAGTGGTATCCTTCAAAACATGTCCTGTAGTTAATCCAAAATGTAGTGGATGTAGTGTCTTTTATTTTGTCATAGTCTTCTAACTCTCTGCCTTCTGTTGCTCTTACTTAATTGATTTTGCTCATTACATGAATATTTCCAAAAACTGAATGTGCTTAAAACTATTCCCAGTAATGTGAGCCATGCTTTCCTTTACCTTTGTCATATGTTTTGTGTAATTCATCTGTTTTTTTCTGATCACCAATACTTCTATTATTAATATAAGCTATGCAAGACATAATGGACAGCCTTGTCCTGTCCATCTTTTTTACCTATTTCCTTGGTTATATAATTAAGTAATAGAATATCTGGTTTTACATTATTATAAATTGCTTTAATCCAGATTTCTAAAATGTTCACCTATTTTTCATTTTTCTAACTTTTATTTAAAAATTAACCTTTCACTGAATCAAAAGCTTTATTGATGTCAGAAAACACTGCAATGTCCTCCTGCCAAACTCTTACTTGTATGTATTAACCCTAACACTAGCCCCAATTTCATCTCCAACCCTATAGATCATTCTATCCCCAACAGTAACACCACGTTAATGGGTTAGTTTTGGCATTATTGCAACATAGCTTCTTGTTTCACATTAGTGTAGTGTTCAGTCTATAATTTTCAGCATTCTGAGAAAACAATTTATACCATTAGTTTACAGACCATAATATTATGGTGAAGCAAAGACTGATACTTCTGTAAGCATGCAAGATAGACCCAAGGTATCAATGTGTGAATTGTTCATCTGTTCATGAGATTTGCACTACTATATGATAAGAGCAGGTAGCACATCTCTGTTTTGTAATAATACACAATATATGCCAATAATGCAAATTATATTTTCACCATATTGTAAACTAACCAAATTAATATACAAAGCCACGTGTGTTAGATGGGTATTAATTTGAGTGGAAAAAAACTGTGTAGCTTAATAATGTATATAAGATGGCACCATATGTTTGTCTGGTGGTCAGACAGCTTTATGATATTAATGCAGATGTGAAAATATTGTTGATATTTATAGCTGCTTCACTAAAACAATATTATTTTAAAATATCTTCATAGTGTTTTGATTAACACCCAATATTTGTATCACTTCTACCAGTATGACAGTATTTCACTCCATTTTTTCATTATTATTTGCTGTGTTATTATTAAATAATATTTTATAATATGTTGTAATGTTGTAGAACTAATTTTGTTGACTCATATGGAGACACCTCCTTCCCTTCTCCTACATTATGTACCTAACGTGAACTATCTCCTTATAATGCCAGCAGATATCTTGTATTTTGGGGGAAATAAGTAAACACTTTACTGGTATAATATTCTTGGTTGTCTGCTTTGCAATTTAAAAATAACAATGTTTGCTTTTAATACCTCTTTTCTAGTCACCGTTAGCCTTACCAACCCCCTTCTCTGTAGTATTCACCTTTCTACTGATTGTTTCTGGCTGAGTATCAGGGATGGGAGGGTTAAAATCCGTTTACTCACCCTCGCTGTGCTCAAGCTCACTCTACTCCCCTGCCATACCCACATTTCCTTTTCCAATCATACTTTACATTTATACTAACTAGATACTCCCCCTATCCATTTCTACCAATCACCACATCTTATTCAAGAAACTAACACCAAATATACCTGATCCTGTGCAAATGGAAACTGTTCTTACACCTTCTCCAATGCCACATACAGCCAATATTCATCCACCTTGTACTTTTCTTAAACATCTTGATCTTTCATACTGTCTCCTGCTTTATTAACCCACTCCTTTCTTGCTGAATCATTGTACTTACATCATGATAGCTCTTCTTACCCCCACCCTTCCATATCCATAATACTACCCCATCAATCTCCCTTCAGCACTCTATATACTGTATATTCACACATTTACATCTGATACTCTGCTCTGCATGTCATTACTTTACTTCTGATGCTCACTACACCACCTACTAATTCTGCCGCATCGTACTCTTTAAATATTACTTTAGCTTTCCTTCCATCATTTATACATTATAATCATAATCTATTTAAGCATGCACTAGCTTACTCCTCCTCCTTTCTCATTGTATAACCTGTCAATCAAGTTTACTATCCATATATACCTCTCCCACAGATACAATTTACCAGCTGGACAGTCAGTCCATCATTCTTCAAAATGGCACCCAGCCAGTATAATATAGCCTTCACTCATCAGTACAAGCATGATATTTTACATCTTTACCCATCTGTCAGAAAACAAGACTAAAACTGAGAATACATATTAAAACACTTCCAATATCATTACTGTACTCACCAAAAATAATGTTATGCAGGGACATACACCAAAGCTATATTAATGTTCACCGTATTGATCATTGCTGCAGTATCCTTAGCTATGCAGGTTGTGTCTTGCATAGGATACAACAGTTGGCCAGTTCCAAAGCTTCAGGGCACCTTCCACATGCTCAAACCATCACCCAGCTGAAGTGGACATTCTTGTATTCCTTTTTGTACATATTGTAAATATTTACCCCATTTTATGTTATTCATCTCCAATGGAACAACACCTGTCCATAATATATATATATAATATATATATAATATATATATATATATATATATATATATATATATATATATATATATATATGTCCCTATCAGTTGACTGAGTTTTCAGAAACTCAAACTCCATATGGTCGAGACAATATGATCAAGTTTTTGAAAATTCGAAGCTTTTGAATGGAGATCAAACTACAGCGAGGATTGGGAAATTTACCCTTTCCCTCACTGTATTGCAGTCTGGGAGTTGATATAAATAATTTGCATGGGGTGTGGAGGGTGAAGGTGGGCTTGCCCCCTGCAAAAACATAAAACAGGTTGATTTTTTGTGGGGTTTTGTTTGATGTTCGTGTTTTTGGAAACTTGATTTTATAGTCTCTTCAATATTTTTTTTTGAGTTTCCAAAAAGTTTATATATATATATATATATATATATATATATATATATATATATATAGATCTAGGACTGTTGAAAGAAAGTTCAGTAGTCAGAATCCACAATCACTGAACCCACTTTAACGAAAGTGCTTTCACCGAAAAAGCGCTTTCATTAAAGTGTGTTTAAAAACAAAACAATAAAACATTACTTTTACGTTTTTGCAGGGGGGCAAGCTTCCCTGCACCCCCCACACCCCCCTACTTAAATATTCTCACTCTGAGGTTGCACTACAGTGGGGGAAAGGGAATTTTCCCTTATCCCCATTGTAGTGCATTCTCCGGAACAGGTATACTTACGCAAAAGTGCCTTTCGATGAAAAGCACTTTTACACAAGTATGCCCGGCCAAATCTGTTTCGGTTACGTTGCTGTTCGGTGATCCGTTCAGATCCCATATGTAAATATATATATATATACATTTTCTATAACTTCATAAGCACACACTATAATCTTTCATCTCTAACAAGCCTAATTCACCTGTATTACCCTTTTCCCTTCCTTTCCCACAACATGATCAATCTTGTGTCCTGCTGCTGCATTGTTATAATGTATTTGCCCTGTAATCATTCTGTTTATTTTCCCTATAGCATTTATGTTATTCTGTTTGTATTTCTTTGCCAGTAAATCACTACCTTTAATTTCCTGTAGTAACTATAATAAATTAGTTGTATTACTTATTCATCTTACATATTATGTATGTATGTGATTTTTGCAATATTGTCATACTAGAGCCTTCTTTTCCCCATGCATCCACTGAAAATGGATATAATTGCAATTCAGACTTTCTGTCAGTAAATAAATACATATTAATGCAAAATGAGAACATATGTCATATTTGTCATAATATTTTGTAAACACTCCTTAACAACTCCAGCCCTATATATCTCATATCAGCTGTTGCACTGTGCTGGCTAGCAAATAATTTTGACTTGTAAATGGTTCCTTGCTCTCTGATGCAGGACTTACCATTCATGAGATATTAGGCATATTAGAATGTTAATGTTAAAACTTTATGCCTCAAACAAATACTCATGTTTGCCTTACAAAAGTATGTGTAGCATCATTTTCTTCTCTCACAACACATATGCAGGTCCACCTGAGATCGCAGTATCACAGTAATTTTATTTATTGTATTAATGTAAATATGTAAAAAAAAATGTTTTCATACAGTGTTGCAAACACTGATTGTTAACTCAAGCCCTCTTCATCCACCAGTGATGTTTTCACTGGGCTTATCTGCCATATGCTATCAGCTGTCAGCTTTTACATGCCACTGAGCTTGATATTGAGTGAACTATTGTTCATGAGATATTATTCTCAATATTAGAATGACATTAATACCAAGTACCTCAAGCAAATAATTAATTTTTTTGCAGTGCTTCATGTTTCTCTTACCCAAATGTGTTTAGTAATTTTTTCTAGCACCACTACTCATATAGCCAACACTAACTCAACAGTTTCACTCACTGTTTCTCATTTACTCATGTCAATAGTCAAAATGCTATATTTTCATAGCCTTTTGCAAGCATTCTTCAGAAACACAGATACTGTCTTGCTTCCCACTGCATAATGCCATGGCTGAGGAACAAAAACAAACAAAAAAAAAACACTTCACTGTAATAAGTCAGTCCCTACATTGTAAGCAATCAGCTTATTACAGTTAGATCTATGCCCCCTCCCCCAGCTCTTCCAAGAGTAAAAAAAAACAGATATGGCCAGATGCATGGCACACACACCATCCCTGCTGTCCTAGCCATTCAGGTCCCATTTCTGTGCCCTGCCTCCAACCCTTCTCAACATATTCTATTAAAAATATATATTATTTTAAACTGTAACAAACTATTTGCTACAGTTTATACCCAGCCTGCATGGAGTGCTACAATGCATATGTTTCAGTTTAAAAAATATATATTTTTAAACTGTACCAAACTTCTTGCTGCAAATGCAGCAAACAGCTACCACAACTTATACCCTGCATGAATGAAGCACTATGGTGCTCATGTTTTAATTAAAAAAAATCTTCCTTTTAAACTGTAGCAAGCAGTTGTTACAGTTTATGCCCTGCCTGCATGGAGCACTACAGCTCTCAGATTTTAGTTAAAAAATGTGTTTTATTTTACTTTTAAACTTTAGCAAACAGGTTACTACAGTTTAAACCCCACTACAGTGCTTAGATTTGACTGCAAATGCAGTACCGGCTTTTAAATGCCGATATTGCATTAGAGATCAGGATCAGCTGATCGCACCCCCAACACTTTGCACCCGGGGCAGTTGCCCCTTTTGCTCCACCTTAGCTATACTACTAAAACTACACTAAAACTGTGTCATGTTTTTATATTTTGCAAGCATTTTTCAATAACTCCAACCCTGTAAATGTATTGTGAACCTGCACCAAAAAAACATAATTTAACTCATGCAGTGCACATTTAATGGTGTGGTTTTGCAGTATGGATATAATAAATCAGGCAAGCTTGGAGATAACTTTTCAATGTCTACTTCTGAGCTACCATTCTTGAGATATTGCATTAATATGTACATTCTACTAATACATATAATTGGAAGAATAAAAAAAAAGAGCTGTACAGCTCAGAAAGTATGCATCGTATCCTCTTACTTTTGTAGGTAAGGTAACTCTTAGTGGGCACTGTAAAAAAGAAATGGCCATAGTAATGCACTGCAGTATGCTGACAGCAGTGGGTGGCATTGCCCCACAGCACTGAGAGACAGACATCTAGCTTTGTATAGCAGTAATTCAAAGGCACAGTAACCATCTACTATGAGTGCTAATATTAACTGTCACTTACTAATGAGTAGAAAGAGAAAATGTTAAGAGTAATACATTTTAGTTTGCTGCAAAAAAAATGCTGCAGTTGCACTCCCCCCCCACACACATACACAAAAACAACCAAAAATATTTAAGATAAATACTTAAGCAAATTTCTGATAATGGAGGGGAACCATCTGAAAATACGAATGATGAAGTTCTAAATGCATAACTATGAATCTTTGTAAATCTGAACCTGATTTCTTTAAGGTACTCTACTCCAGCATTAGTTTCTATACAGGTGGGGATGTGACAGCAGGGGGTTGCAGGAGAAAACAGTTGTTCAAATTGCAAATATTTACAGTTACCTGCATGTGCAGTTCTGTAGTTGACAATTTCAGTATGGACCCTACTGGAATGGAGCTGTGACATAAAGCAAGATACAACAATGAAATATTTGCAGATACCAACATTTGAAATTATACTGTTGAATTAAAAAAATGGAAACTGTGTATAATGCATAACATAAGACTGCGGCAGTGAGCACCTCTCAACTAGAAGCACCTAATATTGAATACACATTTTGTAAGCCTGAAAAATACAAACTGTACTTTCTTCTTCTTCTGAACTATATAGGAAAAAATAACAAAATAAACATAATTTCTTGGGGAAAAAAGTAGCAAAAATAGATATGTAGAACCATTCAGAGTACCCAGTAAAACAGCTTTCAAACAGTGCAGAATCAGATCCAAAGCCAGTATATATAATAGTAGGCAACCACCCCATATCAGGAACATATTTCAGATATAGGCTCATAGTTTATAGGTTTCTGCTAGGCTATCTACCTCCAGGGTCTCTATAGGCCTAGCTACCAAACCTCCTTGAGTACATTGGATGCCTATATAGTGGGGTATGTTAGTAATGTGGTAGCTAAGGGTTATGTATGTCTCTGTGTGTGGGGTGGGCTATATTAGTTTTGCATTTGTTAACTTATTGTCGGCTTCTGTTGATCTGAGACATAGGTCTTATATACTTAAAAAGTTGCTGTATTAACAGGTTTTGCATTACCATGCATTTTCTAAGTGATTTCAAATTTAAAGACACAAATCAAGGTTTATACTAATGCAATGTACAATACTATTCATTCTGTAAACATGTTGGGAGGGACATAACTGCAGTGACAAAGCAGTTCTGTATTCAGGAGAAACATATTTGATTTTAACTTCTGATGAAATAATAACTCAGTAAAGAAGATTGTTGGCCATTGCTGTACTCCACGTGCTAACCATAACTTTAACACAGCACTAGTGGAAACCATAGAATAAAATGGAAATACATCAGGCTGTAACTATTCAAGAAGCACCTAAGAATGCTTTCAAACTTTGTCAGGCCATAAACATCCATGGCAGATGGACAGATTTATTGTGAACCAAATGACAAAAAACAAACAAAAAATACAGAACATCTGTTAAACAAATGATCTACAGAAAATATATAGAACAAGTTCATCATGATCACTGTAATCGAAATAAAAAATCTAAGTGAAGTGATTGCAAATGTAAACAAATCTGTTACATTTACGATCACTTAAAACAACTGAAAACTTAGCTTTTACTCCTCCCATGATGTGGGGGGGCTCTGCCCAAAATTAATAATACTAACCCAACAACTGTACCACCATGGAGAAAGAGGAAAATTCCTTAAGTATATCACAGCTGAACTGTTGCAGCTCAGCTGTAATATAATGTAACATCTTTCACCATGACAAACTACTTTTAATAATTAATTTGAAATAGTAAGTCATTTTTACTCATTACCGAACACAAATAAAAAAAATGTGACTGCATCAACATCACACAAAGAAACAATATCCAGAATTATTTCTTCATTCAAAATTATTTAGTATTGGGGTCACAGTTAACATTTTCATTTCTGCCTCATTGATGCATGGCAATTTAAGTAGGCAGGCAAGCTCAGATTAACACTGTTACTGACATTTTTAGTATTAATGGCATGGCTCCTGAGGCTTCTAATAAGGGTAAGCACAGTTGTCCGTCATGGTGAGGATGTACAGTTTTGTGTGTGTTGGAGGTGGTGTCTAAACATGTCAGTAATTCATGCTGTCCTCACTTATTGTAGTTTTTGTGTGAAAATTCTAAAAAAAATTATTTAAAAATATTATTTTTGTATATAAATGAGTTTATCAGAATTTTAAACTACTAGAACAGAATAGCTGCTGTAAATGTAAATGTTACACAACATTACTACAGGAAACTGAAAGACTGAGAGGCAAATATATTAAAACCATGAGTAGGCTGTCCTAAAATAAGTATGAAAAAAATCATTAACTTCTAGAGCTCATATACTATTTACTTATTTAGATAGCAATGAGTGTGCAAGTACCCTTGTGGTTTTGTGAAGGGAACAAAAACAGAGCTTGTTATAATCTGTGAGAGAATAGCAGAAGGAGATTGAACAGGTACAGTCAAATGCCTTTCAGAGTACCCAAAAGAGGTGAAATAATGTACCCCTATGGAGAAGTAACCTTGTCCTTTGTCAGTCTACTGGTTTCCATTAAGAGTGAAGAGGGTGACTGTCCTACAGATTGTTATATCTGACATACCTCTTAACCTCTTAGAGCAAGAAATCTGGACAAAGCAATAAATAAAAGTGGGACAAAGGCCAAAAAATAGGGGCAATTTTTAACTATTGCTCTTACAAACTTAGAAAGTTGATAGGATAACAGGCTTTGAGATAGCATTAGCATGAGTTTTATAAAGGGTATGAAGTCTGAAACTCAAATGAATGTCATTATTTTCTAACTTCAGTCTTTAATGATTTGCCACTAATTTGCCAGAAAACCACAATTATGAAAAAACAGCCCAAAAATATGAGGCAAAATTCTGGACATTCTGTAAAAATCTGTACAGTTGAGAGGTATGAATTATCTGCTCACCTTGACTTAAAAACTATACCGAGGGGCACATATATCTCAGATATAGCCAACTCTGTGGTGCAGTAGGCTCGCCCATCCCAGCAAGGAGAAAAGGGAGGCATTTCACCCCCCCCCATTTATCCATACACATTTACCAATCTCATTCTGATTGTAACAACTAACTGCATGAATAATGCTAGCAACGCTACAATAACTGATGTGTTATCAGTCACATAACACACAGGCAATTAAAAAACATTTGCAGTCTGGAAAGCAGATTCTTTTTCTGTAATAAGATTGCCTCTTCTGTTTCAACAGCAAGTCAGTGCAGGCACTGACATAATCACCATGTGCCCCAAGTAAAAACTTCTTTCAGCTACTCAGTTGATGTGCAGCTGACATCACTGAGAACAAATATTTACTGATGAAAACCAGCTGTAACCATTCAACCTCATTTAAACGTGTGCATACACACACACACACACACACACACACACACACACACACACACACACACACTCACACTCACACTCACACTCACACTCACACTCACACTCACACTCACACGCACACTCACACTCACACTCTGTCTCTGCCTCTCTCTCTCTCTAAACACCCATACTATGTATTTAGCTGTAACAGCAAATGGCTGTTGTTCCTCACATCCATTTGAAAAGGCTATTTATCTGGTTTGGGAAGCAAACATGCGGGGTGTCCTGTTTGCCACAGACCTCCTGAAATCATCTTACCCTTTTCAGTGCCAAGTGGATAAATTCTGCAGATCTTTTAATTATTTTCAAG
This sequence comes from Protopterus annectens, assembly GCF_019279795.1. NCBI lineage: Eukaryota > Metazoa > Chordata > Ceratodontiformes > Protopteridae > Protopterus > Protopterus annectens. The sequence goes on along the minus strand of NC_056727.1, from coordinate 622,682,219 downwards.
AAGATTACAGCAGAGTGTTCATTTTCTGTGTAAAATGCATGCACTAGAAAACTATTTGTAAGACAAATAACCAGATCATGCAGGGGGCAAAATTCACAGTCTCCTATAGCTTTATGATGAGATTTATATGCTGCTTTGAGAAGTAGTGAGCTTGGCTACAGAACAGTGCTGCTTTTAATTGGAGCTGAAAGAAAGGTGCAGAAATGGTGTAGTACACAGAATGCCATCAATGAGTCTTCAAATGTTAATTAAAAAAAGCTTAAATCCATTTACCTACCAATTAGTGATTGATTGTGACCCCAAACTAAGGACTGGGCAGTAAAAAGGTATCGTGGGGGTGGATAATGGCTTTTTTAAACAATGCCAAACTTAGAAACCTTTTGACACAGCGAAGCCCATCAAAGGAACTCTAAAGATGATAGTACTCAATGTCAGGAGTCTTAACAGAAAACTTCACTCCCTTCAAGCTCTTCTTACCAAGAATGCAGTCATATGTTCAGTTACCAAAACAGGGTTTAAAGCCACATAGAGTACCCCAGCAGTTCAGGGCTACAATGCCTTCCACACATTTAGGCCATATTCTTCTACTAACCAGCACAGAGTCCAGGGCTATGATGTTTTTCAGACTTTCATAAACCAAAATTTCTTACCTTCATCACTCCCTTTAGTTTTGTTTGATGTAAATAGGCTTAAGCTGCATCTATTTTTCTTGACTAGCATTTCTAAGGTGGTATTCTCTTTACAAGTGCAGAAATATATTTTATGTTCCAGCAGGAGTGTTAGATTATCCTATGTTTTGGGTAATACATTATATAGCAATTGCCCACCATATAAAGTAGTGCTGTTAGATGCATATTTTAGTGCATTTTGTAAAGGTAAAAGAAAAAGAAAAGGAGAGACAACTCATGGCTGATATGCATACCACTAAAAACCGAACAGCACTAACTGATGCCAGTTCAAAATAAAACATTTATATATGCAAATGAGTCTATCAGAATTTTATACTAGAGTGAAGAGGGAGACTGGTTGTACTACAGATTGTTATATCTGTCCACCTTGACTTAAAAACTAAACTGAGAGACACATATGCCACAGATATAGCCAGATCTATATAGCTATATATCTATAAATAAATACGCAGAGTAGTAGAAAGTACGATGGAAGATGAGCAGTTCGGATTCAATCAGGATGTAGCACAACTGGCCTAATGTTTGCAGTGAGACAGATAGTGGAAAAGATGCTAGAGATGAGGAAAGAGTCCAACTGGGCATTCCTAGACTTGAATAAAAGCATATGACAATGTCCCAAGAAAGCTGATTTGGACAGTATTATGGTAATTTGATGTCCCTGAACCATTGGTAGAATTAGTAAAGGCTATGTACAAGGACCCAATGACCCAAGTATGACCAGTGATTGGTATCACAGAGGGGGTTCACAGTGGGAGTGGGTGTATACCAGGGGTCAGCCCTGAGCCCACTGCCATTCATACTGGTGATGGACTACATTAGCAAATAAGTCAGAGGAGACAGATCACAAATGCTGCTGTATGCAGATGGTGTGGCATTAGAGACAGATTCTAAGAAAGAGTCTCTGCAAAGGATAGGGGAAATGGAATGCAAAACTGATGGTAAATGGGATGAAACTAAGCACTGATTAGACAGTTGTAATGGCAGCAAATGGGGAAATCAGAAGAAGCTGAGAAATGAGAAGGGAAAATAGTGGAAAATGTTAACAGCTTCAGGTATTTAGGATGGGTGGTTGAGGAGAAGGGAAGTATGAATGAGGAGGTCAAAGCCACAACTAGATGGGTCATAGTCAACTGGCAGAGAGTGCAAGGTGTAGTATATGATAGAAGAATGCCTAAGAAGCTGAAAAGTAAGTCCTATAAAGCAGCAGTGTGACCAGTACTACTGTATGGTATAGGAACCTGGGTAGTAAAAGCAGAGCAGATGAAGAAGCTAAAGGTGATTGTGATGAAATGCCTGAGATGGGTGGTAGGATGGACACTGTGGGACAGACAAATGGATAGTGGTATTTTCATTCTGTTAGTTAATATTGTCATATCTTATAGTCATTATTTAATAATGATATAGGTCTGTATGAGGTACAGAGTTTTTAGGATTTGTTTTCCTTTAGGATTGGTGTGATTAAGGAATATCTCCAAGAGGGTGGTATTAAAGCTTGTGACTGAATTTCTCATAGAGTTTTATGAAAGAGGGATAGTATCTTTGAAGGAAAAAGTTTATATATTTCCATAATTATGCCATCTGTATCTGGAGCTTTATTATTTTTACCATCTTTTATTGTATCTGTAATTTCTTTGTAGGATATGGGTGGTTGCACATCTAGTTTTATTTTTTTCTGGTATTTTTTATATATTAGAACATTTTTCATCTAGATTTAATTGATCGATATGTATATTTTCTTTTTGGAAATGTCCCATATAGTGATTTCTATAGGTATCAAGAATATCACCTATATCAGAGACATTTTTCCCTTTCTTTTCATGGAAGATACTTTTAATGTTATTAGCTTTTGATTGTATTTTGATTCGTGTGGCTAAATTATGTAGAAATTTGGGAAAAGTGGCCAAGGTATTAATTTTTAGTTTTTCTAAAGCTAAACTAGTTTTATGTGTTAGAAAATCATTGTATTTATTGTTTAATACTTCTGCTTTCTTTTTCATCTCCAAATGATTTTGATTTTTTTCAGCTTTTACTGATAAAAGTTTGGATTGCAGATCTAATAATTCAGAATCCTATTCTCTGATTTTTTTCATACCAAGTTAGGGTTTTACCATATATGTAAGCTTTTAATGAGTCCTATATCATTATTTTATTTATCTCTGTGGTGTAATTAATATATAAGAAGAACTGTAATTCAGATAATAACCAGAGTTTGAACTCTTTAATTTTAGTTATATATGCTGGAATTCTGGAGTTAAAGATTAATGGTCTGTACCCATTTTAAAGTTTGAGCATCAATGAATTGTGGTCTGAAAAGGGGCAGGGAGTGACTGAGAAATTAATGATTTTAGAGTGTAAGTCATGGGCAGCAAATATTTTATCTATTCTAGTTTGGGTACCAAATCTGTGATCTTGATGGAAAAACAACAAAAATTTATCTTCTTTAAATTTGAAAGTATCTACAAGATGAAATGATTCTACCCACTTGTTTAAAGCTTTTGATACAGCAGATATAAACAGCAGTCTTTTATTTGTAGTTTCAGAAATATCAAATATACAGTTAAAGTCTCCTCCTAATATTAAGTTGCCTTTATAATTATTGGAAATTAAATCCAAGTGTTTTTTAACAGTTCTTGTTCCAGTGCCTGGGAAACAGTATAGATTGTCTAGGGTCCATATTCTGTTATTATATTTAACTATTACTAAAGCCATAAGGCCTTCTTTATCTTCATACTTATAAACAATTTCTGGGTTAATCACATTTGTTTTCCATAAAATTGTTACCCCTTTTGTCTTTGTCTTAAAAGTGGATTGCACCAATATCATATATTCCTTAGGATTCCATTTGTAATTGTCATTTGTTTTGAAATGAGTTTCTTGAAGGAAGACAGTTTGTGCTTTGTTCAGTTTTAAATATTTCAGTAGATTTGATATCTTGCAAGGATTGTTTAGGCCATTGGTATTTAAAAATAATAAAGTTAAATCCATCTTAGGTTATTTAGACTATGTATTTTTTGTTTTATTGTGACTATTAAACATTTTCCTCTGATAACTATAAAGTATATGTTTGAGCTTTTAAAGGAAATTATTAGTTTTATACTTTGAGTGTTTACCAGTAAAGTAATGTTTTGGCCAGGCATACTAAAAATGTTTTTGTGAAATAAATTTAAATGAATAAATGTTAACAAAACTAAGATCTGCACTAGCCATGGAATGAAAATCACTCCTAATCTGATGGATAAACCTAGGTCCATCAGATTATCACTCATACCTTGACAATCCAGAACATCTGGGCTCCATAAATTGAATTATCATATAGAGAATATTTGTAATAGGAATAAGCAATATTTATATTATTTTGAACAAATATAGTACTATTGTAGATTAGACAGAATTCTGGTACAATATAAATGGCTACCTATTGTATAAGCAATTAATATTTACATGAAAGATAAATGACAAGCACTTCAGTCATAGTAAAGTAGGATGTATCATATATAAAACCTCAGTAAAAGATTATAGCACAGTTATTTAACATATTCACCCTTATTGATGAAGTCTTTCAAAACAAATTACTTAATATAAATAGATGGTAATAATATTTATACCGAATGTTTATAATACAATGTATTTTACTGGATATATCAAAAGTTATATTTCATTGTTTGCCAGCATTTAAGTAATCACTTTGTTACTAACTTACTTAAAGCATCAAGTTTGTTTTTTGTGAACATGGATGAAAGTTGGTGCATTTTAATTAGCAATGCATCCCTCTTCCCCCCATTTCCTACACATAAAGATTTTCATATCTGTCATTTCTTATTATAAACTGAGTGAAATTATAGGTTAAAAACAAAAAATTAACTTATTGTGATTAATGATTACAAGTTCCCTTTCCATATTCATAAATTGCCATTTTATGGCATATATTGAAAGTTTTTTTAATTTAAATGGCAACGTTCTATTTTGTATAATCAGCAAAGATTAAACTGAGTGATCATTATTAATTTAATACGATTTGTTCAGAATGTGATTGTTTCATTCTGTGACATTCCTAGTTCAGGCTTCTATTGTTTCCCTTGAACAACTTTGTCAGTTTGATGTCATGTATAAAACATTAGTTACCTTGGTAACAACTTAAGTATTATGTATGGTCAAGATGGGTTACAGAACCACAATTCAAGTTAAAGCAATTATATAGGTTCATAGGTTCATACTAGGCTATCTGCCCTAGGGCATTTATAAGCCTAGCCAGAGTATGTTTGGCTTTCGCCACCCATTTTAAATTAATTTTGCTATGCCCTTTTTCGAGGTTAGTATACTGTGCCTCTGTCTAACAGTGACACAGAAGTGATACCCGGGGTAAACCTATGATCTCCCATCCACTCATCAAGATTCCTCTTGAAGAGAGTCAATGAGGGACTCTGCCTAACCTGGACTGGTATTTTATTCCATAGTGAAGGGAGCCTCTGGGTTATGAATCTGTCCCTCCAGCATGTCCTATTTATTTCAGTGCTGAGGTTCAAGTCTCTCGAGCATGTAGCTCGATGGGATTTGGATTTTTTGAGGTGCAGCATGTCCCTTAATTCCGGGTTGGACATGGCCTTATACGTCAGACACAGGTCACCTCTGAGCAGGCGGTATGCCACTGAGTAGAGCTGGAGTTTCTTTAACCGGGCAGCATATGGCATCTGTTTGAGCCCTTTGATCCTCTTGGTGAGGTACTTTTGGGGTCTTTCCAGTTGCTGCAAGTGTTTGGTAAGGTACATCCCAAAAGGGGCATTGTACTCGATTATGGGCCTGATGAGGGATGAGTAGAGAGGCACGATGACCTCCCCTAATCTAGATGTGAATCCCTTCATGATTAGGTGGGCTATATAAAATGTTTTTCTAACCACTTTGGCCACGTGGTTGTCAAATGAGAGATTGCTATCAACTTGGGTCCCCAGGTCCCTAATGACTTCTTCTGTACTTAATGGATTACCACCTATGTGGTAATTTGTGGGCACTTTGTTTTTGCCAAAGGGGATGACTATACACTTTTTGGCATTTAGCTTGAGGCCATGGCTCTGGCACCAGTTGTCTGTTTCTATGAGGCCCTTTTGGAGGATGCTTGTGTCGGCTGGAGAGTCAATTATGGCGCCCAGTTTGCAGTCATCTGCGAACTTGGTCAGCCACAGTCCTTCCGTGCTGGCCTGTACCTCCGAGAAATATTTTCCAAACAAGGGAGGTCCCAGGACTGAGCCTTGTGGGACGCCACTTGTAACTGGTTTGGAGTCTGACATGGCTCCAGCAATTCTAACCATGTGGGTTCTGTCCTTGAGCCAGTTTGCAACCCATCTAGTGACATAGGGGTTTATATTTAAGCTGGTGAGCTTATCTATAATGCCTGAGTGGGGTATTGTATCGAAGGCTTTTGTGAGGTCCAGATAGGCTGTGTGGACCACCTTCCCTTCGTCAATGGCCTTGGTGACTGTTTCAAAGAAGTCAACCAGGTTTAAGAGGCAGGATCTGCCCTTAACAAAGCCAAACTGGGTAGGATCCAGTGTCTGTAGGGCCCCAATATCTTTATTTATGAGGTCCATGATGATCCTTTCCATAGCTTTGCAGACCAAGCTAGTCAGGCTTATGGGGCGATAGTTTCCAGGGTCCGTTGAGGCACCACCTTTGTGGAGAGGGACCACTGTTGCTGCACGCCACTCTTTAGGTACATATCCTGTAGTAAGGCTGAGATTGAACAGTAGTTTTATGTTTGGGTTTAGCTCTTCTTGGAGTTCATGTAGGACGCAGCCTGGGACACCGTCTGGTCCCATTGATGCTGTGTTTTTGCTTTGGAGAGGGCGGCTCCCACCTGAGCATCTGAGATGTTGGGGGCAGCACTCTGCTGGGATAGATATTTGCCCTTTGGTGGGAGGGCGAGAAGTTTGCTGAACCTGTCAGCTAGGATGTTGGCAATGTCTGTGGGATCAGTGTATTTTTGTCATTTTGGACTAATTCTGAGCATATCTGGGAATTCCCACCCAGGTTCCTAACATAACTAAAGAAAGCCTTGTGATTATCTTTAGTGTCCTGTGCAATTTTTCTCTCGAAGCTGGCCTTTGACGATTTTATGAGTGCCCTTAGTTTTTGCTAATACTGATCAGAGATGCCTTCCCTTTTGGGATTTTGCTCTATCATGTAGTAGCTTCCTCCTTCTATTGTATAGTTTGTTTATGGCTGGGGTCCACCAGACAGGTCGTCTGCCTTTGGAGGATTGGGTCTTGGTTTTATTTGGGATTGCATGATCCATGCATTCCTGAAGGTGTTCATAGAATGCATTTATAAAGGATTCTGCGGTCTGGGCGATATTTTCCACAGGCCGCGGGGCTTTGAAGGATTCCACCTCAGTTTTGAGGAGTGTGAAATTTGCTTTAGAGAAGTTTTTCACTGTGGTTTTCTGGGCAGGGGGTGGGGTCAGGATGTGAATATCCAGTGAGATCAGTTTATGGTCTGATCTTACCAGTGAGGGATACACTTCTGGTCTGGAGCATAGAGTCCCCATGTTGGTGATGATCAGGTCCAGTATGTTTTCCCCTCTTGTGGGAGTGGTAACAAGTTGTTCCATAGCATTTGAGTTTATGAATTCTAGGAACCTTTGGGCAAGGGTGTTGGAGCTAGAGTAATGCTCCCAATCTATGTTTAGGTAGTTGAAGTCGCCCAGTATAATGGTGTTTGGAAAGACCTTCATATTTTCCAGTGTTCTCAGGAAGGCCGAGTGGGGTTCCTGGGTTTGGGAGGGTGGTCTGTAGCAGGCTATAAACTGGAAGGCAGTTTTACCCACTGTTAGTTGCACATGGATAGTCTCTGATGCTTCGTGCTTTGCCACCAACCTGGAGGCGTGGGTATCTTTGATGAATATCGATACTCCCCCTCCTTTTGTGGTTCGGTCCAAGTTTTGGGGCCGAAAAGCATGGTATGAGGTATAACCTGGTAGTGCTGGGGTGCTCTCGTGAGTCCTGAACCAGGTTTCTGTTACTGCACAGATATCGATGTTCTCCATGCTAAGGAGAGTTTCGAGTGCGTGCATCTTGAGGTTTAGACTTCTAGCGTTGAGTAGCATTACTCTTAGTTTCTTATCCCTTGTGATACCTATGGAGGTGGGTTTGTCTTTTGAGCCTTACCTAAAAAAGGCACTATGGGGGTAGCAAGAGCCTTTGCCAATGCATGGAACAGGCTGGTAAAATGGAACATGACAAATATTGGTTTGGATATTTTAAGAACATCCTGGAAACACACCACATGACTTGTTATGTACATTTACTCATATGAGAAAATCATCATGCTTCCCCTTGATGTTCAGTATAGTGTATGTCATTCATGACAAGTTAAAACAGTAGTGTTATTATACACAAGCCCATGTTATTAAACTGAGTGTCTATTGTCAATTCAATACTATTTGTTTAGAATATGATTGCTACATTCTGTGACATTTCAAGATCAGGCTTCTATTGTTTCTCTTGAACAACTTTGTACGTTTGATGTCATGTATAAAACATTAGTTACCTTGGTAACCGCTTAAGTATTATATATGGTCAAGATGGGTTACAAAAACTACAATTCAAGTTAAAGCAATTACATGACTTGTTATGCATATTTACTTATATAAGAAAATCATCATGCTTTCCCTTGATGTTCAATGTAGTGTATGTCATTTATGACAAGTTAAGACAGTTGTGTTATTATACACAAGCCCATGTTATTAAATCTTGTCTTTAATATCTAAATGCAGAAGACTGCTTCATCTTATATGACAATTATATATTTTATGTCTAGATTTACTAAAATCATACATTACATAACTATTGTGTATTTGTTTTTTTTTGGCTGTTGCTTAGTTATTTGAGAGACCACAAGCTATAATACTTATTATTAGCTCCTTCCAAGCATGTTTATACAGTATATAGACTTTAAATTATGAGACCATTTTAGTTTCTTATTTGTTATAAGTATATTTCCATCCTTACATACACACATATCAGTACTTTAAGCATGGACAACAATGCCCATCCAATTTTACCAGGATACCATTCACTAGTTCATGTGGTGTGTTTCCAGGATGTTCTTAAAATATCCAAACCAATATTTGTCCTGTTCCATTTTACCAGCCTGTTCCATGCATTGGCCACTCTGCCAGTGAACCACTCAACACACCTTCCATTCCCACAGATATTTCCATGAAGGAAATCTGATGACTCTCTAGCACTTCCCGTCAATCCCAAATACCCCTAGAATCAGCTATCCCCATATGCCCAACACATCTGAGCAAGCTCACCTCCCAGACCACTGCAAAGCGTTTTGCACTAGACCAAGTGCTCTTAGTCTTTTACAATAACTCAGACTTCCACTCTTATGTAAGTCCTTAATGTATTTGGACCAAAATACATTTTAAATATAAAATTGCGCTTATTATTATTCTTTTTTTAATTTTTTAAATTTTTTATCAGGAATCAGCTTAATGAGCTAAACGAAGTGTTTGGAGACCTTCAATATGTGTACATGTGGTTTAAAACAGCCCTTTTATATATATATATATATATATATATATATATATATATATATATATATATATTTTTTTTTTTTAACCAAAAACTTCATTGCCGAGAATCATCTCGGAGGCTTCTCAGAGCCATTAACCATTATCGTCACTCTGTCTCCATTATCATAGTAACCTGGGAGCGTCTGTTCTGTTAGTGTGTCTATGTACTGCACGACAGAGGCTCACGATGCACCTGAAGCAAAGCTTCACTTCACTGCAACTTCAACCTAAATTACCTTCCCTTTCAGTGAGGCAGCTGCCAGCAAAAGAACGGAGAGCAAACAAATAAAAAAAAAACTCCCAGCAAGCCGCCACAACAAGAGATAACATATTGTTCCAGCTTTCCCACCTCTCACTCAGCAGATGTAAAAACAAACTATTCTCTGCCAAAATATCCCAAATCACAGTTTTATCCACCCCCTTCCCTTGGATCCAGGCTAAAACACCAAATATCTCTTCCTAGTACACAAGCATCAGTAAACCTCGATCACGAGCCGCAACCCACAGCTTCCCAGAGACAAAAACAGCAACATGCAACAGCTGCCAGACACAGCTGCATCCACACACACACCATGTCAGGCTTAATCAAACAGCTCTCGAAGCTATGATACCTGCCATAATTGATATTAACTATATTTAGACAGTATAATGATATTGGTACTAAGAGCTTGCTACTATTATTTAACCAGAATATACATGACATTTCTAAATCATACTTTAACTGAAGAAGGTATTAGTCTCCATGACAGCATTTTTTTTCAAAACATTATACTGCTGTTATATATGATGCTAATTTGTTACATTTGTGTCTGAACTCTGATGAATGGTACCTTGTTGAATTAGTTAATTAATTACTTAAATTATTATAAGTAAAATCAATGAAAAATGAACAAGATAAGTATTCATTGAGTTTAAGCAGGGGAATATAAACTTTTATGTTTGTATTATATGTTGCTTTATTTGGCTTATATATAATGTAAATAGTAACACATCTTGTCCTACCTTTGTGATGAATTATTGGACTCTTTGAACATTCTGAATAAATCATTACTGTTTCTCAGTTGTTTAAGAAACCCTCCTTTTTTTAAATACAAACAGATGACAAGTGATGTACCATATCAGTTGATACTTTGAGAGATGTAGTTGTAAGAGTTATTTTTTTGGAACAGCTATCTTGGAGTCAGTTTTTTGTTTCTCCTTTCTAGCATCAGCACAGGGATTTGTTTATTTTATTCTTTTAAGAGTAGGGGCCATCCATTCCATTTTTTCTGGGATGGACACTATATTTTTCCTTTTGATTACTATAGTAGCTTCTTCTAAGTCATTAAAAGGTTCTCATCTCATTGGTGAAAAGTATATTTATTTTGACGGGAAAGGCCAGCTGTGCTTTAATGTTGTTTTGTTCCAACAGTTTTATTATTGACCAGATTTTTTTCCTTTGTTCTAGTATTCTGGAAGAATAATCATTGTCAAACCTTATCAGGCTTTGATTGTATTTTAAGGGTGATTTTCTCCAAGCATATTTTAATATTAGTTCTTTATCCAGAAATGAAAGAAATTTTATAACTATGGATCTAGGTGGAGTATTTGATGAGTTCGAAGCAGGTTTCCTCATTGTTCTATGCACCCTTTCAATTCCGAATGAAAGTTCCTCTTTCAAGTCTAAAAATTCAGGAATCCAGGTTGTTAAGAATGAAATAATGTCTTCTCTTTCAGTGTTTTCAGGCAGACCAGAGATCCTTATGTTGTTTCTCCTTTCCCTGTTTTCTAAGTCATCTATTTTGTTAAGCAGCCATGTATTCTGTTTAAGCAGAAATTCTTTTTGGAGTTCTTCCACTTTGAATCTCCCTTCAATGTCATTTAGAGAAGTTATTTGTTATTTTGTATGGTGTTGATGTAGTAGTTCCTTAAGAGTATCAGTTTATTTTTGAGAATTTAATTTGAGGTTTTCTAAGTAATTTTTAAAGCCATCCATCTTCAAAGATAGTTCCTGTAAGGTAGATGTCATCAATTGCAGTTCTTTTTTCAAAGCAGCATCTGGATGAAAGTTCCTTGAATTATTCATATTCGGTGACTCAATATATCTTCAAGTTACTTGACAGGAACATTTTTGTATATCTCCACCAAAATTGTTATTTATGTAGTTTAGTAGTTTATCTATAGATTTCTGATGTTTTAAACTTGAAAATAATACAATTTTCCTATATTATTATACTAGTTTATGCAGCTCTTAAAATTCACTGCTCTCAGTTGACCATCTAGGCTCCGACCCCAAGAAATAAATTCTTGACATCCATGACCACAAAAAATATTAGTTCTATGTACTGAACCCTGACCATTACACTTAATGCCAGCATTCCCTCAGTATATGTGGTTTGTTGTCAAAGAAATTCCTTAACATTATATCAACATATTTTGCCAAAGGTTCCCTTATCAATCCCCTGCTACCACAACAGGACGCAAAGGGGTAGCAAAGGGAAATTTAGACACTTTGAGGATCCCAAAAATACTAGGTATGATGGACCTGTCAGCCCTCAAAAATGCATAAGATCTTTATTCAAACAACATTCCAAGGAGATGTCAAATAATACTCCTTCCAACTTTCTATAGGCAATATGCACTTCATTAACAGAAACACATATATAACATGTTCCATCAGTGAAATACTTCAACATTTTTGAACATACCTTGGACCTTTTGAACCCCTCAAATGTACTACTTGAGTTACCATTTCTGTACATAACTGATAAATAATGCTTCCTAGTATACAACTTCAGTTCTTTTAAAGTACCTGTAATATTTATCCCTTGACTTGGGATGAATGTGAACCTTTTCATAAATATTTGCCCAAAAGAAGATGTAATGTCTACTGAAAGGCCAGTTGTATAAATTCTTACCATAACATTAGACATCCTTCTCTTCACTTTTGCAGTATTCTTCACTAAAGGGGTTCCCTACCATGGGCAGCCCAACATCCAGCCAGTATACCAAAGCCTTAGGATTTTATAGCTGTTGTACGTTATGCATATGCTCCCCACTCAAGGCATAGGGCATAAAGGTGATGTACAGACATATGTCGCTCAGAACTGAATAGCCCCTGGAGGAATAACAATTCTAGGAAGTAGGAGGAAGATATACATCCAGAAGGAGAAACAAGAAAAGAGTAAAGCAAAAGGGGGAGGAGGGAGGGAGGGAGTGAATACTGCAACAGTGACGAGAAGAACATCTACTATTAAGTTCGATTTTACAAAACTGTAGTTTTTCCATATCACTGTTGCAGTATTCTTCACTTAAGGGAGAGTACAAAAGCTCAAGAAGAAACTTTGGAGGAGGAAGGTCCAGAAGAGCCTTCAAGAAACCCATGCAGGATAGCTGTTGCAAAACCAGATCTTGCACTCGAAACAACATCTAATTTATAATGCTTAGGAAAGGTATGGACAGTGGTCCAAGCAGCAGCCTTAAGGATGGAATTGGTATCCAGTCCTTTGGGAAAATCACCAGAGGAAGTCATGGCCTTGGTAAAATTAGCCTTTACGGAGGCAAAAAGGCTTTTCCCATGAAAGAAGTAACAAAAAGAAATGGCCATAGAGATCCATGAATAAATAGTTTGTGTGGAAACAGCCAAACCTAGATATCTGGGATGAAACAAAAGAAAAAGTTGCTTAGACTTGCAGACGGCCTTAGTCTTATCTAAATAATATCTGTGCTGCCTATGCAAATCCAAGGTGAGAAGCACCTTCTCAGTAGCAGACACTTGATATATTACCCCATATATCAAGTGAATGCACTTGGTCAGCAACTGTCTGAATCCCTTCAATTAAATGGTCCATCCCACTAGAATGGACAGTTCACTGAACACTACTTCCTCTGATCCCAAAGTGGCCATAACATTCAGAACTGGAAATTTATCCCCAGAAAAGTTAGAAAACTCCTGGGACATATCCAAATTAATAGACTGATTAAGAGACAATTCATTAACCACCTTGGGCATAAAAGAAGGATTAGAATGGAAAGACACCCTGTCCCTATGAAAAAAACAAAAAAGGAGGAACAGCCACAAGAGCCTGGTGTTCAGATACTCTGTTAGCTGAAGTAAGGGCCAAAAGAAGAACAATCTTCTATGTACAATGCTGTAAGGAAGCTGAAGCTGCAGGCTCAAAAGGAGCCTGAGTCAAATTTTCAAGAACAAAATTAAGGTCCCAGAAAAGTGGAATATCCTGGGAGGTCTGATATAAAGGACACCTTTAAGAAATTGCTTGACCTCAAATCTAGAGGTCAGAGGAGGAGTTAATGGCAGACAAGCAGAAATAGCTGAAAGGTAAGCTTTAACAAATGAATATGCTAACCCAGCATGGAGCAATTCCACATATAGGAGAGAGCCAGAGGGATCTCCACAGAAGTCGGATCCTGGTTATGATCAAAGCACCAAACAGAAAATCCCTTCCATTTGGACCTATAGAATTTCCTGGTACTGGAAAGGAATGTATCCAGCCAGAAGAGTCACTTGGTATTGGACAGCTAGATCTCAAACCTGAAGAGCTAGCTTGCAAAAAAGGTAGGACCATGTCCCCCATTGCTTGTTTATGTAACACATCTCTGTGGTATTCTCTGTAAAGATTTTGAGAGGCTCTGGAAAAAAAAAGGAAATGAATGGTCTGAAGGGTGAAAAGGAGAGCTCTCATCTCCTTGATACTGATGTGGTCTGACCACTGATGAGGGGGCAAGAGACCCTGAACTTCGAAGGAACTGAAAGAGGCCCCCCACCCCATTCCCAATGCATCTGAAAAAAGTTACTGAGACAGAACTGGGGGCTAAAAAGGAAGTCCCGGGTTGAGAGACAGCTGATGGAATCCACCACTGAAGCTCGAGCTTGAGGCATGGAAGAAGAGGGACTAGAAAATCTAGATGATGGCAATGTTGGAGTCAAATTGACTTTAGGAACCACTTAAGCTTTCTCATGTGAAACCTGACAAGAGGTAGCATAGGAATGGTGGAAGCCATGAATACTAGTGCCCTTAGAAACTCCCAGGCTGTAACTGAAACCCAAGGAAGAAGGGATTGAAAGAAGGTGATCAGAGAAAGAGCCTTGGGAGGTGGCAAGGAGGCCAGCATAGGAATAGTTTGGTTCCTGCAACCAAGAAACACCTGATCCTTAAAAAGAAGCAGGACTGATTTTTGAAAGTTTATTGTAAACCCCAGACTTTGCAGGAGACAAACAGAATAGTGGAGGGGCTGAAGCAAGGTATTGGGGGGAGCCTACATGAGTAGCTCATCCAGATAAGGAAATATTTGAACCCCTGTCATCTTGCAAAAAAGCAATCACAGCAGTGAGGTGTTTGATGAAAACCATTGGTACAATGGAAAGGTCAAAAGGCAAAGCAGAAAAGTGAAAATGTAAGGAAAAAACAGAAATGCAAAAACTCCCTGAAACGATGATGAATTGGGATGTGAAGATAAGCATCCTTGAGATCTAGGGAGACCAGAAAACCTGGGGAAGAAGGAGAGGAAGCAGGATGTGTAGGGATAACATCAGAAAGGAAGGAATCTTCAGAAAGGTGTTAAGTTGAGAGAGATCCAGAATGGGTCTCCAGGTGCCTTCCTTCCTGTGAACCAGAAACATTCTGGAATAACCCCCCCTTTCTTCCTGTGAAGGGGGCGCAGCTTAATGGTGCCTTGTGCCAGAAGGTTCTGAAGAGGTTCTGAGAAGAAAGAATGCTGCTGATGAGGTTGAGGAATGCCTAGAAAAGGACGAAAGGATTTCCATACCATGAAATATCCCTAATGGATAATGGACAGAACCCAAGAGCCTTCACTGATACTTAACCAGTTGGGAGGGACAAAGAAAGATGAAGAGATAAGGGATCTGGCTCAGGAAAGGGGTGAGCAAACAGTCAGATAGAACCTGGCTTGTCTTGAAAAGAACATTTCCAAGAAGTGTGACTCTGAGTAGACCTAGCAGTAGGAATCTGTCTAGAACTTTTCTTACCTTTGGTATGAGGGTGAGGTTTTCTATGAACAAAAGTAGATTTAGATGGATAATTCCTCAGGAATGTAGGAAGAGGAGAAACAAAAATATACTTTAATTCCTGCAAGGCCTTTCCCTTATCTTGCAGAGATTTAAAAAGCTCAGCTGCTGCAGAACCAAACAGTTTCTTATTATCAAGAGGAGCATCCAACAATTTAGCATTAATATCATCAGGCAAAGGTTGGAGACAAAGCCAAGAGTAACATCTCAAAACAAAACCAAAAGCAGCAGCTCTAGATGACTGCATTATAACTACATTTAATAGAGTGATGGACTACTTGAGAAGTAGAGCCCAGTAAGGAGAGGGCCAAAGCCTTCCCTTCAGAATCTGAAAGGTCTGAGACAGCCTGGAAAGCCTGAGAAAAAAGGGCTAAAACATACCTCATATGGGTCTGGTAATTAATAGCCCTAAAGGCCAAGTTGGCAGCAACGAATACCTTCTTGCTCAGCTATACCATAGCTCTACTGCTCTTGTCTGAAGGAAGTAGTTTATAGAAGGCAAAAGCTTAGCTAAGCTTTTGCCAAATGTCCTTCTGCTTATCCTGCTGTAGTGTCTGTCTCTTCTGTCAGAAGAGATAGATACTACAGCAGGATCAGCAGAAGGACATTTGTAGAGAAACGTACACTCATCAGGTAAGGGCTGGTGGTTGAGAATCCAGGGCCACAGAAGCTGCTGAAAAGATATCTAAAAGGGCAACCAAGACAGAGGGACAGCAGAAGTCTTAGAAGACTCCATCTGGAGGAGCAAATAATATTTCTTTTGAATATCCTTTCAGGATGGGAAGATTCCTCCATAGCACCCTGCACCAACAATTTAAGACATTGGTTCTCCAGGTAAATAGACAAGGAGGGAAATGACTACATAGGGTCTTAGGGACAAATGCTTGGCAGATAGAGCACTTCATATGGTCATGAGAGCACCCAAACATCAGAGACACTGCTCATCCTTATGGGGAATCTGCCTTCCACACTAACATTTTCCCTTTCTGGATGACATGTAAACTTACAAAATGAAAAAAGGAAGAAAAAGATAAGAAGAAACCCATATGGGACACTTATCTGAAACACAGCTTGGTAACCAGAAAAGATGAAGGAATGATCAGACCGACGATCAAAGATGGCATTCATACTGGCGGCAAAAAAGTTCTGAGGTACATACGTCTGTGCATCACCTTTATACCCTATGCCTTAAATGGGGAGCATACATGAGATGTATGATGTCTATAAAATCCTAAGGCTTTGATATACTGGCCAGATGTTGGTCTACCCATGGAAGAAATGCCTTTAGTGAAGAATATTGCAACAGTGATATGAAAGGGCATCTATAGTTGTAAATTTTAAGCCTAGAAAATTCATGGGCAGTACCTGGAAAAACACAATTGTCATCTTGAAGAAATGCTGTTCTTAAAAAAAACACTGTGATTATTCAATATCCATCTCATTACACACAGTGCCCACAGCACCAACAATGCAAGGAGAACAGTAATCATAAAAAGTTCCACTAACAGAAATTAAACTGCAAGTGAAGTCCACAGCCCTTGCACTTCCCCTTCATCTGTTGTTTGGTGCCCTGGTTGACAACAGAAGCATAGCTCATTTCTTCTTGGTGACCTTTCACCTGCTGGATCATGCTGGCTTGTTGAAACTTCAAGGAGAGTCTTACAGGTGGTCACTCCACTAAAAAATCATCATCCTCTAAACCAAATCTATTGGTAACATCAGAGGACATATCCCCAAAAGATTCACCAAGCCCACCACCTAAATCCCAATGGAAAGATCTTTGGACAATTGCAGGAGTGGGATAAGCAGTTTTGTCCTTATATTGTTACTCATCCCTCCTTAATTTTTGCTCCTTTCTAGATAAAATAATATCAAAGTGCTTCTCAACATTAACAAACACATGCTGAAAAGTAACTTCATATTTAGGAAAAAGCAAACCCGGTGTAATATCTTCCTTGATACGTTTGATATCATCTTCTAATTTCTTCATTTGCCTCGTGCTGTCACTAATGAACAACTTCATAATCTTGAAGCCTGTGTGATCAAACAATGCTAACAGCTCAGAATGAAAAACTGAGTCCTTAATCAATCCAGTAGGAAACCAAAACAAACATAAATCCTTGGGTAATTGCTTAGTATTTAAGCTCTGTTTAAAAAGCATATTGTCAAGCTGTAAGCTACGAGATATTTTTTAAAAACTTCTCAAACTTAAAAATCTTTTCTTTCAAAGTCAAGTTTGATACAACAGAGTTTCAGCATTACCAGGTAATCTAATTGGGAATTTTTTTGCAAATCATGCAGTTAAATCCATACTGATGGGCTCAAGGTATAAATCAAGGCCAACATAATGACCGTAGGTGGCTCGGCGTGTTTAGCCAGTAGTAGAGGCCTTACCTCCGTGCCATGTTTAGCCAGTATTACAGGCTTTATCTCCATATTACCCCATATATCAAGTGAATGCAGTTGGTCAGCAACTGTCTGAATCCCTTCAATTAAATGGTCCATCCCACTAGAATGGACAGTTCACTGAACACTACTTCCTCTGATCCCAAAGTGGCCATAACATTCAGAACTGGAAATTTATCCCCAGAAAAGTTAGAAAACTCCTGGGACATATCCAAAATAGCATCAACAAATATGCTAAAGAAAATACCAAGAAAAATGATGCCAACTATTGAAAAGGTGGCAATTCTTGCTTGTAGGTCCAAATGAAGAACAGATGAAGAGTAATATGAAGAAAAGTAAGTGGACTGAGACTTCTCCACCTTTGGCCCCAATCTGTGCTGTTGTTGGTCTAAATGTGTGGAAGGCACTGTAGCCTTGCAGTGCTGGACTACTTTCTGTGGCTTTAAACCAAGTCTCCATCACAGTACAGATGTGTGTAATGAGCCAATGCAAACAAAAATAGCATGGGAACATAATAGTAATGTTTTTTCTATTAAAGTCCACTTATGGCTATGGCATACTTATCCCTATATGAGCATAGCTAACAGGTGACATGGCACAGACATGTTAGCACACATGGTTAGAACTCTCTGAACACAGTATAACCAATCGTGGTGTGCAGGTGCTAACAGAAATGTGTAATCATGTCATTAATTTGTTTCCTTTTCTTGACCAGGTAGGCTTGGTGGATGCGAGTGGTATGATCTGTTTTTGCAATGATCTTAACCTCATTACTTTCTAATTCACTTTAGATATTTCAAGAATAATTAGTACATGCCAAAAACATCAACATGGTGAATACAACTCTTATAGTCACAGATAAGGCTATTAAGAACTACATACACCATGAGAAAATTTACTGTTGTCTGTGTTGTGTCCTTTCAAGTGCTAAGAGAGTTTCTGAACATTGGCTTTCTTTTGGAAGAATATTAAAACAATTGAATATGACTCAGTTTGCTGAATTTGCTCAGTTTTTGGAGAATCTCCAGACAAACACTAATAGTGAGCCTCTGTCCTTTAAGTCATATGACTGAATGGAATAGTGCACACTTACAGCGTCTTTGTGAGAGCACTGAATATTGCACACAATCCTTCCCCTATAAATGGATAATGGAGAGAGTACAGGCCTAAATCTCTACATTTCATCTCCTGACTTACTGTGTAATGCACAGATTCTGAACAAGCAGTATTTCTGAATAGTTTTTAGTAGAATGAAGTACCCATTTCCGTAAAAGTGAAGAGTTTACCTTTTATATTCCAGTAGTGTCTTAACTTGGGAGACAGAAAGCAAAAACAAACTTGTCTCTCTATCCTGAAGTAATATATGTGAAAATGTTATGAAACATGCCGTAAGCTTTCTTTATGATACATATTCTTATCAGTTTAAGAGTTCCTACTGTGAGAGTTTGGAGGTCTTTATATGAAGTAAACATTGTAATATGGAGGTATCCAAAATGAATAAAAGTTATAATGAGATCAGAGTGTGATGTTAGTTTAGAGGTTCATAGGTTCATAAGAGAATACTAGACTAATGGCTTAAAGGCCCTTAGAAGCTTAGTCAATATAACCAGATTTTTTCCCAATATATGGCCCCTAGGGCAAGAGGATGGCATGGATTTGTGCTTGTGCATTGAATATCTTATAGATTTACACTTTATTAACATGAATGGAAATGTTTGAGTATATTTGGGTGTAGAAGAGAGGGGTTGAATCTGAAGCCTGTTCCCTATGGACCCCTCAGCTGCCAAACTTCATACAATAGTATCTCATATTTGTTGATATACAAACTCTATGTGGAACAGACCAAAAATAAGAGGCAAAAATCGGGATATTCTTCTAAAATCTGGACAGCTGAGAGGTACGGTGCAAGGCAATGAAACTAATCCTGAACAGGGCACCAGTTCTTCACAGGAAGTCACATTCACATTCACTGATTCACAGCATACGCATCTGATGTACAAGTACCATTTCCCTTATGGCATGCCTTTGGGATGTGGGAGGAAGCAGAAGTATTGGCTGAAAAACCACATAAGCACCATGCACACACATACACACACACACACACACACACACACACACACACACACACACACACACACACACACACACACACACACACACACACACACACACACGCACACACACACACACACACACACACACACACACACACACACACACACACACACACACACACACACACACACACACACACACAAACACACACACAGATGGCACCCAGCCAACAGCCAAAACGCAGAAGCAAGCATAGTAAGGCATCTGTGCTAACCACTGCTCCACTGCACCACCGCATAATAAAGTAATTATGCTAAAATATAAAGGTTTCTGCTTACTGCCAGCTGTAGTTCTCTAGCTGGACTTACAGGTCACAATATTCAAACTTGAACCTACAGCTTCACATCAGTCACATTAAACTGGCACTCACAATTTGCTCTTCTGGCCTGCTGCATAGAAGATTTGAGTAGTATGCATATGCACTCCAACTGGACAAAAATTATGAGGCAATACAGAGGGCTACCAGTCACTACCAGAGACGTCCAATGTTCATTTACTATTTTACAAGGATATGGATAGAACGGATGTTCTCTTCTTAGCTGGCACAAGTGCTTAATGTAGCATGGTGTGATTATTCATTAACTCCTATTATTCATCATGCATTGGAAGGTTTGGGATGCTGGGAAGGTAGAACTCTGGACAGAGACCAGTTTAACAGAGGCTGATTAATACTGGTGGAGTTCTAATCCATCTTTCCACACGTCTGGCAAAGGAGCTCCACAGACCCATAAAATGTGGTGCTAATGGGAATTGTTGGGGTGTAGTACTCATATCTCTACTAATTCTTATTTTTAAATCCTTGAGTGGTTGAGCAAAGTTCTTTTTTTGTTTGATAATGGAAAGATTTCATGGTAAATAGAAGAGCACTCATTTCACTAGCAGTCTCAAAAGATACCTGCTCATTTCAGTTAATCGCTCTAACATCAGGAACATGAAACTGAAACAGAATAGCTATGTTCCTCATTACCTTGATTACTGGGACAACTGATTTTGATTTTATGCACAGGGAGTTATTATAGTTCTGTGTTTGATGGACTGCTTTCCTTGCAAGTATAAGTTTTCAGGATGGGCACATGCCTTTTACAGGATTTTATCTTTGACTCTACATTTTAATAGTGTTACATTCACATGGAGAGATGGTAAGGAGATAGGGTGTGTTTCATTGAGATTAGTGTTATGATTCTGATCACATCTACTGGCACCTGGGTTCTGCTTCACCCAAAAAAAAAATTCAACTCCATCTTTATGAATGTGGCAGGAACCCCCCCACACACACACACCATATTTAGTAGAGGATGAAGCTAGTGACTCTTAGGATTTTTGTTTTGGTTCTGTTTTCATTGTCATCAGTCTTTGCTTCCAGTATGCAAACTTTTTATGTAATGCTGCAATTGTCAGTAAATGGTCCATCGTCTTCAGCAAATAGAAATCTGTATTTTTTTCTGAACTTTTATACATCTTTCTATATCACTGAGCTTCTGCTTGTGAGTGGCATTCCTCACTGCTGCAGTAGACACACCCACTCCCCCATTCCTCTAGTGGCGTATTGGGTTAGTCTTTTTTTGTCTAGTTGCAGATGAGTGTGCTACTTCTTAACTATTAGGCAAGAAAGTCCAGAAGGTTTTCTACTCTGCCTATTGATTTTCCTTCCTTGAGGTTGTCCAGTCATAGTCAGAATGGAAGTGTGGGAGGGAGCCATAGCTTTTTGAGGTTGGGTAGTTGTTTCCTGAACAGGAAACAACTAATATAGCCTAAAGGTTCCTGCAGCAGTGAGGAATTTAAATCTCTTTTGTTATGAATAAGTGTAATTTACAGAACTGTACTTTTATGTTCATTTTTCCTCATGTTCAAAACATACTGAGAAATGCTGGAGTTTATAAAAAAATAATCTGAATCTAAAATTTGTTTAAATAATCTAATACTACCCTAAGATATGGTGTATCTTAGACTGGATTTTAAAGGCTGGGCAAAATATTATCTGCAAAACAGCATAGATTATGCTGTTGTAATCTGAATGTAGGCAAAACCAAATGCACTCAGGAAGACAGAATGCACGGATCAAACCAATATGAATATAAATCCAAAAAAGATCCAGGACAAGGGGAAGATGAAAATTAATAAAATTTATTCTGGCAAACCCAATAAACACAAAAGCAAACCAGTTTCAGCTAGAAAATGTCTTCTTCAGTGTATCAAAGTTATCAAACAGAAATATATTTCCACATATTTTATATACCCAAAATCATGGAGACTTAATTAGAAGCAACCAATAATTGGTTCCAACCAAAATTAACTTAACTCGTTCAGGCCAGGTTTAAATAGAGCTCCTAGACTGATAATCCAAGATGACATGGTTTAGTATGGAATGCCATCCAGCTTTACATGACCTATTTCTTTGAAGTTTATTTATAACAGTGAAAGTGAATGTTGCAGTTTTGTGTATTAGAGTGTGTTTATAAAGGGCATTGGAAACTATTTTGTTTCTAATGTCACTTAAATGTTCACTGATTCTATGTCTGAGGGGTCTGGATGTTTGTCCAACATAAAAAGAGAAGCAGAAGCAAGTAGCCAAATAGACAATCCAATCACTACTGCAGCTTCCAAAACACCTTATATCATAAACTTTTGGTGTGTTGCTGCTAGTTAATTCCTTAGTTTGAGATACATGTGCACATGCACTGCAATGCCCACAAGCAACACATCCTAATAATGTATCACCAGATAAAATTATCTGTTGACTGGTAGATGCAGTGTAATGTTTATAATGGGTTAGATGTGAATTAATAGTTCTCCCTCTACAGTAAGAAAATAAACATCTTGAACTAAGCAGTTCAACCAATTTGTCATGGGCTAGCAAAATGTCCCAGTGGTTGTTGATAATATTTTTAAATCTGTAGGTGTTACTTCCAAAAGTAGTGACTAACCTGATGGGTTGTGAAATATATGTACTGGCCTCATTAGTTCTGTCTTTATATTGTAATAGTTGACATCTGCCTTGTTTGTCAACCTGATTTTGTGCCCGAGAAATGCAGTCCTGATGATAACCCCTCATGAGTAATCTGGTTAGTCACTACTTTTGGAAGTAACACCTACAGATTAAAAAATATTATCAACAACCACTGGGACATTTTGCTAGCCCATGACAAATTGGGTGAACTGCTTAGTTCAAGATGTTTATTTTCTTATCGTAGAGGGAGAACTATTAATTCACATCTAACCCATTATAAACATTACACTGCATCTACCAGTCAACAGAGAACTTTATCTGGTGATACATTATTTGGATGTGTTGCTTGTGGACATTGCAGTGCATGTGCACATGTATCTCAAACTAAGTATCCCCAACAATGCTCGATGCTGATAAAATCCAACCAAAGGAAGACAGTTCAATATAGACAAGCAAAAAACCTTCCGGATGGATGCTGCTGTTCTCTAAAAAGCTTTATTAAGACCAAATAAAATCCAAGAACAATGAATAAAAATGTTAGCGCTTTCGGGTGTTACCCTTCATCAGAAGGGTAACACCCGAAAGCGCTAACATTTTTATTCATTGTTCTTGGATTTTATTTGGTCTTAATAAAGCTTTTTAGAGAACAGCAGCATCCATCCGGAAGGTTTTTTGCTTGTGTATCTCAAACTAAGGAATTCACTAGCAGCAACACACCAAAAGTTTATAATATAAGGTGTTTTGGAAACTGCAGTAGTGATTGGATTGTCTATTTGGCTACTTGCTTCTGCTCCTCTTTTTATGTTGGACAAACGTCCAGACCCCTCAGACATTGAATCAGTGAACATTTAAGTGACATTAGAAACAGAAGGGTTTCCAATGCCCTTTATAAACATGCTCTAATACGCAAAACTGTAAAATTCACTTTCATTGTTATAGATAAACTTCAAAGAAATAGGTCATGTAAAGCTGGATGGCATTCCATACTAAACCACAAGGAGTCATCTTGGATTATCAGGCTAGGAGCTCTCTTTAAACATGGCCTGAATGAGTTACGTTAATTTTGGTTGGAACCAATTGTTGGTTGCTTCTAATTAAGTCTCCATGATTTGGGGTATATAAAGTATGTGGAAATATGTCTGTTTGATAACTTTGATGCACTGAAGAAGGCTATATTTTCTATCCGAAAGTGGTTTGCTTTTGTGTTTATTGGGTTTGCCACAATACATTTTATTCATTTTCATCTTCCCCTTGTGCTGGATCTTTTTTGGATTTGTAATCTGAATGCAGACCAAGTATTTTTTTTTTTATGTTTTTCAGATAGCTACAAGCATTGTGGCTGTATGATATTATTTTATAGAATGCTTTCTATCCCAGATGTTAAGACTGTATTTGCTCATTTATGCTTGCGTCTCGCTGCTAATTATGTCTGGCTTTTTATGAATATGTTTATCTGTGATTTATACCACATTATTGCTTGTAAATGCAAAGCCAAGTATCCCTTGTCTGTCTCCATGTTGCATTATATGATTTCTGCTAATTTCATTCTCAAAGTAAGAGAGCCGTACTTAATTACACTTTAATTGCGGGTATACTGTCATATGCCTGCTCATGGCTGAAATCCTTTTGAACCAGCCTACTTTCATTTACTATGCAGATAAATGCAAATGTTTGGTAACATCTTTAGTTAGCTGCACCTCTTTCATTTCCTCTTGATGACAGTACAGATACTGCTAAAACTCATCCAATATTTTATTATTGCCTATATAACTCCTCAGTATACTCATATTATTTAAGAAGATAATGAAAGCTGAAGGGCAGTTCGCACAGTGTCTCAGACCACATTATAATGTTAGTAGGTGAAAGGACAGTAAGGGTACCATTTAAGCAATGACAGACATTGTCAATGTCAGGCCATCAAACCTTTGTAAATTCTTTTTTGCAGGCCTGATGGAAATACTCTGGAAACCACATGTGACCTGATTGTTGGATGTGATGGAGCATTTTCATCTGTCCGAAAACAATTCTTGAGGCAGCCAAGGTTCAACTACAGTCATACCTATATTCCACATGGATACAAGGAACTGACAATTCCTCCAAAAGGCAATGAGGTAATCAGATATCTGTTAAATATATGTAATTATTTTGGTATGAATATTTTTTTATTAGTTTAAAAAGAGGCAAGAAATAGTGTAATGCCATAAAACATTCCTAAAGATATGTAAACCTTTACAATAATGAACATAGCAACTTTTAAAAAACAAAAACCTTAAAAACGTGGATAATGCCATAAACTACCTTCCATTCTTTACTGGGCTAGCTGACAGAAAACACTTACTTAGTGAACAATACCACAGTGCATCACTTCATGAAGAGTGACAAATAATCTCAAGGTAGAAGATGGCCTTACTACTAATCCTAGGAATTGTTTTACAAAGGGGATGGCCCACAATATGCTTTATTTATTTATTTATTATTTATTTGACATTTGTTAACTGGGAATGTCCGACTGAGCAAAAGCCCTTTTTTAGCAGAGGCCCGGGGAGAAAAGCTTCACAATAACCCAAATAACTAATAAAAGACCAGCAATAATTTAAAATGTATATATTAGTGAATGCAATATATTAAGAAAAACAGTACAAGCTTTCCTGAAGCAGTAGTAAGATTATGTACAATTTTCAAAATTAGTACATTCAGCAGATGTTGTGACCATGGTACTAGGAGACAAGCTATGTGACCGAGCAGTTACTTGAAACAGGAATAGATTATTTACAAGTGTCATAATAGAGAGTCAGTGTAACACTTGAGGAGCAATTGCGAATAGAGAGGGTTATTTACAAGTTCCACAGTAGATGGTCAATGCAAAGGAGCTGAAGGACAAGTGACAATATACAACATCATTAAAGTGTAGGTATGTAGTGACAGTGATGTTTGAGGTTAGCGAGGATTTATACCTTCTATATGAAAGTGTAATGCATCATAAAAATCCACTGCGATCCAAGATACTCATACCTTGTATAACATTCAAGTATTTAGTCCATATTCCCTTTCTTGACTCTAAGATACTGAAATACCCTTTGCAATGTAGGTAAGGTTCTTTCTATACTGACATTCCATTGATGAGTTCATGCAACCATTCTTGTCAATTTTACACACTGTTCTTGCTAGTTTTCTAGTCTTTAACTAGAATAGCTTTTTTTTTTTAAAACAAGAAACATTTTTTTTAAATTATCACTTATGACAAAGGCAATCATACATTTATATATATCTATGAAACAAACCATATTGACATAATTTTAGTTGCAAACATTATACATCACTTAGAATCTAGCCAGCCATTGTCAAACATTACATTCAAATCCTAGATTCTTTTAAACCTCGTTCCTCCTTTGCATCATGTATTGTTCCCACAATTCACATTTTTTCCTATGTAATTTGCTCCTACCCTGTTCTAAAGATCCCAATTCCAGTTGTTTTATCTCTGTTACTATTTTTACTACTTCTAATAAAGTCAGTGGCGGCTGGTGACTTCAAATTAAAGGGGGGGCTACAGAAGACAGATGAATGGGTGGGGCCAATGTGGACAGGGTGTGGCCAGCTAGGAAGGGGTGGAGCTAAGTTCAAAACCACAACAACTGGAACATTAATTAGATACGCTGCCCTGGGTGCCAAACCATCATTATGAGAGTCTAATCAAGACAAAATGAAGTGTAGAAGAAAAAAAATATTTCAGTGCATTGGCTAGATGACAGCTTACTTAATATCTAGATGGAAACACGTTGTGAGGCATGAAAAATAAATTACTTTTTAAATAGATTACTGGAATGCCAGTCAAAATCAAGTATTAAAAAAAAAACAAGCAGCGCTCAAGTCAAACCACTTCTCCTTGTAGTGCAATTCCAATTATAATTTATATTCAGCTTTATAAAATTACCAAGTAACAAGCTGAAAGTAGCAATCTCTGTGATACCCCCACTTGTAAAAATGTTTCTTATCCTAAAAGACCTGCTGCCTGACAACAATCTACTTGTTTCATGGGGAAGACATGATCAAAGTAAAACATGAACAGCAAACAAGAAACAAGCTCAAGATAAATTCCTTAAAGGATTACTGCACAGGTTATGGACCACACATGATACATTGGCATCCTGTTTAGTTTACATGTAAATCTGCAAAGATGACTGCAAGTCTCCAACAAATGTAATGAGCTTCTTAAAATACTGTAATCCTGTCCTTTATTACAAATACGGTCATATGCATTTCAATACCTAAGGCTTATACGTTATCTAGTTATGTAAATATTCTCTGCATGGCAACAGCAAAAAAGGCTTTTAATGTCGGTAATTCTTTAACAGTATGCTTATTAAAGCTTACTTGCATCTTACAATCTCCGACAAGCCTACCAGATGGTCATTAAAGCATTGCTACTTAAACACAGAGCAACAGGGCACTGCGACAGCATGCATTTTGAAGAAGCAGAAATCAACAGTATAAAAATATGACAGAAAACTAGAACATTCTGCAAAATCAAGGACAGATGAAAAGCCACTGCCGTACTTGTGTCAACCTTGGATGGGGGAATACTCCACATACTTACACTGCATAACTGCTCCTTGCCTTGCTTGGACACATCCAGAGTCACTACATGGGGGAGTGGGGTGCAACAAGTATGTCACAATTTGAAATGCCTCTGGCTGACGGTGATGGCTCTGACACTCATACCTCTCAACCTCAGAGCAAGAAATTTGGACAAATCCATACATAGAAGTGGGACACAGGCCCAAAAATGAGGACAAATTTTAATTATTGCTCTTATAAAGTTAGAAACATAACAGAATAGTAGTAGGTCTTGCATTAGTATGAATTTTCTGAAGGGTATGAAATCTGAAACTCAAATGTCTGCCATTATTTTTCTAACTTCAGTGATTAATGTCAGTTGCTCAAGTTAACAGTACTAATATTAAAAAGGTCTCCCTTCTTTGACAGGTTGCCCACTGCATTGTGTGGCAATTTTATATTTTTGCATCACACTTTTGGTCCGTTTTTCATAAAATTGTGATTTTCTGGCAAATTAGTGGCGAATCAGGCTTATGTTGGGGAATCCTGGGATAATCAATGGGATGGGGTTGAGCAAGTATGAGGCTCAGCAATGGGATGGATATCTCTGTAGAAACATAGTAGGAGACCAAGCCTATAGAACAAAAAATATTTACATTGAGAGGTAGTAATTGGTTGGATTTGGGAAGTAGAGTCCTAGCATGTAACCATTTGTAGTTAACCTTATCAGAAATGTCCACAGGTACAGAAAGGGAGCATGTAGGCTATGGTTTGCTTGTGTGAAGCTGAGAAGATAGGGCTGTAGGAGCAATACATATGTTGGTGCCAGATACATACGAGGACATAGTAAAGGATAAGCAAGCCACAAAAGCATGAAAGGGGGAGAATTAGAATGAAGGTATTAGAAGATTCAGAGAGAACAGGTTTGTGGTACTGAAGGGAAACAGTTGGAAGATTCATGAAAGGCTGGTGAGATTAGTTGAGGTTGGAGATGGAT
The DNA here is from genome assembly GCF_019279795.1 of Protopterus annectens. Taxonomy (NCBI): domain Eukaryota; kingdom Metazoa; phylum Chordata; order Ceratodontiformes; family Protopteridae; genus Protopterus; species Protopterus annectens. The sequence goes on along the minus strand of NC_056727.1, from coordinate 622,653,911 downwards.
GGCAAAAATAGGGGTTAGATGCTACATTTATAGGAAAGCAAGTCAGAGGTATGCAGCACACCAAAGAAGGCACAAACATGTGTAAAGCAGTTCTCAATGTACTAATACCAGGCATAACATTACCAGTGTTGAACAATGGGCAGATCTTTGGTGAGCAGATAAAAGGAATGGGAAAAGAGCACCAGCTGATTAGCTGTATATGATGCAATGGCTAAAATGGAATACAAAGGGTAAAGACTAAAACCCTGCATTATAACACAGGGATTGATATTGCAATGCAGTCCTAGTAGGACATCTGTAATTGAATCTAATGCTCAAAGTGACATGGGTTTAGTAATACAGATGAAAATTTTTAAGAAGTATCTCAACATTGATATATCAGCTGAAGTTCAGTTGCAACTTGCAAATTCTGATGTCAAGTACCTCAATAAGCAATAACAAAAAAGTAGGTGCAGTGTCTGTCCACCAAGACATGGCTTCCTATGAAGGTGAGTTCAGATGGAGGACACTGAGGGGTGTTCACTATTAACGAGCTGGTGTACATTTACCTTCAGCTTTATGTAAGGACTACAATGCTCTTAGAGCAAAAGACAGGTGCCAACATTAACAAGATAAATAAGTGAATCGCCAGGGCAGAGCAAACTGCCCAACTCAACAAAGGAAAACAACACAATAGTGACTGTCAGTTTCATGGAATAGGTAGATAAAGCCCCATCGGTGACTTAAGACAACCTAGGTTAGATTAGCAGCACTGCAAAAAGGTGCACAGCACACAGTATATTGGCTGGATACATGTTCTTGTCTCTGCCATGCAATATTCAGGATGTAGCCTTAATCGAGCATTTGCATTAACACTCATACTCACTGGGGAAGGCATAACAAGCTTTTGTATCTGCATGCTCATATGTCAACTGCTGTGAGAGGAGTTAGGGCAGAACAAAGAAAACAAAAATTATTCATGGCTGCCTGGATGATATCTGCACTACAATGGGCCCTTGTCCTGGTGATGAGAAATAAATGCACATGTCTATGGGGGGGGGGGGGGGTGATAGTCAGCAGACACAGGGCAAGAAAATGAACATAAAAAATAGATTACAGTGGTACCTCACATAAATATGGAATAGTGTGTAGAAATATAACAGCAGGCAGAGACGGATGCGTATGGAGAAGCACACAGTGCAATCCACCAGTACTAATGTGTATAATTAACAACATTGCTGGCTATCAGAGCATACAGCAGAGTCAAGCCTTGCTCATATCTCTACATGCCAAGGGTAGTTTCAGTGAATGCTGATTATACAAAACAAAAATCACTAAAAACTACTTACATGAATGTAAAAAACTATGTATTTTTTGCATGGAGGCACGTCTCCTACATTCCTCATGTGAAGAGGGTACCCCAAACCTACATATACCAACTTATAGTTAAAGAACTTTGAGAAAAAGTGCAAAGTCCATTAGTGCCGAAAATGTTTTTTTTTTTTTTTGTGATTTTACTTCTCACAAATGGCACCTGCTGAAACAAACTTTGTATAGCTGTCAGGCTTCCCCAAACCTCATCTAGCATCAATTCAAAGTTTTAGCTTGGTAACAAAATGGAAATTTAACTGTAAAAAATTAACAGTACTGAGAGATGGGGAAAGGGAACAAGGACCACTTAGAAGGATGAACGTTCAGAAAAGATAGCAGGAAGCAAGTAGCCCAGCACAGCAAATGCAACATTAGCAGCTGAATCTCGAGGAGATAAAGCGTAATGTTACGAGCAACATTGGAAGAATAATCAACAGTAAAGCCATCAGTATTAGACACCTGTTAAATAAAGCCAGAGAGGAAGAGATATCAGGAACTGGCACCAATAATGCCTGAAGTTTGAAGGATTTACAGAAATGGCCAGTCTACACAGATAAAATTAAGCCAATGATAAGTAACAGCACTACACAGCACAAGGTGGCAAAGTATGGTTGTAGTAAAATAATTCAATATATTAAAGACTGTTTAGGCAGACTGGTGGCAGAGAAACATAATATAATTCATAAGATAATAATTCCCAAGGAAGAATTCTCTTTATTCTCTGGGCACCACAGATACAGAGTGGGGTCAAAGAAAACCAGTTTACATACTAAAGAAGTGAACTTACATAAAATACATAAAGTATATACAATGCAAAAGATAACAGTGAAAAAAAAAGAGATAAGTAAAGGTATTAGGCGACATGAATGGCTAACCTTAGTCTGAACAGTCATAATGCTCTACAGCTATCAACAGTCCTTAGATTACAAGGTTCACAATATGTACTCAATACCAGCTATCTGAGGCTTGAGACTGCTGCACTCACAACAGATTCTTATACAACTGTTACTTTGTAACTTCTCTTTGAAGACTATCTCCCCTGGAGTTCTTGTTTTTTGCCTCATGTTGTTTAAAAATCAAGCAAAACAAAACATGGAGCTAGTGTGACCTCTTCAGCAGTTCCCACCAGACAGACAGACAGAAAGGTGAACTCTGTCTCACACACACACACACACACACACACACACACACACACACACACACACACACACACACACACACACAGACATACACACACACTACACATCGGCGGCAGCAGCATAATAAAACCAAATACACATAGGCGGCAGGAGCAAAGTAAAACCAAATACACATAAGCGGCAGCACCATAATAAAAACAAATGCACATCGGCGGCAGCATAATAAAAAGAAATACACATCGGCAGCATAATAAAACCAAACACACATCGGCGGCAGCATAAGAAACCCAAATACACATTGGCGGCATAAGAAAAACCAACGGCTAAAGCTAACCTGAATAAAATTACATATTACACTTTCCCTGCTAAATAAAATTACACTTACCGGCTCTGTACAGCTTCCATCATGGCTACTTTCCACACACAGCTTACCTTTGGTTTTCGGTTTGGCTGGTAGCTGGTTCCTGTTTCCTGTGATAGGCTGAAGGCTCCAGCCTGCGGGTGATGCAGTCCAGTCTTCTCTGTGTGCAGGTGACGACAACTGCACAGATGTCTAGGTTGCACGGCAGAGATGCCTTTTTCCGTTATCCAGACTGCCTAACAGGCAGTCTGGATAAGGGAGAAAGGCATCTCTACCGTGCAACCCAGAAGTCTGTGCTGTGAGCATGCGTGGAGGGTTTTTTTTTTGTGAGTTTTTTTTTTTTTCTGTTTTGATATTATGTTTGCCGTTTTTTTTTTCTTTTCTTTTTACAGGTGGGAGGGCTGCAGTCCTGCAGTCCTATAGCATGAGCCGCCCCTGAGTAAAGTTGGTTTAGGCTTTGATTTCCATTTTCTAGTAACTGTTTTTTGGCAGCCACCATAATTAGACTCAGCAAGGCAATTCCAATTCTGTATCATAGCTAAAAAAATAATTTCCTTAGTTACACCAATTTGCTTACCCTATTTCTCTGACAGAGCAGTCTTCAGGGAATCTTTAAAGTCTGCCAACTCATTACACTCCCAGAAAGTATGTTCACAGTTACCTTTTTCGTCTCCATCACACCTCCAACATTTGCTGTCTACCCGAGGAAAAAAGTTCTTTGGAATCTACTTGGGGTATAAAATTACCTATGTAAACACTTCCAAGCCAAGATCTTAAATCTTCTAGAGTTTTTGCATATTTGGGAGACATACATATATCCCCCCCTTTATTTCTTTAGGAATTGCTTATCCATTTTCTTTTCCCCAATCCTTTCTAACCAACTCTGATTAATACTTATTATGCACTATTTTGTATGCTCTACTAATTATTCCTTTTTTAACAGCGGCTTCTTTTCTAGATTCTATTAAATACTCTACCAGTGCAGGGCTTTTGCTTATGATACCCCTATTTCTTTCTGTTTGTTCATACTCTATCAGTTCTTGACAGGGAAGGTAATCTCTGTCCTGTTATCCAAATGAATTCCTGGCCTCTTTTCATTTTATTAACCTTCCCTCTCTAGTTATTTGCTTCCTATACCTTGGTTCTTTTACCAGTTTTCTCCAATACTTCCAGCCCCCTCTTGGCTATTGTCTGTATCCCTAATTGCAGTCATCCCTATCGACAGAATCTTCTTTCTCTATTCCCATGTTGGCTTATTTCTTAGAATACTTTCTGCTACCTTATAAATATAATAATCTGCATGGTTACTGTTATTCTCCTTAATGATCTACAGTGGATATAAAAAGTGTATACACCCCTGTTAAAATGCCAGGTTTTTGTGATATAAAAAAAATGAGACCGCAATAAATCATTTCAAAACTTTTCCCACCTTTAATGTGACCTATAACCTTTATAACTGAATTGAAAAACAAACATATCTGTTAGGAGAAAAAAATATAAAAAATAAAAAACATTAAATAAGCTGGTTGCATAAGTGTGCACACCCTTAAACTAATACTTTATTGAATCACCTTTTGATTTAATTACAACATTCAGTCATCTTGGGTACACACCACCTTCAATTAAAGAGACTCTGATTAACCCCAAATAAAGTTCAGCTGTCCTAGTGAGATTTTTCAGACATTTACTCAGTTGCCTGCTACAGCAAAAACCATGGTTCGCAGAGAGCTTACAAAGCATCAAAGAGATCTCATTGTTGATAGGTATCAGTCAGGAGAAGGGTACAAAATGTCCACAGTATTGGATATACCATGGAACACAGTGAAGACAGTCATCAAAAAATGGAGAAAATATGGGACAACATTGACGTTGCAAAGAACTGGACGTCCCTCCAAAATTGATAAAAAGACAAGACAAAAACTGGTCAGGGAAGCTGCTACCAAGAGACCTACAGCAACACTGAAGAAGCTCCAGGAATTTCTAGCAAGTACTGGTTGTATACTACATGTGACAACAATCTCCCATATTCTCCATATGTCTGGACTATCGGGTAAGGTTGAAAGACGGAAGTCTTTTCTTACACAGAAAAACATCCAGGCCCAGCTAAAATTTGCAAAATAATACATAAAGTCTCCCAAAAGCATGTGGGAAAATACGTTATGGTCTGATGAGACCAAGGTTGAACCTTTTAGCCACCATTCCAAAAGGTATGTTTGGTGCAAAAACAACACTTCACATCACCAAATGAACACCATCCCCACGGTGAAGCATGGTGGTGGCAGTATCATGTTTTGAGCTTGATTTTCTTTAGCTGGAACTGGGGCTTTAGTCAAGGTGGAGGCAATTATGAACAGTTCCAAATACCAGTCACTTTTGGCCCAAAACCTTCAGGCATCTGCTAGAAAGCTGAAGATGAAGAGGAATTTCACCTTTCAACACGGCAATAACCCTAATTATACATCCAAATCAGCAAATGAATGGCTTCACCTGAAGAAAATTAAAGTTTTGGAATGGCCCAGCCAGAGCCCAGATCTAAATACAATAGAAAATCTGTGTGGTAACCCGAAGAGGGCTGTGCACAAGAGATGCCCTTGCAATCTGACATATTTGGAGCGCTTTTGCAAGGAAGAGTGAGCAAATATTGCCAAGTCAAGATGTGCCATGCTGATAGACTCCTACCCAAGAAGACTGAATGCTGTAATTAAATTGAAAGGTGTTTCAGCAAAGTATTAGTTTAAGGGTGTGCACACTTATACAACCAGCTTATTGTAGTTTTTTTTTTTTTTTTTTTTTAATATTTTTCCCCTAACAGATTTGTTTGTTTTTCAGTTGTATTGTACAGGTTGTAGGCCACATTAAAGGTGGGAAAAGTTTTGAAATTATTTATTATGGTCTCATTTTTTATATCACAAAAACCTGGCATTTTAACAGGGGTGTGTACACTTTTTATATCTACTGTACATCTAAAATCCCAGTCTCTCCTTGTTTCTTGAGCTTCCCCCCTGTTTTATCATCAACCCTTTCCACTTTGCATTATAGGTTTCTGCTTGTGCTATGTATAGGAGCCTTAACTGTGTAGCTCTGAAATACCCCTTCAAATATGCTAATACCAAACTGCCTTGTTCAGCTGAAAGAATCAGCTTATCCCACTTGACTCTTGCTGTCTTCCTCTCCCAGATAGAAATCTTCAGCTTGTTATTAATTGCTATCCACAACGTCTCCTCTGGTTGTTAAAAGTATGCCTGACCTGTGTATAAAACTAAAGGGGCTAAAACATGTTAACTGCTTGTATCTTGCTGTCCATATCCATATAACAGAGCTTCCAATTTCTCAGTTTTTGTAGCATCTTTTGTTTAGTCTCTTCCCACATATGTTTAGCTGCCACACCAGAATCCTTTTTAGTCCATACTCCTAAATACTTCATTGTATCATGTCCCAATAAATATAGATATTGCTGGACCAAATTGTGTGTGGGTACATAATTTATAGCTATTGACTTTGTTTTAGCTTAATTGATTTTGTATCCTGAAAAGATATGAAACTGCCTGAAAATGTTCCACAACACTGAAGTATCATTTTCTAGTTTTATCAGTTAAAAAATAATATCATCTGCAAATAGTCAGCTTTATTTCCACCCTCTTTTTTAACTCCACTTTAATTTTATTCTACTCCCTAGCAATATATTTTCAAAAGAAATGTCTGTCTTCTCTAATAACTACAAAATAATTTCCACTACCCATTCCTTAAATTCCTCTCTTTTCAACAGATAGGTGGGAAAGCACCATTGTCTGATTTTTATTTCATTATCCTGTGTTTTTATTTTAGTTATTATTGGCACATGAACTGAAATCGTTACTGGATGACTATCAAAACTTTCAATTAAATGCACGTTTCTGTGAAATGTAAAGTCTGTCTAGCCTAGCCTGCTTTTTGTATCTTGGGGAATAATAGGTAAATTCACTCCAAACTCCTACTACTGAATTCACATCTTCCATGCCATATATTTTCATAAATTTCTTCAAAAATCTACCATCCTCTGTTACATTTTCCCTTCTGGGTCCCCTAGGCTACATCTTCCCTGCTGCAAATGAAATTCCAGTCTCCACCTATAAGAAATATTCCCTGCTGAACTTATTATTTCTCCCAGAATTTTCTTAAGCTCCATTATAGCAGTTTTAGATGGAATATAAATACATGCCAATATAATCCTCCACCCTTGCCAGTAGTACCTTAATATTACATATCTACCATTATTACCATTTTTATCCTTTTCTATCACTATTGGAGCTCCACTTGCAATTAATATAAGTACTTGTCTTTTCCTTTATCCCAGGTATTCTGTGGAATAACTATCTGGAAAACCTTTCTTTATCAAATTTACATGTTCAGGTCTTGCCAAATATGTCTCCTGTAGCATAGCTATTTGCATTCTACATTTTTAATATAGTTCACTACTCTTTGTTGTGTGTGTGTGTGTGTGTATATATATATATATATATATATATATATATATATATATATGGGTCTACTTCATTTGATTGAAAGACCATTTGACCTAAACCCATTTGATCGAAAGTTCATTTGATCAAAAAACAGTATTCAAGGTATAAAACTGGGATTTGTCCCCGTCTCCATTGTTGTGCAACCCTGGAGTTGGTATATATAGTTGGGGGGGGGGTGGGGAGAGCAGCCCCCCACCTAGTTTCCTTTAAAAGAAGAAAATAAAACAAAAAGTACACATTTTAAACGAACATAGGTGGGGGGCTTCACCCCACTCACCCTCCAATGTGGGAGGCTGCACATTTGTGTATCAAACTGATTTCTACAGATACTTTTGTTTAAAATGTATCTGTAAAGTTGCTTGTGTTAAAATGTATCAACATTTTGCCCTGCTGGAAAGAAAAGAAATGTGCATATATTATTGTAATGGAATTAAATGTATATGTTTTAACAGATGATATTGGAAGAGAAGAGGTTAATCATAATCCAGCTGCAGCAAACTTTGAAAAAATAGCTGATATTAAATTAGGTCATAAAGATTGCATACGGTTCTGATTGCAGCCAGAGACAAAATGTCTGTGAGAAGCCTGGCTTAGTAGCTCTGTAGGAGGAGTAGAAGTATTAAAATGGTTTTCTGGCTTCCAGGAGCAGCAGCAAATCTGAACAAATCTCTGTCTGTGTGTAAGGTGACACATAGGTGCTAAATTCTGACACCTTGTAGCAATGGGGGTTGCATGGGAACCAGAAGTTAGATTACCAGATGTGATACCATTGTGTAATCAATTCTGAAATAATATTTAGATATTATATTAAGAAGTCTGCCAGTCAAACTGAGCACTCTGTTTTTTAATCCTAACCAAGAAGGAAGACCACTCACTTTCTTCATCTTCCCTTGCACTAGTTAAGTGACCAGGAACTAGTCCTCTTTAGAATAGTCAGGAAAATAGTAATAGTTGAGTATTGTTTTTCTGTAACTGTGTGGATCTTACCAGATGTGTTATTTTTAATATTTCCTGTGATTGAAACTCTGGTGTTTACTGTAAATAGATAATACTATTTTCACATTCTTTTATATTTATTAATAAATACATTTAAACTTTTTATTGTGGCTGATCCTTTAAAAAATGTTTAAATTTTGAGAGTACTTGCATATATTTATTTGGTGATAACTGTGAACACTCCTGAAATATTAACTTCACCCAGCATAATTGGATACCCTTTTAAAATCCTTATAGTAAATAACTGGTTGCAGTGAATCTAACTTATAATATGGGCAAAGCTGGTAGGGTGGGTAATCTTTGCAGTCTTTCCCAGGTGAGTATGTGTGTATGAAAATTAAATCTCAAGGAGTGTTATGTGCTACTTGGAGCAGGGACATGAAGCACTGGTTTCACAGAGAGGGTGCTGAACACAGCTGTGCCATTCGAGATCCTTACTGGGGACCAGGGGAGAGACAGATATAGAGGAATCCAGACCCTGGGCTGACTGTGTTCCCTGTGTGCTTTTAAGGGAAATTGTGCTTGATGCAAAGAGGTCTGCATCTGGAAATACTGAGTGTATCCAATTGCATTCCAAGTGAACATCCCTCTCTAATGTCAGTGGTGATGATTCAGGCTCCTTGATTACTGCCCCAGAGTGGGGAAGTCACAAACATTCAAAAGTCTTTTTTGACTCCTTCACATTGGATTGTGTTCCTGGGGGGTCAGCTATACACTTTGGTTCAAAGATATTTTCTTCCACAGGAAAAATAGATCTGTATTTAGATCTATTTCTAAGGTTTTCCACTCACTCTTTTTTTAGTGCGAGGGAACACCTCAAGATTTTGGGTCTCATGATATCTATGATTCTTTTGACACCCCTAGCAAGACTCCACATAAGAAAAATATAGTGCTATCTTAGTCTGTTTGGACTCAGCACCAATATCCTTTGTTTTTTTTTCCAAAACCCAGTGCTAGGGGCTGTCAGAAGAAAAAAATCACTTGTTGGAGACAACAAATTTACCCAAACCCAGGTCTCCCCATCTTTCTCCCTGTCCCAAAGCAGTCAGTCACCACAGATGCTTCAGAATTTGCTTGGAGAGCAGTTTCAGGAGGGATAAAAGTACAAGATGGGTAAGATTCCAAGGACAGACACAAGGATTTAAATATAAAACATATCCTTGCTTTGATCAAAGCACTCAACTCTGTGAATCGTCTTTGGTCCCCAGGACATCTTCAAGTTGTTACAGAGAATACCACAGCCATGTGATACATCAACACACAAGGGGTAACCAGTACATACTCCACTCCCTTTGCAGAGTAGCCATGTCAGCTTGGGATATACAGTAGCTTCACAGCACAATCTCATTCTACAGGCATTCTATATTCTATCAGAGCAAAACTGTAGGGCAGACAAGTTGAGCAGTACAAAGCACACCCTCATATGTAGAAACTAGATCAGGGAGTCTTCCAAAATTTGATCCATCTATGGAGAGTTCCTCAAGTAGACCTATTTGCCTCCTCTCTGAACAATAGGCTGGCAAGACTTTTCTTTGGCACTCCATGGAAGAAGGGCTGGAAGACAGATACCTTTTCTTTTCCTTGGACAGGAATGTTCTAGTATGCTTTTCCACCATTTCCAATGATATCCAGGGTACTTCTTAAGATTCAGATGGAATTCCCCAAGAGTCATGGTAGTAATTCCCTTCTGACCCAGGCAACAGTGGTTCTCTCTTCTGTTGTAAAATCCCAGGGCAATTGCCACAAGCTTCTACATAGAAAAGATCTACTCAAACAAGATCAGGGATGTTACACCTGACCCCAGGCAGCTTTAACTGACTGATAAGGTCTTAATTCCTATTAAGCAACAGTTCACTGAGGACATACCTCAGGTACTAATGAAAGCAAGAAAGCCTGCTACTAGAAAACCATATATTTGCAAATGGAAAAGGTTTTCTAGTTGGTGCCAGCAACATAACGAGCACCCATGTGGGTTCATTTTTCTCTGGTTTTGCAATACTTGTGCAAGTTACTATCCTATGGCCATTCTTATTCCTCCATCAAGGCTCATTTATAGGCTATTTCAGCAGGATTGTCCATGTATCCTCCTATATCAGTGCATTCTCGTTTCAACATGTTTTGAAAGGAGTTTTACATAACAGGCCTCCAAGAAAGCCAGAGGACCTTTTTGTGATCTCAGTTTTGTGTTTGAGAAGCTAGCACCTGCTCCATTTGAACCAGCTAACCTAGCTGACTTGAGGTTCCTCATGTAGAAAACAGTATTACTGATTGCTCAGACCTCTGCAAGAAGGATATCTGAGTTGCAAGTTCATATGGTGAGTCAACCTTATTTCATGTTCCACTGAAACAGGGTTTCTTTTAGAACTAATTCTTATTTTATGCCTAAAGTGGTATCCAAGTTTACTTTAAGCCAAACTAATCCAGATGCGGTCAAGGTACACTCTGTCAGGACCATGTCTTCATCTATAGCTTTTTTGTAAAGGTTTGGATTCTATAAGTATTTTAGAAACAGCAATTTGGTCTCCTGTACATACATTTCCAAGACATCACAAGCTTGAATCCTTCTCTATTTACAGATCAGGCTTTTCTAACACCATTCTCCAGAGGTTCCTGGACACTCATCATTCCACTTCCTAAAGGTAGTAAGCTGGGGTAATCAACCCATAAATCTAAGGCTATTGCAGCAGTGATAAATATGATGAACATAGTACAGTTCTGCAAGTAAACTTACCATAATAGTAGATATTCGAATGACCACTGCTGCAGTAACTGCTCAAGCTCTCCCTCACTCCCTCACTCCATCACTCTTGTTTTTGGTTTGTTGTTTATTCCAGACTGTGGACATTTATTTCTTCTTGTTGTAAGCATTGTATTTTCAGGTCTCAGCCTCCCTCTCTTTGTTAGCATGAAAGATCTGAAGGGCTTGGTGCCCAAATCAGTCTTTTTAGTCATCTCAGCTCAGCTCATTGATTATTTGGGTGCATGGAAGGTGCCCTGAAGCTTTGGAAGCTGGTTGGCTGTTATATCCTTAGCTGGATATAATCCATATAGCTATAACTACTACAGCAATGACTTGCACAACTATACTATATGGTGGTATGAAGTTTACAGGCAGGACAGATTTTTCTTGGATGTGTTTGCAATAATAAAATTACGTATTCTAGTTGAGCAAGTAGGACTCATTTACCAATCTTTTTTTTCCGCTGCCTGGGGAGAGAAGATGGGAATTTTTTTTTTTTTGCCATAATAGGAGAGAGTTAATTTTGGACTTGGTAGTAGTGACATGGTATTGGAAGTTTAAAGATTGATGTATCCAGATGCCTAGGTGCTAAAGTATAGTGCTGTGTCTATATGACCCTGTTGTTATTTATTATGGACCAGTTATGTGGAAATGTGGAGAGCATTAGTTTGGTACCAAATATCATAGCTGTAGATTTTTTCTTACGAATGATAGTATCATTATTTGTGAGCCAATGGGTCAGTGGAAGAGGATGGTTACGTCTCTTTCAAGTTGTCTTTTAATTGTATCGTGGGAGGTGTCATATCTGCAGGTGAACATGCTATCTTCATAAAGAATTTGAATGGTTTGAGGAAGGTTTGCTTGAAGATTATTTATAAAAATGGAGAAAAGGCGTACTGAGAGGATGAAACATTTTAGTAACCCTTTAGCGAGTTGGGCAGATACAGATGTGGTTATATGAATTTGTAGTTTAGATTGCCTGTAAGTAAGGATGTATTTGAACCGAGGGAGAGAACTGGAGCTAATGCCTGTTGTGAGGAGGAAGTTAATTAGATGTTTATGGTCTACAGTAGTGATTATCTTTGTGAAGTCAGTAAACATTGCCTCTGTGCGATAGCCTTTGTTCGTGTTTTGTGGGATATCATGTTACACTGTGTGTGTGTGTGTGTGTGTGTGTGTGTGTGTGTGTGTGTGTGTGTGTGTGTTTATATATATATATATATATATATATATATACATATATATATATATATACATATATATATATATATATATATATATACATATATATATATATATATATATATATATATAAATGTGTCTACTTGATATTATCGACATTTCAAAATGTCGACATTCATATGGCCGAGACCATATGATCGACATTTGAAATGTAGACCATACAAGTAAAACATTAAAAACAAAATAAAACTTACCTTAACACCACCCCCACAAACCCCCCAGAACTTAAATATACCAACTCCGAGATCCCATTACAGTGCTGAAGTGGAAATCTTTCCATTCCGCACTGTAGAGAGATGCCGGTTCCCCATGGTCGACATTTCAAATGGTCTTGGCCATATGAATGTCGACATTTTGAAATGTCGACCATTCGAAGGGGACCCATATATATATATATATATATATATATATATATATATATATATATATATGGGTCTACTTCTGTTGTTTGAACAACAGAAAGCTGAGACCCACTTCACTGAAAGTGCACCTAAGCAAAAGTGCATTTTTGCATAAATCAGTTAACCAAAGTACAGTATAGAAGGGATAAGGAAATATACCCTTTTCCCCATTGTAGTGTAATCTCCAAGTTAGAATATATAAGTAGCGGGTGTATGGGGGGGTGCAGCACCTCACATGGGGGTTGCGGGGTACTTCCTTCCCTGCAAAAATGAGTTTTACTTTACTGGACACACCTCCTCTACTTATATATACTAACTCTGAGATTGCACTACAGTGGGGAAAAGGGTATATTT
>NC_056727.1:622593326-622635826 GCF_019279795.1 Protopterus annectens | reverse complement strand
GCTAAAGTAGTTAGGAAGACCTTCTACATTGCCCACCTTATCATGAAGGGATTCTCATCTAGATCAAGGGAGGTCATAGTCTCCCTATACTCATCACTCATCAGACCAATGATTGAGTACAATGCCCCATTCGGAATGTATCTGACCCGACACTTGCAGCAGCTGGAGAGGCCACAAAAGTTCCTCACCAAAAGGATAAAGGGTCTCAAACATCTGTCCTATGCTGCCCGACTGAAAGAACTCTAGCTCTATTCAGTCGCTTACCGCTTGCTCAGAGGTGACCTTTGCCTAACATACAAGGCCATGTCAAACCCAGATTTGATGAATATGCTTCACCTCAAAAAATCTAGATCCGTCAGAGCCACAAGGGCGGGAGACTTAAACCTCGACATGGCTATTAATAGGACGTGCTGGAGGGATAGATTCATCACCCAAAGACTCCCTATGCTGTGGAATAAAATCCCGGTATATGTGAGGCAGAGCACCTCGCTGGCCTTGTTCAAGAGAAATCTTGGCCAATGGATGGGAGATCACAGATATACCCCAGGGATTACCTCAGTGTCACTGCTCGACAGAGGCACAGCAAAATAATGGGTATAGTTCCCCATACTAAAGGGGTGGCGTAAGCCATGAAACTATGGGCTAGGCTTGTAAATGCCCTCGGGCAGATAGCCTAGTATGAAGCTATGAACCTATGAACCTATAAATCAATAAAACAAGCGCTTTCACTCAATGCCGAGCTTTCTCAAGTTCATAATAAAACTGCCAAATGGCAACATTAAATAGTCCCTTCAAAATCACATGATTAATTAATTAATATAGTTAAATTAATTTAATAATATAATTATATAATTAATAAATAAAAGGCACATCACCAAGCCAATGAAATACTTAAAACAAAATGGCATGTCAATGTTGTTGTTTAAATCCACTAACTAGATGAGAAAATGCAAAAGGCAAAGATACCACCGCACATTAATGTGTGCATTAAAAATATTAAAAATATTAAAAATGTTTAAAAATATTTAAAAATATTTGAAGGTGTGTAAAGCTGTGTGATGCTGTCTGGAGCTAGAAACCTCACAGGCGTGCCATTCTATTTTTGAGAACACTAATGATGTTAATATTATTATATTTAATATTTCAAGTTTATATATCCTTTCTAGGAATTTTCTTTTTAATTCCAACTGTTTTACTAACTGTGCGAGCAAGGGGGTGATTTATTTAGGGTTCTGCACCACTTGCACTAGTTTCTATATAGGCAAAACTGAAAGTAGCCTTAGAAAAAGAATCTATGAACACTTTTATGACATCTCCAAACAGAAAGATTGTAATGCCTTTTTCAAGCACTCCCTCACATGCTCAAATTACGAACTTAGGTTTTTGGTTTTAGAACAAGTGTTGCCAGATGCCAGAGGGGGTGACTGGGAGACAACCTTGGAATACAGAGAACTTCTCTGGCAACTAAGGTTGGATGCCAGCAGACCCCCAGGCTTGAATGATAATATTAACATCATTAGTGTTCTCAAAAATAGAATGGCATGCCTGTGAGGTTTCTAGCTCCAGACAGCTTCACACAGCTTTACACACCTTCAAATATTTTTAAATATTTTTAAACATTTTTAATATTTTTAATATTTTTAATGCACACATTAATGTGTGGTGGTATCTTTGCCTTTTGCATTTTCTCATCTAGTTAGTGGATTTAAACAACATCATTGACATGCCGTTTTGTTTTAAGTATTTCATTGGCTTGGTGATGTGCCTTTTATTTATTAATTATATAATTATATTATTAAATTAATTTAACTATATTAATTAAGTAATTAATCATGTGATTTTGGAGGGATTATTTAATGTTGCCATTTGGCAGTTTTATTATGAACTTGAGAAAGCTCGGCATTAAGCCGAGCGAAAGCGCTTGTTTTATTGATTTAAATAAAGTCATTCCACTTGGACCATTTGGGGCTGGTATCCTGCCTGGATTTTTTGTTCTTGGTTATTGCTCTGGACTGTTGACTATAGAAAAGTATTTATTTTGTATCTGAATGACTCTACAACTTACAATTTCCGAAATGTAAACAACATTCTCAAACACCACATGGAAATTGGACAGATTTATACACAACCAATTTTCTTTTATAATAGATACGAAAATGGACAGGCACTTCTATTCTGTAATGAGTAATGTATGTCATGAAGGAAAAATGAGCCTGGAAACCAGAAACAGTTTCATATTATTAAAAGAAAACCAATTCTAAATTATATACATCTAATGAAATACACAGCTATTTATATTTTTACATGCAGAAAAAAGAATATAGCCTCTGACATTTCCTTCCCTTCTACTCCACAAACACATCTTTTTGAGAGAAACTTTCCTAAGAAACATAACTTGTGGAGAAAATGTATTTGCATAGTTAAATCTCCCAACTCCCTTTCTTGGAAGACCTTACACTTTTTTATCAGAGTAAAACCCTTTTGACATCTCCAACTGGCATTTTTTTACTTGAGTAGTTAACTTTACTTTTTTAATTGACTTTTGGGTCGCTTTACCTACGTGCTTTTTCACCATTTGAGCACACACTGATAAAGCCGTGTACATGCCTTCAAACTCTTGGATTTCTTGAATGTTAGTTGAGAATAGCTGCTATGACAGCAC
The DNA here is from genome assembly GCF_019279795.1 of Protopterus annectens. Classification (NCBI taxonomy): domain Eukaryota; kingdom Metazoa; phylum Chordata; order Ceratodontiformes; family Protopteridae; genus Protopterus; species Protopterus annectens. The sequence goes on along the minus strand of NC_056727.1, from coordinate 622,633,164 downwards.
TAAATTATTTAATGAAGTTTCAGAATGGGCATCATTAAGAAGGTGTATTACCAAGATCCCCCTCTTAATTCCTTCTATATCCTACTTCAAATGCTAAGTACCAATAACTGTCCCCAGTGGTAGGGATTCATCATGTTAATATGGTCAGGTTTTGTTTCTGTCTCCTGGGTGGCAACTCAACCATATGGCAGCATTTCTTACTTTTCTTACAACACCGAAATGTCCCTCCTCCACTTCTGAAAACTTATTTTGCAAAACTTAAGCACCATTACCTTTTGTCGCACAGTATATTTTGTTCTCTCACTCTTCACTCATATCAAACCTTCTGTTGCTGTTGTGCTTGGGCTAGGGTGCCCCTGTATTTTTCTTAGAGTATTAATTTCACATAGTTAGCAGATTGTGAATTGGAGCTTTAGAGTTATTTCTTCCATTATTTAGCAAGCAAAGGAATATCAAATTCTTTATCTTTTAAGTATTATATTTTATCTTTTAAGTATTATATGTTTATGAGAAAACTTTGTTAATGCAAGTTTTGTTGTTTACAAAACTGAAAATGTAAACTTTATTTCTTCTACAGTTTATCATTTTACAAATGTGTAAATGTAGCACTCTAATCAGAATAAGGTGTACCATTATACATTTCATAATAATAATAGTAAACAGAATCAGAAATAATGCTGCTGTGAAACATATAAAAAGTTTTTTTAGTGCACTTTTATAAATCTTATAGTATAGAAATGTTTATTGCAGTTGTTTGCTGCTAAGTAAACATCACATTTTGTTTAGGGTATTAATTTTACAGACTTAGCAAGTAGTGAAATTTTGTAGTTATGAAAAAATAGGGTCATATTTTAACTTTAAATGTTTGAATGCCAGCATTTAAACTGTGCTTTTCTTTATTGTTCTGAGTCAGCTTTCTTGGGACCTTGTCATATACTTTCTCCAAATTTAGGAATGCTGCTATGGGTTCTATCCATATCTCCAACTTTTTCTTCACTGTCTGTTTCATGCCAGGTTTACTGCATCCTGGTCTGAGTCTGAACTTTTCAACTTGCATTTTACTTTTTCCTGCAGTGTAACAGCAGTTTACTACTTCTGTGCTGTCTGCAGTTGTCACTGTCCCCTTTCTTCTTGTATATAGACAATACATTACTTATTCTTTCATCTGGGATATTCCTTTCTCTCACTGTTGCTATAAGTAACCTCTGGAGCGACTTCTTCCCTAACTCACATAAAATCTTGACCATATCTGACATGTGGGAGATCCAATCTTAACAGCTCTCAGGGGGGCTTAAAAAAAGATTGTTAAGAGGAGACTTGCTGGCTGGCAAAAATGGTGACAGAAAGTAAACAGATTTTTAAAGCTGTTACAACTTCACACTGACAGCTGGAAACAGAATACATGGATAGGGCTTTGAGGCAGACTGCATAGAACATGTTATTTACTTCCTTTATTTTTTAGTGAAGAAACTCTGTAAAGGTTCCAATTGTCGGATGTGCCTGGTTAGGTACATACCAAAGGAAGCATTGTACTCAATGATAGATCTGATGAATGCTGAATACAGTGGAACAATGACCATCTTGGACCTAGATGTTGTACCATTATTTGTAAGTTGCACAACATAGAATGATTTCCTTACTACCTCAGACACATGATGGTGAAAGGCTAGATTACTGTCTACGTTTGTCCCAAAGTTCCTGACTACTGAGTCAACTCTTAGGGGTATGGTGTCAATATGATAGCAACAATGGGCTGACTTCCCAAAGGATGCTATTATGCATTTCATGGCATTTAGCTTTAGTCCATGGCTCTGATACCAGTTATTTGTCTGTGTCAGCTGTTCTTGGAGAACATTAGTATCAGTGAGGGATTCTATGACTGCTTCTAATTTGCAGTTGCCTGCAAATTTGGGCAGCCAGAGGACCTTGACATTGACCTCGACTTCAGAGAAGTAGATCCCAAAAAGGAGTGGTCCCAGGACAGATCTCTGAAGGACTCTGCTTATGACTGACCTCTTTGTAGAGGGGGGCACCCCAATTTTAACTATCTGGTTCCATCTGTGAGCCATCCGGCCAATCACTGCATGACATAAGGGTTTATACTTAACCTCCTAAGTTTATCAACAATGCCAGAGTGGGGTATTGTGTCAAATGCCTTGGCCAGGTCAAGGTAGACAGTATGAACTGTTTTACCCTCATCCATTTCTTTGGTGACCTTCTCAAAGAAGTCCAGCAGATTGAGTAGGCATGATCTGCCCTTGATGAAACTAGACTGGATGGGTCCAGTGTCTGTTGGTTTCCTATGTCATTATTGATCATTTTCATGATAATTCTTTCCATGGCATTGCATATGAGCCTAATAAGACTTATGGGTCTGTAGTTTCCAGCATCTATAAATGGTCCACCTTTGTGCAGAGGGATAATGGTTGTCATTCTCTTTTCATGCAGCAACCATCATACATTCATGAGGCATGAAGCCTGTTTGGCAGTTACAGTTAAATGGTGATTCCAGAGGGCCTGGCAGGTCATGTTTCATGCTATTTAGAAGGCAGCCTGGGAAATTGTTGGGGCCCATCACTGAAGTGCATTGGCCTAAGAAAGAGCACTGAGGACCTATCCTGTAGTGATAATAGGGGGAGTTATATTTGATGGTATGGAGTAAAGTTAGATCTGAAACTGTCTGCCAGATGGATTGCTATATTTTCTAGCTCACTATCAGTGGGTCTATTAACAATGAGCTCTGCGCACAATTGTTTATTATCATTGAGGTTGTGGACATACCTAAAGAATGCTTTGTGGTTGCCCTTGGCCTGGGAGGCCAAATGTACCTCAAATTTGGCTTTGGTAGACTTTATTTGCCCTCTGAGTTTATTTTTTTAGTTTGTTGAGTGTACTTTTATCATGCTTAGTGCAATATCGCCTAATTTTTGCCATGATTTTCTTCCTTCAGTTATACAACCAATTGATATTGTGATTCCACCAGGGTAACTTGTTTTTTGAGTTAGCTCTGTTCTTATACCTGGTGGGTACAGCTATTAACATGCTTTAATAGGGTTTCTATGAACAGTTTTGCTTAGGGTTTAGGGGGGCTTGAAATTTTGCCAGGTTATCATTAATAATAGGAAGGCAGCCTTAGAGTAGTTGCTTAACATCTAGTGTTAGCTGGGGTTCCGGGTTTTATTTTTACTTCAAAGAAGACTATTTTGTGATCTAACCTCACCAGAAAGGACATTTCACTAGAGGGTGTATAGCACTCTTCCATAGTAGTTTGGACTAGATCCAGTATATTTGCACCCCTAGATGGTGTATTGGCAATCAGATCCAGGGAGTTTGGGCTTACAAATTCCAGAAATCTCTGTGCCTACACATTTGGTGTTGTATATGATTCCCAGTTAATAGTGGAGTAAATAAAATTGCCCATGAACATGCCATTGGGTTGGATGATTAGTATTTCCAGTAAGCTTGCTTATGTGTTATGAGTTTCCAGAATAATAGAGGGGGGACCTATTGCTTACCAGGAAGTGGTATGGGATTTTGGCTGTGGTGATTTGAAGAAGGAGAAGCTCAAGTGCATCATCCTGTTTGTCCAGCCCTGAGGTATATTTATTTTTTTTGTAAATTGAGACTCCTCCACCTGTAATACCTGCTTGTGTAGTAGCTGGTCCAAATGTGTGGTAGGCATTATAGTCTTGCACGGTTGGGGGTGTTCTCTGCAGCTTTAAACCATGTACCAGCCAGCCTTGCCAGATTTTCCTGTAAAGTTTCACAGATTTCGTTGGCCATTTGACATGTTTACTCACTGTTCAAGATTGTTATTAGGGATACTTTGCAAACACCTTTATTGTAATAGACATCAGCTAGGTAAACTTACTACCTTGATTCCTCAATGTAACAGAATTGCGCTCACCTACCTGAATTAACAAAGAAGATCTTAACACAGAATGACCACTCGTATACATGGAGGCATGTAAGAATAAGCAAGAATTTTACCAAGACTGGGATACTAACTAATTATATTTTTCTTGGGTTACTAGCTGCTTGTTACTGCTTTCAACTTGCTGGTTTGGACTATATAGGCTTCCTGTCATTCCAAACTTCAGATTTACTGAGAACTTATAGGTTATAGGAAAGTAATAGAAAATCAGTCTACATATTTTTCTACTGCATATTATAGATCAGCCATTTCCCCCATTTTTTCATTGTCTATATTATACTTGAGCCACATCTGGCTTCACTGAAATTTTTCCTTAATTACTAGCCTCTCATTCAACAATTCCAGAAGTACTTATATAGTTCATCACATAGTCATTTTGTGGTATTAGTGTTCAACATAGACACTTTTTCCTTTGAGACAGAAAGACTGCATGTTGCACTAGTAACAAAGACTCGGTGGATACGTAATGATTTTTTTTTCTCCACAGTTTGCAATGGAGCCCAATTTTCTTCACATCTGGCCTAGAAACACCTTCATGATGATTGCATTACCAAATCTGGTAGGCATGCTGTTTTACTCTTACCTATCATTTGCTTTTAATAATGGCATAAAAGTAACAGTATTTTGTACTGTGCATCTGCATTTTTTGCTTTCCTTTTTAAGGATTTTGTTTGTTAAAATACCCAAAAAAGAGTTAACATGCAATAGTAGAAATATATGCCTGTGTTCAGCATAGAAGAAATACTTCATGAAATGTATATCAAGTAAAATAACATTTTAGGAATATGAAAAAAAATATAATTTTTTTCTAAAGAATTTGCTTATTAATTCTTCAGCATTGACAAAAAGAAAATGCAGAGATATCTAGGTGAGAATAATGTCAGATAGCAGTGAATTTTGCTGTCCTGGGTAAATAGAAATTGTGCTGCATTATCAGTTAATCAAACATTTTAAAACCTTTGCAAACTGCGTGGTTAGTGTCAATACTAACATTTTTATATTATATGTTATTACTCCAGCACCACCCACTTTGAGAAAACTTTTCCTACAGAAGAAAACAAGTTAAAATTAAACTGATGTTGCTTTCAGGCTGACTACACAGTGCTTACACATTTGGAGAGGCTGCAATGTTTTGAGCAGCTGAGTTGTCACTGAACTGCACATTGTATTTTTATCCCTACATGGCAATTCCAACAGATGACGTCAGACATAACTCTTCTGAATTATTCATGATACATTGTCTGGGAATAGGGTATATACTGATCTAATTTGGCTCCAACCCACTTGTCATATATTATTTAGTCACATACTTCACAAACAGCATACCTACCAAACAGCATAGGGCCATGAAAAATCATGTCAGAGGGTCCAAAATCATAGCAGTCAAAATTGGTATACAAATAAATTCATGCCCCATGGAGAGAGGAGTCATAAATGTGAACATTTGTTCTGTTGGGCTTTTATTTCACCACCATTGCTTTAGGTCAATGTCAACTATCCCTGTACACACACACAGACACATAGATACACACGTGTGCTTGTGTGCACACACACAGATATCACCATCAATTACAGCTACTTGCATAGCTGCATATAACTCAGATGTTTGCTTGCAGTTAAATGAATGTCAAAATGCACAAATAATGAACAAAAAATGTTATTTCAAGTTTGCTGCTGTCAGAGCCATACAGTGCAACCCCAGTACAACTTGCACCTGCCTTATCAACCTCTTATCTCAAGAATTAGGAATATGATTTTAAATATTACTCTTGTATGTATAAGTAGTTGCTAAAATAACAGTTTTTCAATTTAGAAACTGTTTTCTGATGGATGTGAAATTTGAAACTCATGTCTATATTATTTAGTGACTGCAATCCACATTAATTTGTGTAGAAAACCACATATTTTAAGAGGAGTAGACCAAAAATATAAAGCAAAATAAGAGACATCTATGCCCTTATCCCCTTTGCATGCACATGTGTGCTTGCACAAACATACACACTCACACAGTTTGAAATAAAAACACCTATGCCACTCATAAAACATGAATAGAAATGCATAAAAACAAAAAACTGCATTTTTATGAGAGGATTTATTGTTAGTGTTGTGCAATTAGTATGAATTTATGTAGTTTTTTGTTTTTATGCATTTTTATGCATTCCTATTCATGTTTTATGAGTGGTATAGGCGTTTTTATTTTATGTTATTTTACTATGGTTAATGTATTTTAGAGTAAGCACTTTATGTTGTGTACTATGATAGTTGCACTGTGCCTTTAATGGTTTATCTGTTTTTGCTCCTTTTTTGCCATATAAGGGTGTACAAGAAAGGGGGTTCTTTTGGTCTGAGGAAGTCTATCCAGGTGAAAGCGCTTACCACGTCTCCTGTTTGTATCACAATAAATCCGAATTTTTAAAGTTCATGAAGCAGCTGTTCTTTCAGTTTTGTTTCCTGCATTTTGGTTAGTGCTGTGTTTACTGCCTGCATCGCTACTGTGCCTTTTATGTTAGTTTATGTGCTTGGACTGAGTTTGGCACAGGTAGTGTTAGTCCTGTGAGGAATGATATTTCTTGGACTTAAGTTTTGAATTAGCATGCATTTCCTGAAAGATGTGAAGTCTGAAACTGAAATGTTTGTTATTTAGTGAGTATTCATTTCTTTTGCAAGAAAGCCACAAATTGTATGATGAACAAACCAAAAATATAGGCAAAAGCAAGGACAGGTGAGAGGTAATCCCAGCTCGTTCCCAGTCTCCATTCACAGATATTTTTATTTTTGTGGCTGACCTCACCCTGCAGTCTTCTTCAGCAACATTATGGAATTTCCTATTCCAGTTTCACTTCTTATTGTTCAGAAACAAGTAATGTTGACATTCAATGCAGATATATATGTGCCCTTCTTAGAAAGCTGAATGTTCAGAACATTGACATTCATAACAGTCAGCCCAAAACGGAGAAACAGTACAATACCAAAGTGACATAACACTGAAGATGAAAAGATCGCACAGTGCAGGGGGTTTATTGTGTGAGACTGCAGTGGAGGTAAGTTTGAGGTTTTGCTATTTCCAAGTGTACTACAATCTAGGAGTTAGTATATATATAATAACAGGGGATGTGGGGAGTGCAGACCTCTACATAGGGGGTACTGGGGGGGGGGGTCTTGCCTTCCTGCAAAAACATATATATATATTTGATGTTTTGTAAATCAGTGTTACTGAACTTTGCTATTTTGCCATTTTGTTGTTTAGGAGTCGAAGTTATGAATGACAATACTGTAAGCGTTTGATGTTCTAACATTGTGTGTGTGTGTGTGTGTGTGTGTGTGTGTGTGTGTGTGTGTGTGTGTGTGTGTGTGTGTGTGTGTGTGTGTGTGTGTGTGTGTGTGTATATATATATATATATATATATATATATATATATATATATATATATATATGTATGTATGTATACATAAATATATATACACATACAGACATATAGATTCATAGGTATATACTAGGCTAACGACCACCAGGGCCTTTATAAGCCTAGCCATGCAACTCAGCCCACTTTGCTTCCCCTTGTAACATGTGTGTCTTAATTTGGGGGATATGTCTGTTAGGAGTTTAGTAAAAAGTTATGTAGGAGGTATGTTAATTAGGGAATGCTTACTGTTGGCATATTTCTATAAAAGACATGGGTACCAGCCAGGGGATGAATTTATGATTACCTGTTCTGTATTAGTTAGGGAATGTTTACTGTTGGCCTCCATCTATAAGAGACATGAAGGTCCATATACACATACACTTTTTATATTGCTCAATATTTATATCTCTGTCTCCCTTTCTCTCTCTCTCTCTCTCTCTGAGGGATTCATGTTGATAAAGTGATGACAGTTTGGTCAAATGGAAATTGACTGGAAATATTTAGCTGCAAGCACTTTTGGTAAAACTCCAACAAAATCTTTTTGCAGGGGGTAAGACCCTTACACCCCCAAACTTAAATATTTCTACTTTGTGGTTGGACAACAGTAGAGAAAAGGGAATTTTCCATTATCCCCAAAGGTGCATTCAGATAAACATTTTCAGTCAATTTGTATTTATTTATTTATTTTATATTTATTTATTTAATATTTGTTTACTGGGAAGTCTGACTTGGAATGAGTCAGTTTTCAGCAGAGGCCCAGGGAGAAATGCTCCAGATGCATGTCTTTGTAACACAGACACAAACACACACACACACACACACACATATATATGTATATATATATATATGTATACATAAATATCCATGCACATACAGACATATAGGTTCTTAGGCTAATGACCACCAGGGCCTTGATTTCACTGAAATGCTGTTGAAACACTGACACATTTCCTCTCTGTGCATGCATATGCCATCTGTCGTGATGTGCTAAATTAACATGCCAAAACTATGTACTAAATATTTGTTTTACATTTCCTGTATTACTCTTTGTACAATGTCTTCAAGGCCTAGATCATTCCTGAAAAGGGTCCTCAGACCATTGTAGTTAAACAGTTATTAAACAAAAAGGAAATAAGTAAATAAACCTGGGACACCTTGTAATCTCCTGAGAGATACTGCCTAAAAAGTTCCAATCCTCTCTCATGGTAATCAAGTCCTTAGTAAGGAAGTCCTTAATATCACCTGCACCTCCTTCCTAGTCTTTCTTTGGTATTTCCACCTTCCACCACAAGAAAAAGGGAGGGACCCACATTTTCCCCAACAACATCTGTCCATTTAAAGGTTAGATTTACTTTAGTGCTCCCAGCAAATCCTTAGAAAATAGTCACATGTTCTTATTATACAAGCGTACTACATACTCATGGTACAATTGGTACCAATTAATTTTTATGACTGGGTGGTCTAGAAACTTGTCAGCTAATGGTCTGCATGCTTTATCCATGAAATTATGTAGCCTCTTCCTTGTTCTTTCAGATACTTTGACTAAAATGCCATTCTGCCTTTTCAGCCTCTGCACTGCCACTTCCATTAGGAACTGAACCCCTGGCCATATCTACATTATAGTCATCAAATCTTTATTCTCATTTCCAGGGTTTTCATAGGCACTTGCGCATGTCATTTGCCTCACCATATAATACTTTCACAGATGCATTTCCCAGAATTTCTCATGAGACAATAGTTCTCTTGTTACCTAATGCTACTTCATACCAGGTATAGTTATCCAGTGGCCTCCTAATGGCCTACTCTCCTGGTAAACCTATTTCTTCTGCTGTAGCATTCATTGTAATTTACTGACATACAAATCCACTATAACCCACATGCATTCTAGTGGCATAAGTGGCAATGCAATAAGAAAATACATAATTTGAACTGATCTTTCAAACATCACTTATAAGCACCTGATCTGTGGTGCTCCAAACCTTTTTTATAATTTCTATAGAGGCTCCCCTTTTCTGAGCATGTGTTGTTGTTCTTATCTAAAAAGAAAAGAATGCTTTTTGTTGCAAATTGAACCCTAAACACTCAACTGCTGTCTTTAAGATCATCCTGAATTGATATTGTGTCAATGCCTCTTCTTCTCTGCCTCCTTAAATTCCTTGGTAAACACTTTATAAAGTCCTACCTAGCCATGGTGCTTTACTAGCTGGTAATGAGTGTTTTTTTTCATTGCAGGTTTTGCCGCCCTCGCTGCATACCAATTATCATCAGCACCCTCAAGGTCAGTTGGCCCATTCATTCCCCAGTCACAAGATGATGGTAAACTAGGAAGGGCTGTTATTTATGCAACTGTGTGGAGGGTTCATATTTTTTGGTCCCTACTCTGTCCCATGTGCATGCCTGATTCATGAGGGAAGGTGGGGCGTATTGAGCTGGCCATGCTAACTGCTCTTCACTTTTGCAAGGAGCTCTGCCAGCAATCATCTTAACCCTCCTGTCTTAAGCATTGGGTGATGGATTTACCAGTCTCCAGCAGGGAAATCACACCCAAAAGTGTGTTTACAGAGTGCCTGCCTATCATCCCCCCACCTGGAGGAGGTGATTGTGCCATGACCCTTTAGTCGTCTCTCTTCCTACCTGGCTCCTCCACTGCAGGGGGTGCTATCTGAAACCTTGTCACCTGGGTTGCAGATAGGAATGTGTATCTCTGCATCACAGAGACAGGCAAAGTAGTAAGTTTATCTTAATCAGTATTTCTTCTTCTTCTTTGTGAAACTTTATAGGGTATGCATCTATGTCAATTGTAAACCATATTTTAGTCAGTATATATGTATATCTGAAAGCTTTCCATTTTCATTCCCTTAACTATTTTTGACACTTGTGCGCCTTCCGCTCATTTACTGATTTTGTATCAGATGCTGCTCGGTCCCCATACCATCTAGAACTATTAGTATTGGCACTTTATTCATTGAAGGACTAACCTTATAAGTTAGAAGTTTGTATGCCCTCATTTATTTGCCCAGTAAATCATAAAGTATTTTTCCAGTTTATCTTGAACTGTCAGAGACTATCTTGCTCTATTTTTTTATTTTAACATCAGGAATACTTTATACTTGCACTTAACCCTTCTGCATTCCTGCTGTAGCCTTTCTAGCTGATGTTAGAACCAAACTACATCTTCTCCCTCTTTGTGCACTTAATATTGTTAATTTCCAATAACCAGATACCGACCAGTCGTCTTAATCACAAATCATTTCCAAACCTAGCTATCTATTTCTGGTTCTTACACTCCTCTTTATTAAATATTAATGGTAATTTTTTCTAACTGTTGATACAAAATTACTACATGAATAATGATCTCTATGTGCTCTGAAAGTGCCACTGAATCATATTTATTATCTTCAGTAACAGTGGCCAATTATTATTTCTATTTGCTATTACCTCTATATAGACAAGAAAATACATATAATCTACCCTTCAGGAAAAATGCCTAAAAGTAAAAATTCAGTCTTCTCCTCTGTAATCAGCTTTTTTTTTGGTTGTGTCATGTAAAAATGTGTTCATTATGATTGAATCTTTATCTTTACTGCACTATTTAATGTTCCCAAAATGCATCCAACATATTTATTTCATCTTTGTTTTGGTGATAATGTTTGCAATAATTATATTCCTGGAAGCAAACCTATAACCCACCTACTTCTTCTCCTTTTAGTATTTAACAGTTTCTATTGGGTCTGTATTATAATCTTGAAGTTACGGAACATCGAATACAATATGGTCGACACCATAATATCAAAGTTCCTTAACTTCGAAAATAAAAAAATGTTAAACATCAAATACTTACCCTAATGGGTTTAAGCAGGGGGGCAAGCCCCCCTGCACCCCCACACCCCCCGCTACTTAAATATACCAACTCCGAGATTGCACTTTAATGTAGTATGGTGGTGCGGAAAGGAAAGATTTCCCTTTCCTACACAATAGTGCAATCTCGGAGTTGGTATATTTAAGTAGCGGGGGTGTGGGTGGTGCAGGGGGGCTTGCCCCCTGTCTACACTTGTTAGTTTTTTTTTTTGTTCTATAAATATTTTTATTGTGCTTTGATTGTTTAATAGTTCGATGTTTATGCATTCAAACTATTAAACAGTCGAGATTATAATATAGACCCGCTTCTATTCAGTCTGCAAACCAAAAAAAATATATAATCACAGATATCAATGAGGTGTTACATGAGTATTTCTCTCATCCCTGCCATCTTTCCATAAATCTTATAATATCCTTATTTTTAATTTATTTTTAACTTATTATTATTATCATAATTTATTATTATTTTGTTTTTTTTTTTTTGCAAAAATGGCACTGTGGCCTATGTTTGCTTGATTTTCTGTAACATTTTTCTGGATTTTTTGCTGACAGTATCCTGTTTGCATTCCGTATCATTAGGCAGACAAAACATTCAGTACACTTAGTAGAAGGAATATTTGTTGCCACTCATCAGATCATTATTGTGTTGTTCTGTAACCCTAAAACCGTTTAAGTAAAATTGTGATAGTAATAGACAACAGTTACTTTATTACTTACAAAAGAAAAAAAGATGTTCTGTTGTCACAGTTACATATTGCTTCACTAACAAATACTATTAACCACTAAACCATTTACAACATAAAAACAAAAAGGGTCTTGTCACAGTCTACACTTACGAAGATATTCAAACAAGGCTTATACTACAGATGAAAAAGCCACACCCTTAGTCAATCTCTCCCATCATACAGCACCCACAATGTTATCTTCAGAGTTGTCTTTGCCCTTTTAGTTCAGACTTGTACACTTATATGCATTCATCACTGAGATATTTTATTTATTGCAACTTCTTAAATAAAAAAAGGAAATATTGATCAACTCATTTTATTACTTAGGTGTTGCAGAGAAACAAAGAAAAAAACATACATGCATACTCTTCAGTGCATTGTTCTGAAGTCCACACTTCACCATTAACCAATAACAAGTTTTTACATTAAATATTGTTGAGTCTGCAGAGCAGATATGTGTCCAAGCCAGATATGTAAATAAGGTACATAAGGAAAGCTGGTGGTGGAATGCAGAAGTCCAGAAAGTCATCAAAAGAAAGAAGGAAGGAGTGCAGGAAAAAATGAGAGAGAAAAGACAGACCAGGCTAAGAATGAATACTGGTTGGCTAACAAAGAGGCTAAGAAAGGAGTTGTAATAACAAAGAACAAGGCATCAGAGGTACTCTACCAGCTTCTGGAAAGTGACTTGTTAGATGATACAAAAAACTCAAATGGCTTGCAAGGCAAAGTCAGAAAGATAAAGAAGATACCTAGACACCCTTTGTAAGGGATGCCAGTAATGACCTCCTCAACAGCCCATAGGTAATCAAATGCAGATGGAAGGCATACTTTCAGCAGCTTCTGAATGAAGAAATCCCTGGTGAAGCTGCACTGTCCCAGATACAGTCTACAATGAAAGAAGAGGAGGAGATAACCATGAAAGAAGTAAGAATAGCACTAAGGAAAATGAAGTCAGGGAAAGCAGCAGGCTCAGATGAGGTTACAGCAGGTATGATCAAGACGTTGGGGGAGATCAGGGAGAAATGGCTTCTGTGAAGATAGGTGAAGGCTGCCAGCCTAGCTAGATAGAATTTGTAGATAAGTCTATCATTTGTAAATATTAATGTAGGCCACAGGCATGTTCTCTTAAATGTGAAAATACTGTATTGGATGTTGAACTGCCAAAATGTAACAACAGTGCACTGTGCTATAAGAAAAGCTGATAAGTCAAGCTTTGTGAAATTCTTTGCTCTAAAACTTGGAGCCGAGATGTCTAAAGGGAGGCATTCTGCCTATTGTTTTGAGGCCAGAGTTAATGGCTAGAATTTACATGTATAATTTCTTTTATTGCTCTGGCTTCCTGACCAGCTGTAAGATCAAAAGGGCTATTAACCTCTGAGTTTTTGTTAGCCTGGTAACCAGAAAGAAATTAAGTAATCTGAAATGAATCAGTGGCACTGTGTTATCAATTTAAGGACAGAAAGAATGAGGGCATTTAGCATTTTTCTTGAAAACATCCAACTCACCAGCACTCTGCCTGTGTTCTATATGTAAGTTTATTTTAAAACTGCGTTTTCTCTTAGATATAGCAAGGAACTAGGAAGATTAGATTAGTTTTTTTCTGTACTGATGTCAGAACTTTTCTACTGTATTATTTTAAGTATTTCTCTGTGATCTCTGAACTCTTGACTAGCACTGTGTAGTAAGAAGTATTGTCTTGTGTTTTTATTATTTATTATTAAATATTTTTAAACCTTTCAACTGTGGCTGTTTTGTGCAGAGATAATTTAAGCTCTAGAGTACATTGCATGTATATAGTGATACTGGCCAAGCCACTCCAATAAGCCTTGACTGTTTTTATCATTTAGATAATAACATTGCACAGTATAATTGGACACCTTTTTATAAGGGCATTTTAGTAGCTGATAAATATTAATGGGTGGTGGAAAATGGTAATACCGTATAGTCTGGGTAAAATGGGCACAGCCGGAGAACCTGTGCCAGCCTTCCCCAGGAGTGTCTGTGTGGTTGTATATAACTTTTATCTCAAAGTGTGTGTCAGCTACTTGGGCAGGGACATGAAGTACTGGTTGGACAGAGAGGGTGCTGGTGGTTTTAGCTTGCCCACTAGGTTGAGATCCGGACCCTATAGCTGTGCCAGTGAGGAGTCTTATTGGGGACCTGGAGAGAAAGGGAGAAACCAGCCCCAGACTGACTGTGATCTCTGTGTGCTCTTAAGGGAAATTGTACTTTACTGTGTGTGTGTATTTATTATCCTTTCCCTATATGGACACCCCTCACTGGTGTTAGTAGTGAGGACTGAGGCTCCTTGATTGCTGGGCCAGTGCATGGGGATCACAGCTTCTCAGGGCACTCATAGCAGTATGGATAATAAGGCCTATCCCAGATGAGAAGAGAATAAGAATTCTAGTGCCCCTGTTCAAGAACAAAGGATGAATTCACAACTGTGTGCAGTGTAGAGGTATCAACCTACTGTCACGTTGTGAGAAAGTTCTGGGAGGGTAACTGATAAACAAATACCCACGGTAGTAGAAAGTAAAATGGAAGATGAGCAGTTCGGATTCAGGTTAGGATATAACACAACTGACTGACATTTGGACTGAGACAGATGGTTGAGAAGAAGCTAGAGATGGAGAAAGAGTCCAACTGGGCATTACTACACTTGAAGAAAACATATAAAAAGGTCTCAAGAAAAGAGATTTGGGAAGTCCTGTGGTGATTAGAGGTCCCAGAAGCATTGGTAGAATTAGTGCAGGCTTTGTACAATGACCCAATGTCTCAAGTAAAAACAGTGTTATGTCTAATATAGGAGGTCCCAGTGGGAATATATGTACAACAGTGTTCAGCTCTGAGCCTACTGCTGTTCTAACTGGTGATAGATTATATCTACAAATAAGTTGGTGGGGTCAGATCAAACAAGATCTTGTATGCAGATGATGTGACATTACAGGCAGACTCTGATCAAAAACTTCAGCAAAGGTTATGGGACTAAAATGCACAACTGAAGGCACATGTGATGATAAGACAGTTGTATTGGCAGCAAGGGGGGGGGGATCAGAAGAAACGAAAATTTGAGATAGAAGGGAAAATAGTGGAACAGGTTAACAGCTTCAAATATCTAGGAAGAGTGGTGGAGGAGAAAATAAGTTCTGAATGAGGAGAACAGAGCTAGAATCAATGGGGCTGCAACCAAATGGTGCAGATTGCCAGGGGTAATGGATGACAGAAGAATGCCAATGAAACTAAAAAGTAAGGTGTATAAAACAGTGGTGCAACTAGTTTTAGTGTATAGTACAGAAACCTGGGCAGTAAAGACAAAGCAGTCAAAGAAGCTAGAGGTGATGGCGATGAAGTGTCTGAGATGGGTGGCAGGATGCATACTGTAGAACAGATAAAGAAATGAAGGCATCAAAGTAGAAGCCAAAGTTGCTCCAGTTGCAGAGAAGGTCAAAGAGAACAGATTATGGTTGTTTGGGAACTTGCAGAAAAGCAGAAGACAATCTTGTGAAGAAGAAACGGGACAGATAAGAAGAAGGCAAGAGAAAACCAGGCTGTCCAGCAAAGAGATGGATGGATTGTGTCAGAGAAGACCTATGGCATCCTGCATGCTGCTGAAGAAGTTAGGGGAGTGGCATTAAATTGAGAGTGATGTGACAGTTAACACAACTCCCCGTGCCTGTGTCAAAAATGGAAAAAAGGGGATTGGTGATGAAGATTATTGCAGCTTGAATTCAGCCATGTTTTTCCACCCAGAAATTCTAAAATTAAAGTTCCTGCAATTTTCTATATGGCTGATCCTCTAGCAAGGTACATCTCCTTGATTAATAGAACTCAAAGCGCTCAAGCCATTCAGATTGAAATAACTCATCTATACTCTTCAATGACATCCATTTACGTACAGTATATAGGAAAGATGTACAGAAAAATATGCAGGGCACTGCAGGGTATTGAGAGAAACATACAGATCAATGGCCACACCATTACAAAAAACTTAGACCATAGCTATTTAAAAAATCTCTGGTTATTTATTTGGGAAAAGGTCTGTCTCTGCTGATGTGCTCACTGCCATAACTGCGCCTTCAGACCCTAAAAAGGAGTAAGTCTACTGAAGGTCCACTTCTTAGCTTATAGCCATATATTAGGCTAATGACTACCAGGGCATTTATAACCCTAGCAGTGCAACCCAATCCAATAGCATGTTGTTGTAACATATGCATCTTAATTGGAAGGTAATGTTTGTTAGGAGGGGTATCATTGTTAGGAGGAGTATGCTAGTTAGGAGGTTGATAAAAGTTATGTGGTGTGGGGGGTATGATAGTTAGGGAATGTCTATTGTTGGCCTCTGTCTATAAGAGGCATGAGGGCCAGCCTGTGGATGAATTTATGATTACCCATCCAGTGTTAGTTAGGGAATATTTACTGTCAACCTTTGTGTATAAGAGACATGGATGCCAGCCTGAGGATGAATTTACAATATCCCATTCAATGATCAAGGTTACAGTTGAATAGGCTGAGGGATGGATTCTGCTTTCCATGGATGAAGATCCAATTTCAGAGAATGGGGATCATTTCAGATACATATATGTCCCATCAACATGTACTATTTATATAGAAAGCAAAGTTCAAATCTGGTGATGTTATTTTGTGGCTGTACAAGAACTCCATCAGGCCTCAATCTAAGTATGCCTTACATGCCAAGCACAGATCACCTGTCAACCAACTTTGGGAGACCAAGTATAGAGACAGGGCTGTAATTGAAAGTAAACATCATACTTAAAGGTTGGTTAATAACTACTAAGTCACTAAAAACAACAGAAAACAACCATCTATGCTGAAGTCATATATTTATTTCACAGGTGGAATAAATATATAACTTCAGCATAGGTGTTTTTTTTTTTGTTTATAGAGACAGGGCTGTAAGGTGATGTGTATAAGACAATGTGGTTAATATCCTGGATTCTCTTGGTGAAGAACCTATGTAGGCATTCCAACTGTTGCATATGCCTTGTCAGGTACATGCTGAAGGGAGCATTGTACTCAGTGATGGGTCTGACAAGGGCGGAGTAGAGAGGTATTATAACTTTCCTAGACCTGAATGCTATACCCTTACTCACAAGTTGTGTGACTTCGAATGATTTTCTTACTACCTTGGCTATGTGTTGGTCAAAGGCCAGATTACTGTCTACATATGTTCCCAGATATTTAACTACCAGGTCAACAGTTATGGGTGTCTCATCAATGAAGTAATCTGCCCGGGTGGACATTTTCCCAAAATTCACTATAATGCACTTTTTTGCATTGAGTTTTAATCCATGGCATTAGCACTAGTCATTTGACTGTGTTAGACCATTTTGCAGGATGTTAGTGACACTGGGGGAATTTATGATAGCTCCCACTTTGCAGTCATCTTCGAGCTCGGTGAGCCAGAGACCCTTTACATTAGCCTTGGTCTCCAAGAAGTAAATGCTGGGTAGGAGTGGAACCAACACATAGCCCTGTGATACTTTGCTGGTGATCTGCATCTTGGTGGAAGTGGTCTCTCAAATCCTGAATTCTTGGGACCTATCTGTGAGCCAGCTGGCAATCCAATGAGTCATGTAGGGATTTATGCTTAGTTTAGTGACTTTGTCCACAATAGCCGAGTGGGGTATTATACTGAATGCCTTAGCCAACTTTAGGTAGGTGGGACGCACAGTTTTCTCTTCATCCATTGCCTTGGTTACCTTTTCAAAGACTTCTACCAGATTAAGTAGGCATGACCTTCCTTTGATAAAAAACAGACTGGGATGGATCCAGTGTCTGTGGGTTGCCAGTGTCTTTGTTGATCATTTCCATGATAATTCATTTTATGGCTTTACATATTAGACTTGTCATTAATAGGCCTGTAGTTTCTGGGGTTGGTTGATGGTCCAGCCTTGTGAAGGGGGATAACCATTGCCATCCACAGTTTGCTTAGTATGTAGCCTGTTTTGAGGTTGTATTTGAAAAGTGACTGAAGTGGTCTTGATAGGTTATGTTTCAGACTATTTTGGAGGAAACCTGGAATATTGTTAGGCCCCACTGAGGCTGTGTTTTAGCCTTAGTAAGTGTTGCTATGACCTGCTCCCTGCTGATAGTGGGAGGTGGGGGTAATGCTGGAGGGTTTTATAAGTGTTGGTATGGGAGGAGTTGAGGGTGAAGATTGAGCTAAATTTGTCAGCCAGCAGATTCACTATGTCACTGTGTTCAGTGAAGGTGGTACTGTTTAGTTTCAGCTCCGCACACTGTTGTGTGTTACCTTTGTTGTTTTGGACATAGCTATAGAAGGCCTTGTGGTTGTCTTAACCCTGATAATCTATCTTGACCTCAGATTAGCCTCTTAGTGTGTTGCTTAGTTTAGTTATTGAGCTGTTGTCATTAAGAGTTGTTCTTTCTGACTTTGGATCTGACATTTATCCTTTTGTTATGTACTCTGTTAAGATTAGGATTCCAATAGTGTGGTTTGGTTTTGTGGTTTGTTTTCGGCTTACTTCTGGTAGGTACAGCAGCCTTTATGCAGCAATTTACATGTTGGTTCAGTGTTTCTGTGAATAATTCTTCATTGGCTGTTGTGAGCTCTGGCTAAGAAAGGGCATTGCATTTTGACAGTCTGTCTCTTAATAGGATATAGTTTGCTTAAAAATAGTTCCTAACTGTAAAAGGTTTTGCTGGGTTTTCCAAGTTGATTTTTAGTTTGAATGAGACAGCTTTGTGATCCAACCTCACTAACGAGGACATTACACGGGGGGTGGGGGTGGGGGGGATCTCTCCACTGTTGATGAGAAATAGACCAAGCATGTTTGATCCTGGTTGAAGCGCGCACTAACTGATCAAGGGAATTTGTGTTAATAAAGTCCAGGAAGCTTGTTTTCCAGTCTGTAGAGGAGTAGTTAATCTCTCCCATGAATAGAGTGCTTGGTTGGATGGAGAGTGCCTGCAATGCATCTAGATTCTTATGACATAGATGGTGACCTAAAGCTTGCTAATATATGGTTAAGGACTCTATTGAAGGTGATTTGCATGTAGATGAACTCCAGGGTTTCATCTTCTTTAACTAACTCTGAGATATATTTGTTGCTAATGTAGGTTGGGGCACCTCCACCATTAGTCCTTGTCTCTGCAGTTGATGGTCTAAATGTATGGAAGATACTGTAGCCTTGCACTGCCAAAGTACTTTCTTCAAGTTTAAACCATGTATCAGTAACAGCACAGATGTCTATATTCTCCAAAGGAGAGCTTGTAGGGTGTGGAGATTCTTGTTAAGGCTTCTAGAATAGAGCAAAAACACCTTTAGTTTACTTTGGATTTTATATGCTATGTCAGTAGGTTTGTCAGTGTGGCATTGCCTAAAAAAAGGCTCTGTCAGGATAAATAAAGTTTTAGCCAAAATCCAGAAGACTTGGGGCATGGGGGGGGGGTGCAGGCACAGGCAATCTTTAGCAAAAACTAATCCAATTGTTAGTCAATTGTTTTTTTTTTTTTTTTTTTTAATTATATTGTGGCATCATCCTTGGTGAAGGTAGAATGCTGCTCAGTGCAATGCACATATTGGTCTGAGATTCATATTCAGAGAGGTCCATAATGTCTCTCTTGATATAGTCCAGAGAGGTACAGCTTGGGCCATTTACTTCCTCGTAGACTATAAAAGAATCATACTGGTACCTGTGTTGTAGTGACTTTAGTGCATGTGTAACTTAGCAGATTCATGTTCCAGATAAGCAAGTGAACATAATTTTCTCCTTGGCCAATCTAGTTAATAGGGCATCTGTGTGTTGTACAGTGGAGCCATCTGTGACAAGAGTCCTAGGTAAATTGTTTTTTTACCTTATAGTCTTTGTTTTTCAGGGTCTCATTGGTGTAAGTTAATGTGTGGTGTTTGTGTTGCTTTTGGTATAGTCTTTGGAGATTGCTGAGGATAGGTGTTGCTGTTTGCAGGCTTAGGAAGCCTTTGAGGTTTGTGGAGATTGCTTTTTTTCGCCTAAGCATAAATTGGTCTATGTGCGCGAACAATGAGTGCAGTGGATGTAGTGTATGTGTTTTTGACAACCTTATATGTATGTGAGATTTTTGCTTTCAATGAAATTGTGAATATACATCTCTCACATACCGTACTGCTTTCTTTAAGGATTAAAAGAGTGTCTGTGAATATGAGACAATTGCTACATTGTATCAGGATGCCCATACCTACCAAGCTGGCTGTGGAGACATTTGGAAATTGCATATGCATATTGCCTAACCTTTATTAGGATGGGCTTTTAGGGTCTAAGTACTGGGTTTTACAGATACCCACTAGAGTGGTCTCTAGGCTTAGAGACTAGAGTTGAATAGTGTTAGGATACAGTATTAATGCTATCTTATGCTCAAGCTAGGTGCTATAAGCTTAGCTTTATGCAATGCATCACTAAATTGCAGGTTACAGATCTAGTACTAGTTTTATTGATAAACTATTATATTTTCCAACCCAGATAAACCATGTCAACACCTACTGCTACTAGATGGAATATCCCAGTCTTCTAAATGTAAAAGCACAAAAAGATTGAGAGTTTATGATACCAAAAAACAACTTTAACAAACTATCTAGACAAGGCAATTTCAAGTCACTCAGACCAATAGCAAGACAATTATAGGAAGTGAAGTAATTTAAGCCTTATACACAGAAAAAAGAACAAATAAAACAAACACTGAGTAGTCAATCACTAAAATAGCTTCTGGAAGTATGATTTTTAAATACAGGTACTTAGCTAGTGCCTAGACGGCATGTGATATAAGTAAATCACTTCAGAGGCTCAGGCATACCTCTCAACCTCTTAGCACAAGAAATCTGGACAAACACAAAAATAATAGTGGACAAAGGTCCAAAAATAGGGACAGATTTTAAATATTGCACTTATAAAAGTTAAAAAGTTGCTAGAATAATAGCTTTTGTTAACATGCATTTTCTGAAGGATATGAAATTGGATACTCATATATATGTCATTATTTACTGACTTCAATCCCCAGTGGTTTGACAGAAAACTACAAGTTTTCAAACAAAGAAAAAAAACAGCTGGATAACCATGACTGTTGACACAATTTTAATAAAATACACCATAAAAAAGATAAAAGACAAGAGCTTTCGCTAGTGCTTCCTCAGGTCTTAATACAAACCACAGTAAAAGGCTCATAGTTAAATACATAAATCAATTAAACACCAAAGCAATTAAGTATAATTAGCCTCTTAAAGAGGTATGTACAAATATATTTACTTTAACCAGCGTGCTTTTAGAGCAGGGTTTAAACTGACAGTACAGTTAATTCCTGGTAGCCTGTGTTCCTGCAATTGTAGACTCCATCGCAATTCTATTTGCTCTAAATTATTGTTCATGTCACCTCTCTACTGTTAACATGTACCAATTGTAATACTTTAAATACTTTAAAATTAAAATGATGGCCTGGATGCACCATTATGTGTTTTGATAAAGCATTGTTTTCACTCTGTTTACGTATCTCATATAGATGCTTACTAATCTGTTCTTTTAGTTTTTGTGTGTTTTTTTTCCCACATAGTAGCAAGAACAGGAAGCACAAATAGACAAGTAAATCAAATGAGTGCTGTTACAGTCTGCGTGGAACCTCGGCTGAAACCTAAAGGGAGTATTAGAGCATATGAACTCTTGTTGTACACTTATGACAGGACAAAAACTACACTTCCTACATGGCTATGTGCCTGGATTCATAATAATTTGACAAGATTTCTTATTATCTTGACATAACAGTCTTTTTAAGTTAATATTATTCTTATACACAAATGTGGGGTTGCACCCACTATCTTAGCTTTGGAGGACTTTAAATTTTTTTTTTTTTTTTCACGAGAGAGGGATTTGGGGAAAGAAAGTAGTTTGGTCTTTTTTAGGTTGAGTATGTTTTGGGAGTTACGAAGCCATGTTTCAGTGGCTGTTAAAGCTTACTGAGTAATTTTGTGGAGGTGTACCATGTTGTCAGATGTGAAAATGAAAGTGGAATCATCTGCATGTTGTATTAAGATGACCTGTTGTGTGGAAGTACAGAGAGGGTATTGGTGAAAATGTTAAAGAGTAGGGGAACAAGTATACAGCCTTATGGCACACTGATGGTGACTGGGAGGTAAGGAGAGAGTGAGGAGTGCCATTTTACTAACTGATACCTATTGGATATGTAGCTTTTGAATCACAGAAGAGTGGACTGAGAGACCTAGTGAGGACATTTGAAGTAGAAGTTTGTTATGGCAAACTGTGTCAAAAACTTTAGACACGTCTAGAAATAAGGACGAGACTAGTTTGCAATTAACTCTAGCTTTATTGATAGTTTCTATATATGTTAGAAGGGCAGTGCTAGTACTTTAGGAAGGACGGAAGACATGTTGTGCAGGGGATAGTAGTTCTTCCTGCAGGAAATAGTCCAGCAATTGTTTTTGAATACATTTTTCAAGTATTTTCGAGAGAGGAGATAGGATTGCTATAGATCTAAAGTTATTAATGTCTGTTGAATTTCCTCCTTTGTGCAGAGGGATGATGTGTGACTTTTTCCAGAGAGAGGGGGAATATGGGGTTCCCGGAATTACCTATTCATAAGGATTGAGACAGGATAGGCAATGCTATTGGCCTCTGTTTTTAGGTACTGACTTGGAAGGTCATCAGCTGAAGAAGAGTACAGTTTAAGTTTGTTTGAGTAGTCTTATATAGGATGTGGGCACAAGTTTGAAGGTGAAAGTGGATGTGGTGATATGTGGCTGTTTGGCAGGGTTGCGATTATATATTGAGGAATCCTTGGTAAAAATTTTTAAAGTAGGGTGCTCTCTCATATTATGCTGCGACCCTATGCCTAGCTTTATTGTAGCTTGAACTCCACCCACCTTTCCATTCTGTGAAATAGTCCTAAAGTGTGAACGCCTGAGACATATGCATGTCTTTGATCACCATAAACACCTTAAATATATCCTGTACCACTTCTCATTAGTCATCTTATAGCTAGCAGAAAAGCCTTTTGCCATTAATACAGTACATTATTATAGTCAGACAGAATATTCACTTCATGACCTGCTAACTTATGATGAGTCCCTTTTTTCACTTACTTTGAATGTTCTCCTTTAACTTGTAATCTAGGCATTTTATTATAGAATGTATCTGATACATGACATTTATGCTTAAAGGATTAATATGATGGGCCTTTAACATGTCTGGCATTCCACATCTTACTAGAGGCTGGGAGAACTTTGCATGACTTCCCTGTGTCTTTATGGGTTTTCCCATGATGCATCATTTTCTTTCCACCTTCCAAAAAACGTGAAGATAGATTGGACCTCTGACACTCTCTATGTATATTATAATCACTCCTGTGCTTGTGGCCTGAGTTGTGGCTGAAAAGGTACACAATGACAAATCCACTTACATGATTAATAATTAAATGAATTAAATAAAATGGTCAGTTTTCCTTCAGAGTTCTTTGGGAGGGTAAAGTGGTGTTGTATCCTCTTTTCTAGCGAATAATGATACTCTAAGGGAAAATAAGGTGTCGGCTTCTTGGAAACATTTTTAGATTGCTGCAACCCCATACTCTAGTAGAGATTTACAATGAGCAGAGACGTACAGACTGATATTGATCCTGAATTCACAGACCACTTGTGCTGAAGTAGGAGGAAGGTTTTGTGATATACCATTCATGCTTGATCTAAGAAATACATTAAATATGCTCTTGTGGCCATTCTTATTAGGAGTTTTAACCAAGTCTGGGTCTCCCTGATCAGCTTATTGGCGAAATGAAGCCACCTACAGGGTTTCAGCAAACTACTGTAATTTTCAAAGGGATATCTTCAATGGTGGAAGTCCTTCTTTTAGAGGCAAGACTGGTACAGGTTATGAGGGGGCTGATACACAGTTGGTTGTCTGTCAGAGGGAGTAGGGGCAGCTTGGGTTAACTAGATAAGGTTTGCATCAAACAAAATACTCAAGGTTTTGAAGACACTTCTTTGGCCTGTGGACACTTTGGGGTGTGTTTAAGGAAGGCCCCAGGGCCAGTGGAAACTATGGCCCAAACTGCAGAATCCTATATAAACGCATTCTACGGACAACTCCAGGAATGCATGGATCATGCTATCCCAAACAAAACCAAGACCCAATCATCCAAAGGCAGGTGTCCAGTCTGGTGGACCCCTGCCATAAATAAACTGTACAACAGAAGGAGGAAGCTACTACATGATAGAGCAAAATCCCTAATAGGGAAGGCATCTCTGATCAGTACTAGCAAAAAATTACAATCCCTCATAAAATCCTCCAAGGCCAGCTTCGAGAGAAAAATTGCACAGGACACCAAAGACAATCATAAGACTTTTTTCAGTTATGTTAGAAACCTGGGATGCAACTCCCAGACTTGTTCTGAGTTGATTCTAAATGACAAAAAATACACTGAACCCACAGACATCGCCAATATCCTAGCAGACAGGTTCAGTGCAAACTTCTCCACTCCCTCCCCCCCAAAAGAGCAAGTATCTATCCCAGCAGAGGGCTGCCTCCCAAACATCTCTGATGCTCAGGTGAAGGCTGCCCTCTCCAAAGCAAAAAACACTGCTTCCATGGGACCAGATGGCGCCCCAGGTTGCGTCCTACATGAACTCCAAGAGGAACTAATCCCTCAAATAAAACAGCTATACAATCTCAGCCTCACTACAGGATATGTGCCCACAGAATGGCGTACAGCAACAGTGGTCCCACTTCGTAAAGGTGGAGCCTCTACGGACCCTGGAAACTATCGCCCCATAAGCCTGACTAGCTTAGCCTGCAAGGCTATGGAGAGGATCATCATGGAGCTCATAAACAAAGACATTGGGGACCTACAGACACTAGATCCTACCCAGTTTGGCTTTGTCAAGGGCAGATCCTGCCTTTTGAACCTGGTTGACTTTGAAACAGTCACCAAAGCCATAGGTGAAGGGAAGGTAGTCCACACAGCCTGTCTGGACCTTGCAAAGGCATTTGACACAATACCCCACTCGGGCATCATAGATAGCTATCCAGCTTAAATATAAACCCCTATGTCACAAGATGGGTCGCAAACTGGCTCAAAGACAGAACCCACAGAGTGAGAGTTGCTGGAGCCATGTCAGACTCGAAACCAGTCACAAGTGGCATCCCACAGGGTTCTGTCCTGGGACCACTCTTGTTTGGTATATACTTTTCTGAGGTACAGGCAAATGTGGGAGGACTATGGCTCACCAAGTTCACAGACGACTGCAAACTGGGCGCCATAATCAACTCTCCAGCTGACACAAACATCCTTCAAAAAGGTCTCACAGAGACAGATAACTGGTGCCAGCACCATGGTTTAAAGCTAAATGCCAAAAAATGTATAGTCATACCCTTTGGCAAAAACAATGTGCCCACAAATTACCACATAGGCGGAAACCCATTAAGTACAGAGAAAGTTATTAGGGACCTTGGGACCCAAGTTGATAGCAATCTCTCCTTTGAAAACCACATTGCCAAAGTGGTTAGAAAGACCTTCTACATAGCCCACCTCATCACGAAGGGTTTCACATCTAGATCAAGAGAGGTAATCGTGCCCCTTTATTCATCCCTCATCAGGCCCATCATAGAATACAATGCCCCTTTTGGGATGTACCTTACCCGACACCTGCAGCAATTAGAAAGACCCCAAAAGTATCTCACCAAGAGGATCAAGGGTCTCAAACAGATGCCATATGCTGTTCGGTTAAAAAAACTCCTGCTCTACTCAGTTGCATACCGCCTACTTCGAGGCGATCTATGCCTGACATACAAAGCTATGTCAAATCCAGAATTAATGGACATGCTCCACCTCAGTAAATCTAAATCCCTTAGAGCCACACGCTCGAGGGACTTGAACCTCAGCACAGAAATAAATAGAACTTGCTGGAGGGACAGGTTCATAACCCAGTGGCTCCCTTCGCTCTGGAATAGAATTCCAGTTCATGTGAGGCAGAGCACCTCACTGAATCTCTTCAAGAAGAATCTCGATAGGTGGATGGGGGATCGTAGGTTTGTCCCATGGATTACTCCCGTGTCACTATAAGACAGAGGCACAGTAAACTAAACCTTAAAAAGGGCAGAGTATACTCAAATCAAGGGGTGGCGTAAGCCATGTAGAATCGGGCTAGGCTTATAATTGCTTCAGGGCAGATAGCCTAGTATGAACCTATGAACCTATAAGAGGTTCTCATATAGGTCTCTCTTATATGGTAGATATGAGGATTTCATTTGTATCTATCAGTGGACTTGCTTCAGTTAGAGATTTGTTTTTTCAGAGAGTAAGAAAGGTGAGGAGAATAAAGGCAGCCTTGGAAAGGACCTGGCACAAGTCAGGTTACTTTCCACCAATATCTTATGGTTTGATGAGAGAAGCAGATATTTCATTTATTTATTTATCCTTTGTTGACCAGGTTAGTCTCACTAGGCTAGTAGCCTCTTTTCAGGGGAAACCAAATGTGGTATTTTTATTACTAGGGGAAATTTGGCCAGGGCATCAAGAAACTTGCCCTGTTCTTTTCAATAGGTGCAGTGGGATTTTTAACATCCACCTGAGCTACCATCTTCTTACAGCTGGAACTTTAGTTTAACATCTCATATGAAGTATACTTAACAATGTAACCCCTCCCCCCTTTCCCCTTTTGTTGCAGAGCAGTACCAGTAACCATTCTACCTGGTGTGGAAATAAAGCCCACAAGTTTCTACACCAAAGGTGAGTGTGCTACCTATTGCTCCACTGACACTGCTCAGCTGTCAGTATTAGGAGTTGACTTGTATTTTCTGGGAGCTGGAAAAGGCTCAGTATGTAAAATGTAGAAGCTGCTGGTGTGAAAGCAGATGGAGTTTGTCACTTCAAATGTTGAGATAATAACATGAAGTGAGACTGTGTTGCCAGTGGAATATTGAGAGGATGTAATGCCTTTTTATGGAAATATGTTTTCTCATACAGGACACATTTTATATGGAAAGTATTTAGTAATGATTCTGTAGCCCAGCTAAAGATCAGTTGATATCCCTAGAAAGCACAGCTCTCATCTTTCCAGATTTTCCCAGAATGCCTAGATTTTTGCCTCATATTTTTGTCCTGTTCCTCATAACATTTGTGGCTTTCTGGCAAATTCTGAAGGATTGAACTCACTATATAATGACATATATTTCACTTCCTTCAGAACATGCATGGTAATACAAAGAATGTTATTTTAGAAACTTCATAAGTTTATGAGAGCAACATTTAAAATATGTTTGGATTCCAGGCCTCCCCCTAACACATTATTTTTGGTTTTGTGCAGATTTTTTGCATTAAGAGGTTGAGAGGTATGCTGCAGTATGATAACAGTTGGAGGGAATGAAGGGTAAATTCATTAGGGTACTACATATAATGTCAGATTTTCCATACCTCCTGTAATTGTGCAGACAGGCAAGGAGAAGCTGCAAACTATGAAAATTAGGAGCTGGATAATGTCAAGCTTCTGCATTCCTTAATTCTTATCTTATAGAATATTTCAATAGTGTGGGCCAGGAGAGAACCCATTGGTTGGTTACTTCCATGCTGGAAGTTTTGACAAAAGGGTTATCCTTGATGGATATTCTAGGAATTAATAAATGGGAACGGGGCTGCTTTGTTTGATTTTCATAATGATGATTTACTGACTAAATCTGTGAATAATAAGAAGAGTACAAAGTGATGGACTTACTGGGCCCTTACTCTGGGTACATAAGTTGGAGTGTGGCATAGGTTCATAGGTTCATAGGTAGGTATTAGGCTATAGGCCCTAGGGCCTATATTAGCCTAGCCAAAAATGTACCCTGGCTTTCGCCACCCAAGAAAATTATTTTCTTGTGCCCCTGTCGAGCAGAGCCACAGAGGTGATCCCCGGGGTGAATTTCCTATTTCCCATCCAATCATCAGGACTCTTCCTGAAGAGTGCTAATGAGGAGCTTTGTTTGATATTGATAGGTAGTTTGTACCAGAGTATGGGAAGTCTCTGGGACAGGAATCTATCCCTCCAGCATGTTCTGTTTATTGTGGTGACAAGGTTTAGGTCCCTAGAGCACGTAGCTCGGAGGGACTGGGGTTTCTTTAAGTGAAGTATAACCAATAGCTCTGGGTTTGACATAGCTTTATATGTTAGGCAGAGATCATCTCTGAGTAGGCGATATGCGACGGAGTAAAGCTGGAAATTTTTGAGATGGTCTGCACAGGGCATCTGTTTGAGGCCGGTAATCCTCTTTGTGAGGTATTTCTGTGGCCTTTCCAGTTGTTGTAGATGTCTTGTGATGTACATACCAAAAGGAGCATTGTACTCTATAATGGGTCTAATGAGTGACGAGTAGAGGGATACGATGACCTCTTTTTTCCTGGATGAGAAATCTTTTGTGATGAGGTTTGCCATGTAGAAAGATATCCTGACTACTGTGGCAATGTGATTATCAAAGGAGAGACTACTGTCCACCTGTGACCCAAGATTTCTTATCACACATTTGGTGTTAAGTAGACTACCACCTATGTGGTAGCTCATGGGTACAGAGTTTTTACAAAAGGGGATGACAATGCACTTTTTGGCATTGAGCTTGAGGCAGTGGCTTTGACACCAGACATCTGTCTCAATGAGGCACTTTTGTAGGATGTCCACATCAATAGGAGTTTCAATTATGGCTCCTAGTTTGCAGTCTTCTGTGAACCTCATTAGCCAAAGACATTCTGTGTTAGCCTGTATTTCAGAAATGTAGATACCAAACAGGAGAGGACCCAGGACTGAACCTTGTGGTACTCCACTTGTCACTGGTCTGAAGTCGGATTTGGAGTCTGCTACTTTCACAGTGTGGGTTCTGTCAGTGAGCCAGTTGGCAACCCATTTTGTGACATAGGGGTGTATACCTAGTTTAGTGAGTTTATCTATATGTCCAGAGGGGGATGGTGTCAAAAGCCTTGGTGAGATCTAGATAGGCTGTGTGAACCACCTTACCCTCATCTATGGCTTTGGTGACTGCTTCAAAGAAGTCATTCAGGTTTAGGAGACATGATCTGCCTTTTACAAACCCAAACTGGGTGGGGTCCAGAGTTCAGAGATTACCAGTGTCTTTGTTTATAAGTTCCATGATGATACGTTCCATGGCCTTGCAGACCAGGCTCGTTAGGCTAATGGGGCGGTAGTTCCCGGGGTCTGTGCTGGCTCCCCCTTTGTGGAGTGGGATAACCATCACTGTGTGACATTCAGTGGGCTCAAAGCCTGAGGTGAGGCTATGATTGAACATGATGCTTAGGTGGGGTACCAGTTCATTCTGTAGTTCATGTAGAACGCAGCCTGCGATGTTGTTAGGTCCCATGGATGCTGTGTTCTTGACTTTGGAGAGTGTGTTTTTTACCTGTGCAGCCATGATTACAGGAACTTTGCATTCTTCCGGTACAGAGATGGGCCCTTTAGGGGGTGAGGAGGGGGTAAAGTTAGCACTAAACCTATCTGCCAGGATGTTGGCAATATCAGTTCATTTTGTATATTTAGTGCCATTGTTCTGTAACTCAGAGCAGATCTGAGTGTTGCCATTGAGATTCTTGACTTAGCTATAGAATGCTTTGTGGTTGTCTTCAGAATCAGAATCGATTTTGTTTTCATAACTAGCTTTGGAGGATTTTATGAAGGATCTCAGCTTCTTACTGAGGCTGACCAGGATGTTCCTGCAGTCATGGGAAGTTTACTCTTTTTTGCAACAGTTTCTTTCTTCTGTTGTAGAGTTTGTTTATGGCAGGGGACCACCAGATTGGCTTCCTTTTTTTGGAGGATAGCATCTTGGTTCTGTTAGTGATAGTGCAATCCATGCACACTTGTAAGTGCTTATAAAGTGCATTTGTTTAGGATTCAGTAGTCGTACCTCTATTGTCCGTCTGCATGGGTGTCATGAAGTTTGCCACTTTTGTCTTAAGAAGCATGAAGTTGGCTTTGGAGAATTTTTTTATGGTGGTTTCCCTAATGGGGGTGGGGGCGGGATGTGGATGTCAAGGCTAATTAGCTTGTGGTTGGATCTAACCAATGAGGAATTGACCTCTGGTGTGGAACACCAGTCGCCCATGTTGGTAATGACCTGGTCTAGGATATTGCTGCCCCTGGTGAGGGTGTGAATAAGTTGATCCATTGAATTCCAGAAAATGTTGATCAAAAGAGTTGGTATATGAGTAGTTTTCCCAGTTAATGGTGTGGTAGTTGAAATCACCCATTATTAGGGTGTTGGGTTGTACCCTAATATTTTCCAGTGTGTCATGAAATGAGGAGTGGGAATCCTGGGGCATGGTGGGGGGGGGGGTCTGTAGCAAGCTACAATTTGGATTGCGGTCTTGCCCAGAGTTAGTTGCACTTGGATAATCTCGGATGCATTATGCTGTGCAACTAGCCTGGAGGTGTGGATATCCCTAATGAATATGGACACGCCTCCACCTTTAGTGCTTTGTTTTGGGTTAGATGGCCGAAAGGTGTGGTATGAATTCTAGCCTGGTAATGCAGGGGTGCTCTCTGGAGCCTTGAACCAGGTCTCTGTCGCTGCACAGATGTCGATGTTCTCCATTTTAAAGAGTGCCTTGAGTGAATGCATTTTGAGGTTTAGACTTCTAGCATTGAGTAGCATTACCCACAGATTTTGCTTGCTTGTACCTGTTACGCTGGTGAATTTGTCATTTGAACCTTGCCTAAAAAAGGCATAATAGGAGTGGCAAGAGCCTTAGCCAGTATCTGGAATCCCAAGTACAACAGGTGCAGGCCATCTCTAGCAAAGCATCGTGGTCTGTCGATCATGTCATCCTAGGCAGACAGATACTGGATCCCCTTAGAATGACACCAGAAGCTTAGCCAATTGTTGAAGTCAATCATTTTGTCCTTCTACTGTGGTATCATTCTGGGTGATGGCAGGATGTTACTCAGGGTTAGGTTCATACCTGCCTGGACTACAAGATCGGAGAGCTCCTCTATGTCTCTTTTCATGTAGTCCAGGGAGGTACATCTCAGGTCATTTACACCAACATGGACAATGACAGAGTCATATTTGTACTTGTGGAGTGACCTGAGTGCATGCATTATGTGGCAGAGCCTGGCACCTGACAGTCAGCTGACAGTAACTTTCTCCTTGTTGTGCCTGGTGAGTGGAACATCAATGTGCCTGACTATAGAGTCACCTTTGACTAAAGTGTTGGGTACATTGTTATGCCTTATGGGCTGTGGTTGAGTGGCACACTGAGTTTGTGGACTGTGTGTCATTTGGGTTGTGTTGGGAGGTGGAGGTTGCATGCATTTTTGCTTTGGAGGTCTCTGTTGCTTGAGCAGATTTTTATTGAGAGCCTTCGCGAATGTAGGTGTATGTTTTGTGTTGCTATGTGTGTGTTTTGGTGGTGTAGGTTTTGAGGGACTACGTGATGAGTATGGTGTGGTGCAAGTGTTGTTCTTCTACTCTTGACTGTCTAGTCCATTCTTTGGTGAAGAGAGCTTTGCTTCCAGTTTGGCTATATAAATGCATCTCTCAGAGGTTGTAGTGTTGGGTGGTAAAAGGAGAGGGTTGTCTGTGTACATGAGGCAATTGCTGCATTGCCCCAAGATGCCCATATTCATCTGGTAGACAGGAGAAAACATCAGGAGCTGACCCTTTGACATGCCTGGATAGGTGCTTATTTATTAAGTACTAAAAACTGTTTTCCCCTATACAAGTGAGGAAAGTTGAGTGCTGTAGTAATTTGTACCTTATTTAGTGCTTACAATGAGTTCTGAACAAGTGCTGAGCTCAAAGAAACATATTTGAGTGCTAAAACTAAAAAAACTGGCTAGATCTAAGCGAAAATTTGAAGAGCAGACTTTATGGCACCAGGAATAGTTTAACCCTAGCTAAGCGGCAATGCATAAAGTGTATTTTTTTCTTTTTTTAATATAACAATAGGTAATGAGCAAACTGATTTAAACAAATTAACCAATAAAAAGCTAAAAACTGAGCCCTGTTCCAGCAGTCTTCGATCAGACAAGTTCTAACTGCACACTCTTGCCACTAGGGTGCAGGGAAACCTTCTCCAAAAAAGATGGTCTGGATTAGTTTTCAAGTTATATAAACAAAGCTAAATTCAGCAGGTCTGAATTTAGTCTATGCTACAGCAAACACGGTGTACCAATTTCAGAAAGAAACAGTTCAAATAAGCAGGCACAATTTTAACCAGAAACTCCCAGTTCAGAAGGGCAGAATTTACCCTCTCCTCCCACAAGAGTGCAGGCAACACCTTCTTAATGTAAAATAACTGGCCCGAAGCCCAAGTGCTTAAACCAGAACTAATACACTTTCAGAATAACAGACACTAAACCTTCAATCAGCAACTCCCTACATAGAAGGATGTAAGCTACTTGTCCTGCAGAACAGTGCAGACCACAAACCTTCT
The DNA here is from genome assembly GCF_019279795.1 of Protopterus annectens. Taxonomy (NCBI): domain Eukaryota; kingdom Metazoa; phylum Chordata; order Ceratodontiformes; family Protopteridae; genus Protopterus; species Protopterus annectens. The sequence continues at coordinate 622,600,810 of NC_056727.1, read as the reverse complement.
TAATGTAAAACAACTGGTCTGAAGCCCAAGTGCTTCAACAAAAGGCTTAGAATAACAGCTACAATTTAATCAGGCTACTAACAAGCAGTAATAAATGCAGTAGAATAAACGCAATAAATTAAGAAGAAACACGAATACAGTAAAAGCAGATGAATAAAGTGCAATTTTTTATATAACAATAGAAAATGAGCAAACTGATTTAAACAAATTACCTTATTAACCAATAAAAAAGCTCAAAACTGAGCCCTGTTTCAGCATTCTTCCATCAGACAAGTTCTAACTGCACACTCCTGCCACTAGGGTGCAGGAGAACCTTCTTCAAAAAAGATGGTTTGGATTAGTGGTCAAGTTATACAAACAAAGCTAGATTCAGCATGCCTGAATCTAATCTATGCTACAGTAAACAAGGTGCACCAATTTCTGAAAGAAACAGTTCAAATAAGCAGGCATAATAATCCTTTAACCAGAAATTCCCAGCTCAGAAGGGCAGAATCTAAGCTGTCCTCCCACAAGAGTGCTGACCACAAACCTTCTTAATGTAAAATAACTGGCCTGAAGCCCAGGTGCTTAAACCAGAACTAATACACTTTTAGAATAACAGAAGCTGAGCCTTCAGTCAGCAATTCCAAGCTTAGAAGGATGTAAACTACCTGTCCTGCCACAACAGTGCAGACCACAAATCTGCTTAATGTAAAACAACTGTTCTGAAGCCCAACAACTGTTCTGAAGCCCAAGCGCTTCAACCAAAGGCTTAAAATAACAGTTACAATTTAATCAGGATACTAACAAGCAGTAATAAATGCAGGAGAGTAAATGCAATAAAATAGGAAGAAACACAAATACAGTAAAAGCAGATGAATAAAGTGAAAATTTTTTATGTAACAATAGAAAACGAGCAAACTGATTTAAACAAATTACCCAATTAACCAATAAAAAAGCTCAAAACTGAGCCCTGTTTCAGCAGCCTTCAATCAGACAAGGTCTAACTGCACACTTCTGCCACTAGGGTGCAGGGGAACCTTCTCCAAAAAAGATGGTCTGGATTAGTGGTCAAGTTATACAAACAAAGCTAGATTCAGCATGCCTGAATCTAGTCAATGCTACAGCAAATGAGGCACACCAGTTTCAGAAAAAAAAAACAGTTCAAATAAGCAGGCACAATAATCCTTTAACCAGAACTTTCCAGCTCAGAAGGGCAGAATCTAACCTCTCCTCCCACAAGAGTGCAGACCACAAACCTTCTTAATGTAAAATAACTGGTCTGAAGCCGAAGTGCTTAAACCAGAACGAATACACTTTTAGAATAACAGACACTGAACCTTCAATCAGCAATTCCCAATTTAGAAGGATGTAAGATACCTGTCCTGTGACAACAGTGCAGACCACAAATCTTCTTAATGTAAAACAACTGGTTTGAAGCCCAAGTGCTTAAACCAAAAGGCTTAGAATAACGGTTATAATTTAACCAGGCTACTACCAAGCAGTAATAAATGCAGCAGAATAAATACAACTGAGTACATTTAAGAAGAGGCAAAAGCAAAATAAAGTGCAATTATTTTTTAGTAAAGTGCAAGGAGAGAGGATGAAGGAGCAGAAGAAATAAAATCAAGGTTAAGAACCTAAGTGGGTTGGCCTTCTCAAATGTTCTCTCTGTATTAAGTAGAGTGAACACCAGACCGGGATGGGTGTCCCAGATCAAATTTACAGTAGGGGTGGGCAACTGCAAAGCCACCAACTATAACAACTCTACAAGAAGAGGGTGGGAGGGAGGGGGAAAAAGTTTCAGGACAGATGAGAAACATAAAACAATGCCAGAAAATATATAAAATAATTCAGTCAGGCAAACAATAATTCAGTCAGGCAAAATTAAGACAATGCAGAACTCTGAAAGGTTAAAATGCCAAGACATATACTTATCAGTCAGCGATATATTCCAGATTGTTTGAGAATCACACCAGCCAGAACTCCAGGAGTTTCCAAAAGTGCATATTTTTAGTGAGCTGGTCAATAGGGCTCTCTTCCACTCACTTTGAAAATGGTCTATATTAGAACATCGAAGTTTCAAAACTTCAGATGTTCTAATATTGACCCCTATTCAGTGAAAGCTGAAAACATTGAACATACAGAACAGCGAATATTTTCCTAGGGAAAAAATTTGTTGTTCCAAAACACATACACACAACACAAGCACACCAAACAAACAGCAATCCACACACATACACCTAAAATCTTACACCGAATCCTACACTAAACTATACACACACCACTAACTATCCACTTACCTTAATCCAAACCCTAACCATAAGCTCCGTCACTATCACACACTCACCTCACCTGTGCCCTAACCCTAACTCACCTACCCCACCTTAACCCTTGAGTCCGCACAATCACACACTTAACTAGGGGTTGGGAGGGTGGCCTAATGGTTAAGGTGCTTGTCTTACAAACATAAGGTACAGGGTTTGAATCTTACAGGGGATAACTGGCTAGGCTTAAAATGGCTCGCAAGGGCAGTTAGCCTAGTACTGACCTATGAACCTATGAACCCGTGCCCTAACCCTAACTCACCTAACCCACCCTAACCCTCACATCCACACAGTCACACATACCTAACCCGTGCCCTAACCCTAACTCACCTAACCTGCCCTAACCCTCACGTCCACACAATCGCACACATATCTAATCTGCACCCTAACCCTAACTAACTGCCTGTCTTAACTCATCCCTGAATTCCACCTCACAATTACCTTTTTTCAATTTCCACCATTTGATCCTTGGAGCTGCCCTCACACTCCTCCTCCTCTTCTTGATCACCAATGTCATCCTACAAATCACCATCCTATGCTGCCTAACCACACTTTCCCCGGTCTCCAATCTCCTTCAAACCGGCCCTCCTACATAAGATATAATCCACCTGTGTGCATCTTCCTCCATTCTTGTATGTCACCCTATGCTCCTCCCTCTTGTTAAAATACTTATTCACCACAGCCATATCCATCCTTTTCGCAAAATCCACTACCATCTGACCTTCTGCATTCCTTAGTTTAACACCATACCTACCCATCATTTCCTCATCCCCTCTGTTCCCTTCACCAACATGCCCATTGAAATCTGCTCCAATTACCACTCTCTCACCCTTGGGTACAGTCATCGCCACTTATCCAACTCACTCCAAAATTTTTCTTTCTCATCCATTGCACACCCAACTTGTGGAGCATATGCACTAACAACATTCATCATTACACCATCAATTTCCAGCTTCATAAACATCACTCTATCCAACACTCTTTTCACCTCCAAAACATTCTTAGCATACTGTTCCTTCATGATAACTCCTACGCCATTTCTCCTCCCATCCACACCATGATAAAACAATTTGAACCCACCTCCGATACACCTAGCCTTACTCCCCTTCCATCTGGTCTCTTGCACACACAATATACCAACCTTCCTTCTGTCCATCATATCAGCTAGCTCTCTCCCTATACCTGTCATACTGCCAACATTCAAAGTTGCGACCCTCACTACCACAGTCCTAGCCTTTCTCCTCTCTTCCTGCCTTCGGCCATGCCTTCCAACTCTTCTCCTCCTTCGGCCAACAGTAGCCCGATTTCCACCAGCATCCTGTTGGCTAACATTACTGGTGGCGGTCGTTGTTAACCCGGGCCTCGACCAATCCAGATCTCCAGCAGATAAGGAGCTGTAACTCAGGAGCTTATGATGTTGTTACATACAATTCTGTTTTCTGTCACTTAGCATAAAGCCTTGATAACAGAAATGCTTCTCACTCCACCAAGCATAATCACCTGCAACTGACAAAAAGTCTCAAGTTTGTCATCAAAAAAGAGATTATAGTTCAAAAATATCAGAAGTATGCAGCAGATCAAGGACTGGAATTTCCAGGCATTTTTGTCTGTTCCATGCCACTCATACAATACATTAGATTTATACAAAAAATGCAATGATATAGTCCTGTTGCTCAGTACTGCTACTTTCTACTGCAGATGTTATTTAAACAATTTAAATATGTTCGCTTTAGAAAAAAGTTAACAAAATGTTACAAATCTGCTTGCATGGGTAATACCGTTAAAACAATAAGTCCATTTCTATTGACGGAAGGTAATCAGTGAAGATTTGCTAAATGGCAACAAACAGTACACATAGAATTATGTGCAGTTTCACTTCTTGAGTAAGTTTATTTTCAGCCTACCAAAACCTATTAAACACATCACATAGACTAGCTAGAGCTGGCATTTTTAGTTTATATGATTTTGCCAGCACCAGCTGATGCTTTCTGTTTTGTACATAATGAAGCTTGAGTGGCCCTGTCATGGCCAGTTTACCAAACGGTATTTTACACTAAACATGTATCTTGACAGCACTCAGCTAAGCCTGGTGTCTGTTTGCTACAGTTTTGACTTATTATTTCTCCATTTTAAATTTAATAAAACTGGTCTGCCGCACATAAAATGCTGTAGCTTATCCCAGCCTAGTTTGAAATGGCTTCAGTGTATTTGTATTAACTGAATTCTTTAAACATTGTTTTCTTTTCCATATTCTTGGTACTTTTCTTAAACCTTAAGGAGCACACATTTTTTACTTGAACTCGGCTCCTTGCACATCATTGTCATCTGCCTCTGTCTTACAAACATTACCCTTCCAAGACATATCAGGCTAAAAGGTGCCTATACATAGTAATGTGCAAATCCAGTTATATCCTTAGTTTATAGTAATGCAGTGGGACAACAAAAGCCTGAGCAGCTTTTCTTCTTTGTATTCATTTTCACTTCTATTCTTTCTGCTTACATAAGAAAAGCCTGAAATTGTATTAAGCACTTTGTTTTCCTGTTCTCAAAGATGCATTACAAATGAATAGTACACTTCACTGAAATGAAATTAGTTTATCCTAGCTGAAAAATGTTGGAAAGCAGAGTCGAAATAGAAAATCTGTTTCAGCTATGTGCTCAAAATGTAATATGGTATATATTTCCTGCAAAATATAATAAGGAAATAGCACCAACTATTTTTAATTTTCTGTTGTGTAAATTTTACATACTACTATTTTGAAAGACTAACAGACATTCTTTCAAAATTAAATGAAGGTGTGTATTTATGTTTTTGCACCTTGCTAACTTCATATGTATTTTTTCCACTAGGACAAAACTTTTACGTGCACACTCTTCATGCCTTTTGAGAATTTTGAGAAGCTCACCACGGGTAAAGAAGTACTGGAGTTTTTTGAGCAATACTTCCCTGATTCAATTCCTCTGCTAGGAGTGTAAGCCTCTTTTATCTGTGTACTGATTTTCATTTCAGAAGCCTTTGTAAGAAGCAAGGCTGAGAGTACACTAACAATGTTTTATTCCTTCTGTATCATGCAGAGAAGCACTGCAGAGGGATTTCTTCCAGCTACCACCTCAGACTTTGATATCAGTGAAGTGCTCTCCATACCACATAAGCTCCAAATACATTCTAATGGGTGATGCTGCACATGCAATGGTACCTTTTTATGGCCAAGGCATGAATGCGGTAAGTTTTCAATATATGCTAGTTTTAATAACCCCTGTAATGTTCTTGTCCATACATCCATGTCAGATAGTTTTCTGGATAGCTCTGTCTTGATAGGGATATCTCATTTTCTCAGTAGTAAGGTTCCCAGTATCAAAATAATTTATAGCATGTCTCTTTTGCTATGCACCAAGGTATAAGGCAATGTAGCATGAGATGCCCACCATGACAGCGCCAGCAAATACAAACACAGTGAATGGTCTGTACTTGAAGATTTTAGTGTAGTGAGGTTTGATTTTTGAAAGTATTTTTAGAAAACTTAAGGAAACAGCTGGCATATATGAAGAGATGTATGGTAAAACATATGGTGGATAATCACGTAATGATAAATTATGAGTGGCAGTGTGAGTGCAGACCAGTATTTAAAGCAATATGCAGTGAATGAGATTTGATATCTGGCAGACAGATGTTTTTTTTTTTGTTTGTGTTTTGTTTTTTTGTTTCTAGCAGTTAAGTCTTTGTTGTTATTGTTGTTTAGTTATTTAGTTCAGTCTGGCTCTTTGTGGCCTTAAAGACTTCAGCAAATCTGATCCATTTGACAATAGCTTCTTTAAGTTGTTACAGATTCATATTCATTGCTTTAGAAATGTCTGTTCATGTTAGCTTCTACCACCCCTTCTTCTTTTGCCTTTATTCTATCCCAGCATCTCTGACTTCTCCAATGAATCCTGCATTCATATTATGTGGCCAAACTATTTGAGTTTTAGTGTTATTACCAGGCCTTCCACTGAAATAGGTTTATTTCTTTAAGAAATGACTGATTTTATCTTCTTTTAGTGCACAGAGCTTCCAAAAACATTGTTCTTTTTTCCTAGCACAACAGTTCAAAAGCATCAATTTTCCAGTGCTCAGCCTTACTTATGATCCAGCTACCACAGCCATATGTTAGTACAAAGAAAACCAGAACTTTGACTGTATAGACCTTTGTCGACAATACAATATTGTTGTTCTTTAATATCTTATCTAGATTTTCTATAGCTTTTTTTTCCAAGAAGCAACAGACTTTTAATTTATGATAACTGCAGTCATCATCTGCAGAGTTCTTTGCATTCCAGAAAATAAAATCTGTTACTGCCTCAATTTTTCTCATGTATTTGCAAAGAACTGATAGGGCTATATGACATTATTATAGTTCTTTTCATGTTGATCAGCAAGTCAGCTTTTGTGCTTTCAGTAAAAGGCTATTCATCTCCTCCTCCTCCTTGCTTTCAGCTGTTAGAATGGATGTCATCCATATATCTGAAACCTGTTGTATATTTCCAGGCAATTTTGATTGCAGCACTTGGTTCATTTAACCTACCATTTTTCATGAGAGATGTTGACATTTAAACTATCCATTTGGATCTCAGCCTCAAAGCAGTCTAGGTCTTTGGTGTTGGGACTCCTACCTTTGGTTCCATCCACTTCTGCCTCCATGGAGGAAGAGTATTTGGTACTGAGGACTTAGCCATTGGTACTGACAGATTCTGGTTCAGTGTTCCTGGCTATGGAGAGGATGACTGCCCCTTCTCCTAAGAAAGTAATAGGAACTCCATCAGCACTCTGCCCTCCCGCCCTCCTGTGTCTCTTCATCAGATCTTATGCCCATTAATTAAGGTTCCTGTGGAGAGAGCAGAGCTAAATCCTTTGGAGATACCCACACATGACATTCTCACTCTTCTGCAGATTCATAGCAGTCACAGACAGCAATTCCTCAGAAGATAATGTGCAAGAGGAAGCAGGTAGACTCCGCACAGCATCACTGACATTAGATACTGACTGTGATGAAGGAGAGTCCATGATCCATTCCAGAATATGTCACCTTTGGCAAAATCCTTCATGAAGAAGGGGGAAACCTTGGTCATCTGACCCAGCCTCACTGGAAGAGGCAGTACTCTTAAAAATTAAAGCTGTGTACCTTCTAGTTTTTGTGTGGT